>NC_077223.1:9088755-9431440 GCF_024763615.1 Phlebotomus papatasi
AACAACTAAAATACCTTTACACAAATATTATTTCAAATCACACTAAAATAGCCTGATCTCCAATGATTCGCTCAAAAATTGCAACGATCGCGTCTCGATCACTTTTTCTTGAGGAGAATGTACTCCGCGCACATTTAGATAGTCATATTTCATGAGACACTGCACATGCATTATTCAGCACATTGGTTCATATAAATATCGTCAAGTTGCGTCGCGATCACCTATTTGGTCAGTCGATCGAACGGAAATCTCCTAGTTGGAAAAATTCACGATCAATGTCAATTGTAGGGAATATTTCGTGAAAGAAAACCTCCACAGTACGACGCCATTTTACTTGTTTGCTGATGGAATGCTGCTGATATCCCGCGGATCACCTTCTCTTCTCACCCAAACACTCACGATCACCTCCTGGAACAACAAACAGCAACTCCCGCTCGCAGCCGTTGCTCATTGCCAACTGCTGTTGGCTTCGTTGGGCTACTCGCGCGTTGCCTCTCCAAGACCGCACGTAAAAAACCAGTTTTCCACTGGAAAAATTAGTGATAGGCCTAAATCAGCTTATTGTAGGTGAGATTCTTAATGTTAGCCAATTCAAAAGACTTGTAAATTCGAAACGAAATAGATTTAGGGGAAATGCTCATAATTTTGTCCAGTTTCTTATTTTGGACACTTTGAGGATAACATTGGACACTAAAAATAAATTGATTAAAATGATGGATTTTTATTCCAATATTTGATGAATAATGAATTCTATCTAAATATTTATTCTTTTTGGAAGATTTTAACACTAAATACGTTAAAATTTGAATATGATTTGAGTTGAAATTGCTTTGTTGAAAATTCAGTGTGAGCAATTGCTTACGAGAAATATGACAGAATTTCGTGGCTTACTTCAGTCTTATTTAGCTGTGATGAAGTACTAACTATGTTTCTTCGCTTTTTTTGAGTGATATTATTGAATATTCATTGAATATTGTGTTGATTCACGTTAGTGGTGATTTGTACATTTGACCTGAAGTGAGATTTGCCTTGTGAATTATATTTTTCGTGTGAAAAATGGGAAATTTTTTAAGACATTCACCAGTGAGGTGATGATTCTTATTTTGGACAGGTGTTTTTCTCACGAAATTTCGTGAAGTTTTAGCTTTTGTGATGACTAGGTTGGACAAATGCCTGGAGAAACAAAGGAGCATCATCTCTACGAAAGGGATGTAGCGAGAAATGCCTTGAAAGGCTCCCGGAAAGACCAGGGAATGCGCGAATCCGCACGTACTTGGAGTATCGAAGTCAACTCACTTTAATGAATGATATGGAAAGTTTCCGGGCTTCTGTGACATTCTACGTTTCCCTTACATGAACAGGAAGAGGACTTGGTAAGATTGGTTCATCAAATGAAGAACAATGGGCATCCTATTAAGGCGGATTAGCTGTCCAAATTTACAGTCAAGTTGGACAAATTAATAAACAAGTTGTCCAAAATAAGAGCCAAGGTTACCTCTACTTATCAATTCATTTTTAAACGTATTAAAACTAATTTTAATAAAAATAAGACGATAAATAGCTTGCTAAGTTTCTAAACAACCCTTTTGAAAAGAGAGTAACAAGAAATGTCAATTAGTATAGAAAATATCGCACTTCAAACTTGGAACTTCGATGCTTATAAGCAGACTGTCCAAAATTATGAGCACTTCCCCTAAAGCGTTCCAAGCTTTGCGAAGTGCTCGAACTCGTGACTTAGAACACTAAGAAAAACCTAAAAAGTTAAAACAACTCTATCGCCGAGTCGAATTAACTCGAAGAATATCGATGTAATTGTTACTCTTTTTCGTTGTAAATATTAGTAAATAGAGTTGAAAAAAGTCTTCGTGCGAGTTGAACTAATTCGTCGGATATCGATGTAATTTTTGTTTTTTCGATGTAAAAATTTATCTCGACTGAAGTATATGCTTAAGTTTTTCGTTTTAAGAATATACTTCAGTCAAGAAGATTTTCGTGTGACAAAGTTCATAAGGAACATCAATCAGAAATATCGTCGGTTGCGTCTACCTCTGTTGTATCTGCATTTCTTTTGTGTCAACATTTCACGCAAGAAGGGACGTCTGTATTGTAGTTGCTCCGAATACAGATACAAAACAAATGCAGATACGACAGAAGTAGCCGCAACCGACGATATGCCTAACAGTGTTTCATGAAGACATGTGGTTGCAACATACGTGATAATTCGCTTGGAACATAGAAAACTTGTGGTCAAGAAAATATTAATAAAGAAAATGATAAAATAAAATAAAAAAACATAAAATTGCAAATATTCATTTTGGGATTTGAAAGAGTTATTTTAACTCTAAAAAAGATTTTTTTTAACTCTTGAAACGACGTCGGTTGCGTCTACCTCTGTCGTATCTGCATTTGTTTTGTATCTGCATTTTGTGCAAGCTACAATACAGACGTCCCCTCTTGCGTGAAATGCTGACACAAAAGAAATGCAGATACGACAGAGGTAGACGCAACCGACGACGAGTTATTTTAACTCTTAAAACGAGTTATTTTCATTCTTAGAAAGAGTTATTCACACTCTTTTGTCATGTAAATTTTAGGAAAAAAAGTTAAAACAACTCTTCCGAATATTACATCTAAATAGAAGCAAAATCAACTCTAAAATATAGTTAAACGAAAATCACAACGAAAAAGAGTTAATTTAACATCGATTCGAATAGGTTTTACTAGCATATTTTTCTGAGTGAAGCTATCTCTCAATTTCGCATCATTTACCGTTTACCGATTTTCAACCGATTTGAACCGCTTTATAAATCACTCAAATCATTTCTCAAAATATCTTAAGATTAATATAATTGAATTTCGGATAAAAAATAGTTATCGATCATGAATCGTTTCATTATCGGTTCAGAAAGGATCTCAGTGGCGCAATAGGCAATACTGTTGGGTCTTGGCCGGATGAGATCTCTAACTCGACCCTCACAGTTGTGAGTTCGAGTCCCGTCCGGTGCAAGCAACTGAATGTCTAGATAAAGGCATTTTCACTGTGATACAACGTACTAAAATGAACCCCCTCTGCCCAAAGCACACTCTTCCAACACGTGATATACGACTTTGCAGCATGATTACATTGTAAAATATATCTCGAAACGATTAAGAATAATAATCGGTTCAGAACAGATTGGAACCGGCTCAGTTTCATCCAAAATTCAAAGACCTTTTCATCGAGTCCAAACATAGAGCCTTTTTTAACAGATAGTGGACGGAAAAATATACCTCTCTTGATTTTTACTCTTTAATTCTTTACTATGTTTCGAGGATAAATGTCCTCTTCATCAGGTCTACAAAGCATCCTCGAAACGTCGTGAAGAATTAAAGAGTAAAAATCAAGAGAGGTCTATTTTTTCGTCTACTATCTGCTACATCTCATCGGACCGAAAATTCATTCAGAGCCTTTTTTTAACTTTTGACCTTGCAAAATCGTTATTAGGAATGCCGCCTGGGTAATCTCTAAAACATATCCAAAAGTGAAAAAATCGAACGAGGCGTTTACAAGCAATCCCAAAAAAACATGGTTTTGGAGAGGTGAGGGAATAATGAGGGGCATGTTAACGATCCTTGGGTAGATTTATGGGGAGGTCCCACTTAGTTCCCAAGTCGCTATCTCTCACCGTTTGGCCTTTAGATCTGGCGACAGTTGGACGGATCTAACGGACAAACAGAGTGATTTAATTTCTCAGAAATCGTTTGAAAAGCAAATATTTGCTGAGAAAAGTGGTCTTCGCGGGCTGAAAGGTGGAAATTGAAGGGGGGAGGTGAAAAAATCGAAGGATTAGAGGAATGTAGGCATGGTTCGCACAGAGTGAACCTTCAAACAATGCGAATTTTCTCTTTGTTTGCAAAGAGCTGACCTACCATTTCTCATCTCGTTTCATAAGCCTACTAATGATCTATCTAATGGCTAAGAAATGACGAACTAGCTCTTTGCAAACAAAGAAAAAATTTGCGTTGTTTGAAGGTTCACTCTGTGCGAATCATGCCAACATTCCCCTATACTGCTCTCTCCGTGGAGTTCCAGCAATAAAAGTGTAAAATTATTTACCAGGAATCAAGGTCACAGAATTTGAATCTTTTACATTAATTAACCCTTTACGACGACACACTTTTTACGGACTGAAAATCAACAATAAAAATTAAACGGAGAAACATAATCAACGATAAGTCTTACATATAAACTTGGAAAGTCCAACAGAGTCTGATTCGGTGTATTTTGTGCTTCTATGAACGATAGGGGACAAAAATAGCCCAAAAATTTGAGTATTTTTTCTGACAATACCAATGAATAATATTTTTTGCTTTAGTGAATTATATTACGTATGAGTATTGTAGTTTTTATTGCCAAAAGGGTTTTTCTAAAAAAAAAAAAATGAGAAGTATAAAAAATAAATAAAATCAATTATGAATTTGAGAATTTAAAAATTCGCCATTTTCGAGCTTAAATATTTATTAAATAGCAAATAGCTAGAGACTTGCAAAAAATATTCTACATTCCTTCAACCTTCAACTTTACAATTATGTGCAGACATAAGAAAAAAAATAACATTATGTAGTAAAGAAAAATTATTTTCTTTATGGGACACCGGTGTTCCAATCGTCCTTAAAGGGTTAAGTTCTAGAAGTAAAAAAAAAGCTTACGAACAGGAGGGTATTAAAGTCATCTGCATAGGACAAAGTCACCCGCACTTACGGTAAGTAGAGTAAGTCAAATCGGTTTATGAACCGGTAAACAGTATATAATGCGAAAGTATTTTTTTGAGGTTTTAACATCCAAATTACGAGTCAGAGCATTCCGCAATGCCTAGAACACTTTCTGTTAGATATTTTGTTTGGAGAGCGAGGACTGATTCACCTGGACTAATTTGTGAACTCAATTTCTAATTTTATTGCGCAATCCTGACAGAATTAATAGTACATAAAAATTCCGCTGAGAGAGGAGTTAAAAATTAATTCAAAAGCTTACGACTAAATTCTGCGACCCCTTTCTTTAATAACTAAAATTTAAGAAGTAAAAAATAATGGCGTATTTAGTAATACGGGTTCCAGATCTAAGACTTAGCCATATGGCTTAACTGCTCTAATTTCTTATCAATCACAATTCTTCGGAAAAAATTAACTTAGGAGTGGATTATTACAGATAAGTGACCTATAGGGTTATCAAAAAGCATTAAAATTGCTCGCTTTTGAGGATTTTGAGACCTTCGGGAACTGGGCTAAACCTCTAGTCTGAAGTCGGCCTAAGGCCGGCTTCAGACCTGACACTGCTCTAATTTCTTATCAATCAAGATTTTTTGGAAAAACTCATTTTATGATTGGATTATTAAAGATAAATAACCTATTATGTTCTCAAAAAGCAATAAAATTTCTCATAATTTAAGATTTTGAGACCCTCGGGAACTAGGCTAAACCTCTAGTCTGAAGTCGGCCTAAGGCCGGCTTCAGACCTGAGACTTAGCCATATGGCTTAACTGCTCTAATTTCCTATCAATCAAGATTTTTTGGAAAAATTCATTTTATGATTGGATAATTAAAGATAAATATCCTATTATGTTCTCAAAAAGCAATAAAATTTCTCATAATTTAAGATTTTGAGACCCTCGGGAACTAGGCTAAACCTCTAGTCTGAAGACAGCTTAAGGCAGAATGTGGTGTTCAGGGAGTTACAAAAAACATTTTGGCAAAGTTTGAGCCCGATCGGAAGGCATGAAACCTTGTGTAAATTATAGTATGAGAGATTATGGACAATCTGACCGAACACTGAGAAACTTTCTACCATGGTCCGGACAGGTGAGAATGAAGAAGATAGCAATATTTACCTGAGTGTTCAGCCTTCTCCTTCTCGAGCCGATTTCCGCCGCCATCGTCATCTCTTTTGCTCTGGAACATCGCGATCGCGTTCTTTAAAGTCTGTCTCTGTTTTTTTTTTTCTTCTTCTTCTCTTCAACTCTTCACAAACACATACCCCTTTCCCACTCGGTCTACGTTGTGATCTTGTGCACTGTATTAATTTGTTTAACAGCGAGTTCATTGTAATGCTTGATTAGGGGAGAGAAACGAATTAAGAGAGTAAATTAAAACCGGAAAGGTAAACATGGTATCTTTCCCTGGTTCGCGATTGAAGGCACGTTTTTTTTTAAATGCACTATTTCTCTCCCTCTCCTGACACAATGTACACGATCATTTGCGATCACTAGCTGTCCAATTGATCACGTATTCACGAAGATTAATTAGACCCATACGATCCTCACTGTCGTCCTTTAGCACATTTTTGGCACAATTTCCAGCATATGCTGCACCATTTTCCCGAATGTACCTGATCGAGGTGATCTGTGATGCTATCAGTGGTTTGGCACACTCGATCAAGTGATCCAAATCACTTGGGGATAGCAAGTGATATCGCCCATGGGATGTTTTATTGAGGACACGAATAAATTTGGATAGAAGCACCATGGGCATACGTGCTGAGATAAATTTCACCATTTTCACAGCCATACGGCATATTTCGGCACGATCACTACAATCACCGAGATATTCCACTGAAAACCACAAATTCACAATGATATGAACAACTGCATCGATAGTGTCGTAGTAGAAAGTCTCTAAATTGCTGATGATCCCACTGAGCCATGGTATCAGTCCAAATTTATCTACGAGCGTTCGTGAACAATTGGGAATTCTCACGATCGTATTGATCACACTGAGAATCCTCAAATTTGTGTCAATTGAGGCAAATGGACAACTAAAAAACACCATAATTGTCTCCAGAACTCCCGACACTTCCAACACATAGAAATCCTCCTCACACTTAATCCCATCAGCAATCACACTCAAAAGGAATTCCCTATGACTCTGATGATCAACATCAGATGATAGGAACATAAAATTGAAATTTGGCACAACGGAAAAGTCAAAGGATTCCCGACTCAGCAGATAGTCGGAAATGGGCTTGTACAGCTGCGCCAGTGGTGTTGTCAGCAAGCTGGACACTTTGGCGAGAAAATTTGCAGACACGTGCGGAAGCCTGGGGCACGATGAACCTGTCACCTTGCCCAAAGCCCCAAGACCATTTTGTGTCCCCGTGTAAAATTGCAGCCACACATTGCGATCGAGGAAGTCCCTGCAAAAGAGCCCCCGAAAAGTAATGCTCAATTGCAGTAATTACCAAGCATCTGTACCCCATTTCCCTCCCGACCCTTTAACAAATTTACCAATTTACTTTATGGATAACATGGTATCGAATGAGAAAAGATAATTAATTTATGGAAATTTGTTTTTAAAGAGAAGAAAGTAATTATCGTCGTTCCAATTTCTTCACGATTCTCTTGCAAAAGCTGCTGAAAGATAGCAAATGCTCCTTTTTTCTGCACGATAGCACACATTTTTGCACAGATATGTTTACTTAAAACATTTTACAATTTCTTATTAACGATCGTAAAACAGTGAAAAATTCCTAGTCAATCGCTCTCTGCGATTATTGATCATTTCACTCAATAAATGCTATAATCACAAAATAAAATAAAATTAATTATAAATTTATATTAACCCTTTCAAGACCAAAGACAGAAATTTTATCTTCTCAAACACTAAATTCTTTTAACCATCTCAATAAGCTCTGATCGTAAATCATTTTCAATTTTGTATCCTTGAAGATTCAGAATGAAAATGTACAACTGGGCGTGACTTACGAGTGGGCGTGAAGGCGTGGAGTCATCAAATCTATTTTATTGCTCAATAACTTTTTAAAATATCATTTTTAGCTTTAACATTTTAATGGCTACTGTAGTAAATTTTGTAAGTACAAAATACAAACACAAGTTTGAAAACCTTCAGCACAGAACACTTTGTAGATCGGAAAAATTTCATGAAATCAAAATGACTTTCCTTCCCAATCATTTTGCATATGTCTATCTCACTCTTTTGCACTCTAAATTCGATTAAGTTAAATTGAATTTGTTGTGATGTTTAAAAGAAGAAGAAGAGTGCGAAAGAATGAGATAGACAGATGCAAAGCATTTGTACTTAGACTTTAAACAAATTTTCCTGATCTAAAAAGTTGTGCCAGAGCCATTATGATGTTTAAAAGAAGAAGAAGAGTACGAAAGAGTAATACAGACATATGCAAAGTTTTTAAGAAAGAAATCGATGTGAATTTCGACTTTATGATTTTTTTGTGATCTAAAAGGTGTGCCGAAGGCGTTCCTAATGGCGCTGGCACACCTTTTCAATTTAATGAAATTCAATCGATTGAAATTTTATCTCTTACTCTTTCAAACTGAAATCAGATATAGCTGTCTCTTTTCTTTCAAATGGAAATTGAAATTGAAATTTCAATTTTAAATTTCATTTGGCAGAAAGAGACAACTATATCTGATTTCAGTTTGAAAGAGCGAGAGGTAAAATTTCAATCGATTGAATTTCACTCAATTGAAAAGGTGTGCCAGCGCCATAACATTTTGAATATGTCCGTATACCACTCTTCTGCACTCTTCTTCCTCTTCTTCTTCTTCTTCTTCTCTCAAACGTCACAACAAATTCAATTTACTCCAATTAAATTTGAGTGCCACAAAATAGAATAACCAAATGCAAAAAATTTGAAAAAGAAAGAGATGTGAATTTTGATTTTTATTAAATTTTCTTTATCTAAAACGTGTGCCAATGGCATGAAAAATTTGATTTGGTAAGTAGAATAACAAATTTAATCAGTTGCCATTTTAGTTCTCATCATCAAAGCAAAAAAGGAAAATAAAAAGCAATTCTCATTTTTTTAATGACCAAATTTATTTGTTGATTTTTTCTGAACGAAATCTTTTTTTTTTAATCCTATACTTCATATTTAAATTCCAATTCTAAATTCTTTCAATCAAAATTTCGAAAGTACTGCAAAATCGTTCAGTAAAAAAGCAATTTGGGTCGGTAAAAATATTTATTTAGGTCACTGATGCCTCTCATGCACCTTTTAGATCGGAAAAAATTCGCGAAATCAGAATTTTCACCCATAACTTTCACAAGTACATTGAATCATGACATCTTCATCAAGACAAATTCAATTTAGATTAGATTTGAGAACGAAATAGTAAGACATAAATATGAAGAATACCTGAAAAAGGAATAAATCTTCTGAGCACAGAAGATATTTGATTTTTGTAAAAAAAAAATCAATTTTGACCAGTAAAAAAGTTGAATTTGGTCAGTACATAAATCAAATTTGGTTAGTAAAATTCATGGATCTTAGAAAAAGGAATATTATTCAATCAGAGTATAAGATGATACTAAGGAGAGCAAAATACTTTTATTTCCTTTGGTAAAGAAAGTTCTAAAATGAGAACTGATAAAATTTTACTTTTCAAATTAGATTTTAAACGCCACCGGTACACCGGGCACACCTTTAATGTATTTATTAATTTACAAATAATAAACTATCCTGCTTGGCTTTCAAAGACGTGGTATAAAATTCATAAGGGAAAAAATTGAATTATTTACTGAATAATTTGAAAAATTGCAATATTTTATTTGATACTTCGCTTTTTTATTAAAAATAATTATGCTTTTAATTGTTGTTCTTGTTGTCCGACAGTCGTATTTGACCCGTTTCTATAATATTTCTGATAAATAATATTTTAAGGGTGTGGCCAAGGGCGTGGCTTATAGAGTTTTTGAGTCAAAGTTTAAATGATAGAGACCTTTCCTGCTGTGTTTTATTTAAAAAAATGTATTAAATACCCATCAATTAAAAAATTATATTAAAAATTAACCGTTCTTGAATTTTGTTGGATTAATTGCTAAAGAAGGTGGGACTAAAAATTATTTGTGGGCGGAGCTTATTGATACGGTTAAGCACTACTTTCCTCCAAAAAAGATTTCAAAAATTTTTGAGCCAATTTTTGGCTAATTTTTGGAAGCTAATAAATAAATTAATAGGTCTTTTAATAAATGGAACGCTTACTGATTGTTTTACAAACTCATGAAGTTCCGAAGATTTGTTTCTTAAAAAATCCTTCATTTAACTCTACACAGAAAAAAATATTTCGTAAAATTGTTTGTAAATGTTTGTGAATTTCTACTGGGGACTTACAAGATGCTCGTAAGTCATATTTTTACCCACTAAAAGGTTCGCAAAAGTTTGTACTTTTCCAGAAACCTTGTTCGTAAAATTATCGCAATGAAAATTTTTGTTCTTTAACAAACTTTTGTTGGTAAATGTTTGTAAGCACACAGAAAAATGTTTGTAGAATTTTGTCATTTGTTAGTAAAGTTGTGCCAGACAAAAATGTACGAAAAAATGTTTGTAGCATTTTGTCATTTGCCAGATTACAAACATTTGTTCGTACAGTTTTGTTTGTCTGATAATACTTTACAAACGAATGACAAAATTGTTACCAACATTTTTTTACCTGTTTACAATCACTTGCAAACAAGTTTGTAAAAAAATTACAAACTTTTACGAACATGTTAGTGGATTATACGATTAGGGTAAATTAAGCTAATTCAAAACCTGCTCCAAATGGAAATTTTTCGCTACTCCAAATGGAAACATCATTGTTTTCACGATATATACAGTACTAAATTATTATATTTATATATTTTCTATACCACAGTTTCATTATTTAGTTAATTTTGCTCCAAATAAAGCGAAAATCCATTCATATTCACAAATTTTAATTTGTTAATTTCTAATAAAAAGTAAAAGTGTACCTTTTCACCATCGAATTTTTCATCGATCGACTGTTGTTTATTCGTTTTGTTTAACATTTATGCCATATTTCTGGCTAATTTTAGTTAAATTAAGTGCTAATCTTTATTATTAACGGTACGTGAAGTTTTCAAATGAAATAATTACCTATTTCGTGAACAAAATGGGTTTTTCTGAAGTGTCTGCAAATACTTCAATAGGAAACCCTGGAAATATGATTTTTTTGGAGAGATTTTCTTTTTGTTTCAGATGAGAAAGGATTAAAGACCAGGAATAAGAACAAATCCTGCACTCAAGAGCAACTCAACAAGGTTTTAGAAGCCTTTCGCCGCGATTTCAGTTACACTGTTTGTCTCCAATTAGAAAATTTCCCTTGTCTCCATTTGGATTAATTTGTTTCCAATTGAAGCATTTTACACTCGCGTATTTTTCTTGTATTTAAAAAGTTTTCAGATTACATCTAAAGAATTTTCACTAAATAGTAACATTCTAGAAGAGTCAAGGAGCAAATTTATGTAATTCTGTTCAGAAAAAATATGAACTTAATGTGTTGAATCTTCTGTCAAAGTTAAAGCGTCTAGAAATGGTTTTGAATTAAGACATTTACACAACGGAATTGACAAACATTTACAAACAATTTTACGAAATATTTATTTTTTCGAGTATTCACAATTAAAAGCATTTTCTCATTCCGACAATTGCTATCTCAACCAACCTCAATATTGCATGAAATCTCTCTAATTCGAGATTTTCCGTGAGTGGAGAAAATGTGATAAAAATCTTTGATAAATAAATTGACAGGAATAACTCTATAATTAACAATGAAAAAATAAAAGAAAAATTTCTTTCACTCACTTTCTTCCCTCCATCTGGCGTTTGTAGCGCATCAGAGCCAGCCCAGCGGCCAGCCTCATCTCTTCATCTTGACTGGAAAGTGCCTCAAAAACCATTCCTAAGAGTCCATTCTGAGCCACGGAAACTGCAGATGTGAACACTTCGGGAGCAAACATTGCACTCAGAAGAGGAACAAAAAATGCTGGATCGTAGACTTCATCCCATGTTTCTTGTTTTTTCGTCAGGATTCCTGAGAATTTGGCATTCTTGGGAATTTCTCCGTCAATTATCCTCTCAATCTCTGTCTTTGAGGATTTTGGTGTGATTTCCAGCGCTGGGAGATCTCTGAGAGGATTGAGATGCCTCCAGATGGGAAAATTGCTGAGTGTGTTTTTCATGGTTTCCAGGGAGATCAGTGAGATAACCATGTCCATGCTTGGTTCTTCGAGAATTCCTTTGAGAGTGGTGTCCTCGGTGTTATCGAGGGAATAGTGGGACACGGCAGAGTCGCCCCAGAGGAATGGACGATACTCAGAGAAGTCAATATTGTTCTTCTCGTAGAGATTCAGAAGAGCCAGGATATATTGATCGCAAATGGACATTCTGGCACTGTAAGCTCCTAAAAGGAGCGGGATGTGTGCCTTGTCAAATCCAGAGGGGTTTTTCCTGGCCAGGACGACCAGTAGACAAGCTGTGGCTGTTTTTGTGGAGCTCTTTTGGAGAAAAATTCCCAAGAAGTTTGAATGAGAGATTGTCATTTCGTACAGTTCCTTCGGGAATTCATCACCACAGTCATCCTGGTACATTCTGTCCAGGAGATTGGCCAGAAGATAGATCAGTAAATACCTGGAATTATCCTCTTGATCTTTCTGAAGGCCAATCTTCAAGCAAGTTCGCGAGAAATTTGTCCAAATCTGCGATTCTGTGACTGAAGAATCAATGGGATTTTCCAGCTGGCTTCCTGGCCAATCTATGAGAATTTTAGAAATGCCCATGACCTTGTCAATCTGCAGAGTGGGCTTTTTGAGCAAAATCGTGAAGAGATTGAGAAAATTCTTGTAGAAATTGATATGAATGGAAGAAGTTTGTGAAGAATTTGCCAGGGCTTTCTGGTAGATCTTCTCAATCAGGAGACACTGGAAGGTTTCCACGGAATCTGGCTTTAGGGTTTTCTTCGTAAATTCCACACAATCCTTCCCGGACATGCATTCCTCAATCAAATGCAGGGAACTCTCATAATTCTCCCGGTAAATCATTCCAGCTTTCAGGGGCTTCTCAATGGATTTCATTATGCCATTTTTGTACTCTACAAAAATCCTGTCCAGAAGATCCTTCCCAATGGGAACAGGTTTCCTGGCCAGGACAATTCCCAGGAGGGGATACATGAGTTCTTTTTTTGTGTAATTCCCCTCCAGAGTGCCACAGAAAGTTGGGATTAGTGATGCATTGCGTTCGAGAAGAAGACTGGCCAATTTGGTCATTGGTTTGGTCATTTTTCCACCCACGCAGATTGTCTGCAGTAAATCTTCGGGGACGTCCCCAATTGAATTGTGGAAGTGACTTAGATGATCCGTTAGAGCATCACTCAGAGCATTTATAGCAGTCTCTGAGGTGCCTTTTGTGGCGACACTCACAAAAATGCCACAAATATCTCTAATCACATCTCCAGGCAGGGGATTACCTCTTAATTCTGTAATCCTCTCCAGAGCTACAACCAGAACATTGTGAAAATCATTTTTTTCCGTTGCAATCTTCAGGAGATCCAGGCAGTTTTTCTGGTCCAGATCAAAGACCTTGAGGAGGCTCAGGAAATCCTCATCCTTTGTTGAATTCTCCCGGAAGTTCTGTACCAATTTCTTCCGGAAATTTACTGTCAATTCCGGAAGTGTGATTTGTAGATCCCATTCCTTGATCTCTTTAAGGATTTCCAGGATAAAATCCACCGTTGGACGATCTTTACTCTCAAGATCTGCTGAAAAATTGTTCAGGAGGTTCACTTGGCTACAGAAGATGTACTTGAGGATCTCGGAGATGGGATTCTTCCTGGAAATCTTCATTTTAAGAGCTTTATCGAGCTCTATTGTTCGTTTTCTCTGACAATGTCCAATTTGACGGGCATGAATGCCCTTCAGGAGGCTCAGGAGGTACCTTGAGCAGAGAATTGAGGACTCCTGGTCCAGCTGGGAGAGACTGTGGAGCCGGGTATGGCAGAAGACAATCAAATAAATAAAATTGAAAGCCTTCCCATCGGAAACTTCCACGAGAGATTCCTCAAAGATTCCCTTCCGGAAGATATTGCCTATCAATTTATGGGATTCCGGATGAGAGAATTCACAAGGAATTGCTAAGGATTTTCCACCAGTCGCTTCTTTCATGTAATCAGACACTCCCAGAGATAATTTTTCAAGGATCTCCGGCAATATTTCGGGATAGGGGAGATAGTGGAAGAGATTTAAAGCAACTTGTTCAATATACTTCACCACTGGAACTGTGGGCTTCTTTACCAGGAGATTTGCAGCGACTGGGAGGAGAGGATTTAATCCTGGAACATGGATAATTCCCAAAGTGGCTTCATCCTTCTCAATCCTCTCGAGAATCTCACCAAGATTCTCCTGGGAAGCTTGGGGAAAGCTTCCGGAAACCATTGGAACTTCCTCAGGTTTAGCCTTGACCTTTTTGATCATCTTGATGAAAAACTCCTGGACAACATTGATATCTTTCCGATCGATTGACTTGAAGGCTTCCAGCCAAATATCTATCTCCAAGGGACCACTGTCAAATAATCTTGTGCTATAGAGGATATTCCTCAGCAAGATCTCAACTTCCTGGAATTCCTCGCCACTTCCGGAAGCGTACAAGTTCAGGAAGGATGAGAGAATCTTGGAAAAGAGTGGAGTTTCCGGAGAAATAATCTGAGGATCCAGCAGGAGGATTAATTTGATAATTTTCAGCCCGATTCTCGACTGATTCCCATCCTGACCCTCCAGAGGTCTCATCAGCTGCATCAGGGAAGTTGTCTTGTCAATAAAAGTGGGAATGGTTTCTGCCGCAATGGCTAGGAGATCTACAGTTGCCTCCAGATGCTCGAGAACATCCTCAGGAGGGAGATTCTCCTCCATGCTCTTGCACAGGGAATTTGTGATTGTGTCCATTTTCGGAAACTTCCCCAAAATATGCTCAAGGAGCTCTGCCTTGATGGCTTTCATCTCAAATTCCTGATAAGTCCCAGCTTCGGACAGATGAACCAGGAAGCTGTTGCATTGCGAGAGCATGGTGGTCAGGAGCGCGGTAACATTCAATCTAACCTCAAATTTTGCATTCTTCAGCAATTTCTCTGTAATTTTGTCCAGAATCTCTGGATTTAGGCAAATGCCCTTGATAAGACTGCCCATTTCTCCCATGCCAATCTGCCCAGGGACTTTCTGAATAATCTTAGGAGTCAGGCAGCTAATGAGCTTGCTCAAAAACGGGAGAAACTTTATCCCTTCGAGGCTTTCAAGAAATCGAGCCCTGTTCCTCAGAAACCCCTCAACTTGTTCCGGACATGCCTTTAGCACATGAATCACCAGGGATTCGTGCTGAGGATTGTTCCATGGCATCTGAAGTCTGCTAAGAACAACACCCGGAACGATATTCTTCTTCTTCTTCTGATTCCCCAGGCTCTGGACAATAATTCCGTATTTATTGGACGTGAGGAGGAGGATTAGAAAATCATGAACTGCCCCTGAGACAGTTTCTCTGTCCTCAGCCTCCGGGAGGACACTCTCAACACTTTGATTGTTAGCTAGAGCCTGGAAGGCTTTAGGTCCCTTCCAATTGTACAATTCCAGGAGATTGCAGACAATCTCCGGGGAAAAAAGGCGAAATTTCAACGTTTTGGACACACTCAACTTTTTCAGCACGAAATTCCTCAAACTACCCAGGACTAGGACAATATTTTCAGGAGTATCAAATTGAATCTCAGACAGAATAGCCACAAGGAGTTCCATCTTGTCCAGGATGTTCTGAATTAGCAAATTATTGCCCTCAATCAGATACGAGAGGACAAAATGCGTAAAAGCTGTCCTCAAGCTACTTTCCGGATGAGCAATCTCCTCTTTCCGGTGCTTGGAAAATCTCTCCACGAGCCCTGACCCATGCAAATAACTCCTAAAAAGCTTCAGGATATCAAATCCCATGCGTGAGTCCAGTGTCACGCACGCAGTCAGGACTTTTAGGGCGATTTTTCTGTGATTGGTCGCATGCGACTCAAGCAACAATTCCACGAAACTTCGGTGTTTATTCAGCAAAAAGCGACATCCATTGATGGCAATTGTTGTGTATTGTGGAGCATTCGAGAGAATCTCCATTAGAATCAGTTGGAGGACACTGAGAATGCAGGTGACATGATCCAATGAGGATTTATCAATTTTCCCCAGAGTCGTCACAATCTCAAGTGGTTGTCCTCCAACATCCAAATATTTCGCAATTATCTCTGGATTTTCCGCCCCAATTTCCAGAAATTGATGGAAATCTGATTGGGGAAGATGCAGACAATGTGCTACAAGAGAATTTTCATGCGGAAAATGTGAATTTTTACCTGAAATGAAGTCATCTTCTTGGAGCTTCTTCCGGAACTGCTTCACACTGAATTTCTTCACATTTCCACCATTTTTCACAGATTTTTCACTCTTTTTCTTCACTTTCGGGGATTTTGAATCTTTTTCACTCACTTCACTGTTTTTTAGCTTCCTTTTCCTTGGATTTTCACTCATTTTCACGCACAAACCGCTTTTTCTCATGCAAATATCCCACGACACGTGCGATTGTTATGCTGTGGGTTGCTGTGAGATGCTGTCGGTTTGTGTCAGAATTTAATTCCAATTTGTCACCACGGGCGCTGATGTCGCTCACCAATTTTTTGGTGGAAAAATCAATAATTCACATTTCTTGCTTTTTCTCGAACCTCTGCGGAAAATCCAAGTGAAAATTTGATTGTGAAAAGGTGCAGGAACAAGTGACGAAATGGCGTTAAAAGTGCAAGTTGGCCAGAGTGAGTAGAACACAGTGGGATGGTGGATTTTGTTTGGATTGAGGGGAGGCTCAAAACAAAAGATGACTAATGATGACACACCTCAGTGAATTTTCTTCTCTTGCGGACTTCTTTTTCACTTTCTTCATGCATTTTCACTCTCTCCAGACTTGTTAGTTGTTCTCTGAGGTGTGGATGTGGGTTTGAGGGTGGATTGAGGGGCTGGAAGGGGTCTTTTTCCGGAGGGGGATTCGCCCTCTTGACCTCGATTGATGGCTGATGGTTTTCTTGGGGCTTTTTTTCTGGGGGGATTTTTAGAGATCATGAATGAGGTGATCAGGTACAAGGGGCCGGGTACCAAGAAGCCCAATCCGGCTAAGACTGCGCAGGCAGTGGAGTGGAGGGTCCTGGTGGTGGATAAACTGGCCATGAGAATGGTGTCTGCCTGTTGCAAGATGCATGACATCAGCGCTGAAGGGATAACACGTAAGTGCAATAATCCCCTGAGCCCCCTGAGCCCGTATCCTCCAGTCGTGAGAGTTCGATTTTGTGTTAGAAAACTCCCTTCCTTGAAAATCGTTGGAGACTCTCCCCCAAAGGGAGGGCTTTCAGGCTTCGTGCATACTCTGCCTTCTAATACTTAACACTTAACCCATTCAGTAAATGTAGGGGAAAGTGCCCATGCTTTACACGGTCCCAAGCTTTACAATGATTAAATTTTTCGTATGTTTTTCAATAAACGTGACTCATCTTTTCTATATTTTAAAAACTAGCGGAAAGTGTCGTTTTGAAAATATATTGCGGAGTCGTATTTTTTCTGAAACATAGGAAAAATTTAGTCATTGTAAAGCTTAGAACCGTGCAAAGCATGGGCACTTTCCCCTACTTGAAATACTTTTTTAGATAGAGTATTTTTAATTTAAATTCTTATGGCCCTGGCACACCTTTTAGATCAGGAAAATTTCATGAAGTCGAAATTCGAAACCCTTTCTTTCTCACATGTTTTGCATATGACTGTCTCATTCTTTCGCATACCAAATTCGATAGAGCTAAATTGAATTTGGAATGATGTTTAAAAGAAGAAGAAGAGTGGGAGAGAATGAGATAGACGTATGCAAAGCATGTGAGAAAGAAAAGGATTCGAATTTCGACTTCATGAAATTTTTCTGATCTAAATGGTGAGCCGGAGCCATTAACAATAATTCATTACAAACTTTATTATTTTAAATAGAGTAACTAACCTAGGAAACAAATTGGCAACCAGAATTTAAATCAGGCAAGACAATGAGGGAAAATATAATCAAAATATGAACGTTGTCAAATTTTCCGTCCGGCATTTTTAGCAAAAAAAATTGCATGACTTTCCGCGATAGAGATGTACTAAAGCAGTCCTGTGCTTATTAAAAGTCATGTAGTATCGGAAATTTTGTGTTGATACTTCTAATAGAAATTACAGATAGCCATACTTGTAACACTAATCCCGCTTATTCACGGTGCCATGATGAATATTTTTGCGCCAAAAAGACATAGGGAAAGTGTGCCAAATTCCGGCTAGCTCGCAATTCCGGCCACCTTTTTTGTTCCTCGAATTTGAATGAATTTTTATTTTTTACATACTTTAGAGATTATACAATGCAAAAGAATAACAAAAAATGTAGCTTCGACAAACGAGATGACGTGAAAAAGGCATTGGAAGAATTCCCGAAGGGCAAGGAATTATGAGAATGAAGGTGGCCGAAATAGGGCACCTAAGCTATGTCTACATTTTTATTCATTTGAAAATGTATTAAGAATGATTTTAAAGTAAATAAAGACAATAAACTTTCTACAAGGTTCTAAGCAACACTCCTTAAGTAGAAGGAATGAAAAAAATCAATTCCTATTAAAGATATTACATTTCAAACTTGAGACTTTGGCGGTTGCATGCAATTATGCCGAAATTTGGCACACTTACCCTACATAAATTGGTTCCTTGACCCTTCTAGAATGTTACTGTTTAGTGAAAATTCTTTAAATATAATTTGAAAACTTCTTAAACACAAGAAAAATACGCGAGTGCAAAATGCTTCTATTGGAAACAAATTAACCCAAATGGAGACAAGGGAAACTTTCTAATTGGAGACAAACAGTGAAACCGCGACGAAAGTCTTCCAAAACCCTGTTAAGTTGCTCTTGAGTGCAGGATTTGTACTTGTTCATGGTCTTTTCTCCTTCCCCATCTAAAACAATAAGAAAATCTCTCCAAAAAATCATATTTCCGGGGTTTCCTATTGAAGCATTTGCAGACACTTCAGAAAAATCCTTTTTTCACGAAATAGGTAATTATTTCATTTGAAAACTTCACGTAGCGTTAACAAGAAAGATTAGCAATAAGTTTAACCAAAATTCTCCAGAAATATGACATACAGTAGAGTCTCGCTATAGGCCATCGCTCTATAGTCCACAATTTATCGACCGTTGATTTCAAAACACTGATTTTAAGTTAGGTTATGTTTTTTAGTATGCGACATGCATAATTATTTTAATATTTTTGGCAAACTTTATTAAGTAGTTGTGATAATTGTGATCCATAATGAAGAGAGCAAGGACAAGTACCACAATCGCAAAGAAAGTGGAAGCCGTCGAGCAATTTCAATACTAAAAGTCGTTGATAATTTTAAAAAATTACATGGACTATAGTGCGACCCAAGTGTCAAATTTGAAACCAAATATGGACTATAGCGAGACTCTACTGTAAATGTTAAAAAAAAACGAATAAACAACAGTCACTTTACTTTACCCAAAAATTTACGGAAATTTAAGGAACAAAAAAGGTGGCCGGAATTGCAAGCTGGCCGGAGTTTGGTACACTTACCCTAATTCTCTTCACAAAAAATATGAACTTTTAATGTGTTGAATCTTCTGTCAAAGTTAAACCATTTAGAAATGGTTTTGAATTAGGACATTTACCCTAGGGATAGGTTATCAGGCTTCGAACAATTTATAATTTTTCCCATATTCACATATCCTGAAGAAATGGATCAGATGCCAATCACTTACCAAAATGTTTGTTATTTATCATTTTGTTTCTGTTTTCGTAATGAGAAAACGATTTTGATATTTCAATGATTTATTTTTTTGGTTAACCTATTTTTTTTTTTAATTTTAATAAATACAACATTGAAGAAATTTTTAGCTGTTTACTTGGCCGTGAACTCTTTAAAACCCTTAAAATTTATTTTAATTCAAATCGAAAAAAGATCGCATAATTTAGAAAGGTTTTATCGTAAAATAGTTTTTCAGCAAGTTTAAATTGTTTTAGCTCAAGAATCAAAACCATCTTTCAGCGGCAAATAATTCCAACAATTATAAAATAATAAATTACTGCCAAATTTAAAATATTGTCATCTGATATTTCGTAGAGAAATATTTTAGGAGGATTGCAGGGTCGAATAAATATCTCTTCCAGAGGGAGCCCTATTGACACTTTTAACAAAATGATGCAATTTATTTAATGTATCTAATAAAATGTAAGTAATATGGCGTTTTTCATTAATCTACGTTTTTCGATAAGGTGTCTACACATTGGGAGCAATTTTCGTCAAAAATTGCTCCCAATGTGTAGAGGCCATAAGTGTTCAAATTTCGTATTTCAAATAGTACAGAGTAGGGTTTCAATAGGTCCTTGCTAACTGGTAAAGCTGTTTTCAGACTAGAGGTTTAGCCCAGTTCTAGAAGATCTCAAAATCCTATTGTTTTTTTTTATAGCCTAATAGGTCATTTTCACCTTTAAAAATTCAATCCTAAGTCAAAGTGACCAGGTAAACCATATGGCTAAGCCTTAGGTCTAAAACCCGTATAAGCATTCTTTTCTGTAAAAGTTTTTTTTTCCAAAAATTTGGTAAAAAATTTAATACTGCGTTGACTTTGATCATTTTAGGGTAGATATGGAAAGCTTCACTGAGAGAAATCAGAAAAAGTTAAAGTAACATTCCTGAAATGTTAATTTTACCCTGCAGTATTGATCCCAAATCGGTGTAAATATTACCCTTTTTGGTGTATTTAGGGTTAAAGTTACCCTTTTTTCATATTAATTGTACACTTAAAAAGGTGTAAAATTAACATTAAAAAATGTTGATATATTTTTACACCTAAAAAGTGTTAATGTTATGAGGAAAAAAAATTAATCGCACCCTCTTTTTTTCTCGGTGTTGAATGAAGGTGCTATTCTAATGAAAAATGAACATGTTTTTTAGCACTTTAATGTTCTCAAATGCTTCTGTATTATTGACTTTTCTTTGTGTTGATTCCTCTCTTGACTGTTTCCCTCAGTCCTCGCCATGTCCTAAAACCACTAAAAAGTTGTAATGGAATCAACACAAAGAAAGATGTTGATTATGTAAAAGTACTTAAGAACAGTAAAGTTCTAAAAAAATGCTAATATTTTATTTTTACATTTTTTTTTTTTTGAAAAATGAATAGAGGAAATCTTTACTGTTCTCAAATGCTTCTGTATTATCGATTTTGCTTTATGTTGGTCCCTGTTGCGACTGATTTATCTAGTTTTCGTCGTGTTCGAAAACTGCTAAGCAGTCGTGACGGAAGGAAAAGTGAATATTGCAGAAGCTTTTGAGAATAGTGAAGTGCCTAAAATACGGTAATTAACAAAAAATGAACATATATTTTTATTGCTTTACTGTTCTAAAGTGCTTCTGCGTTATGAAATTTACTTTGTGTTGGTTTCTGTCTCGACTATTTTACCTGGTTCTCGCCGTGCTCTAAATCACCAAACAGTCGCGACAGGAACCAATATAAAGAAAAGTCGATTATGTAGAAGCACTATGATTCCCTAAGAGCTCAGATGACATTGTAGCAGTTTTTTGATAATTTTTTTCTTTAAAAGTTCGTAAAATAGAAGAGAAAGAAAAACGAAAATCTCGTTTAACCCTCTAACGGTGTTTTTCTTTAATATGCGAAGAAAAGTTCTAAAACAATGTTTTCTAGGATAATTATGATCCAATAAAGTCGAAAAAACCATCCATTCTTCATTATCTTTTTTTATTTTAGGCGCTAGGTGAGAAAATATAAAATGTTTTGAAACTTTTTTTGCTTCTAAAATTCACATTTTTAGTTTTTTCAAATTTTTTAAATAAAATATACAAAGTAGAATGACATATCTTTCAGTAAAAAATAAATTTATTTTAGTCAGATAACTTTAAATCGGTATTTTTATGGAAATTGGAAATGAGTTTTTTTTTGCACAAATATTTTTTGTTGCTTTTTCTCTGACCTGTCACACAAAACTGGGAATAGCAACAAAACAAAGACTCAAAATGAGTTCAAACTTTCAAGAGATGTTTATAAGACTATTAGGGTGGAATCACCAGTTCTAGCCAGTGCCCCACTTCTCGCCACTTACATTGAAATCGCTATTTTTCGCAATTTTTGAAATAAATGAGTCGCAATTTTTTTGTATTGTTTCTGCTTCTACGCATAGAATCGAAAAATAATAATTATTCGTTTTGGATTCACGATTTTGATCACTTTTTAGAGCAATATTTTAAGCAAGTGCATTGAATCCAACATCTCTTACCAAATGTACTAAGTGTCGTCAAATTTTCATCAGGCCAAAAATACCTATTTGGGTAAATAATTTGTCTATTGAATATTTAATTGCACTTGTGGAATACATAAAATTTGTATTTAGTCAATTAATATTTCATTTTATATTATTTTTGTATAAAAATGAGGCATGGCGAGAAGTGGTAATATTCTGGAATTGATTTTACCACCTGTCGCCATATCTTTTCAATAGGCGACGCTAACTTCACTTCGTACATTCTCAGTTGTCAAATCTGCATTGTTTACTTTCTGCAAAAGCCCCATAATTTGATTTCTCAAATAAAAGTGAAGAAAAATCATTTAAAGAGAGTAATAATAAAGTGATCACAAGGAAAGAGAAATGGTGAATGTATTCTTTTCATAGCATTGCCTAAAATAACCGAGTGTGGTTCTTTTCAAGTGGGTGGCGAGAAGTGGTTACAAATTTTACAAAACTGGCGAAAAGTGGTAAAAAGTGGCGACGAAATGGTTAATTTTGCATTATTAATAAAAATCAGTTTTTTAAGTAGTCCAGCGTTATGTTCTAGGATTATTGTTTTCACGTATCTAGAGCCAATACATCTAACAAGGGGAGGAACCCAACTGTCTCCCGCGGATCGGGACGAAATTTGGCATGTAAGTAGGGTCCATATAGAAAGTTAACCAGCCACTGGCTTTTTACTGTGCGGCCACTAGAAGTAGTCATTGTGACCATTCATAGTCATGAATTTCTTATATATGAAAGATTTTTTTTAACATTTGTTGCTATTTTTCTTTGACCTGAAAATGCGTTTTAATGATGTTAAAGCTTGGTTTGTGAGTTACTGATGAACGTCAGAACCCTTTCATGCGATACACCTTCATGGTAATGTCATAGGTCATCCGAGTAAACATTATACTTTTTCAAGGAAAATAATATTTTTAATATCAGCAAATTTTTCTTTCAGATTGTTTAAAAATAACGAATGGGAGAAATTTCTTATTCTTCTGTTCCTTCTTTTCCTCTTTAAATTTTACTGCTGCCGGACTTCTTTTTCTTTCTTTTTCTTTTCGTCTTCATTTTTTTATTACAAAAATGTTTGTTTTTTATTCATATGTCTGCCATTTTTTATTCGATTTTGATGAGTAAGTAGTCGTTAGGAAGGTCCCAATGAGCTTTATAACATACCCAAAAATCATAAAAATCGGAAAATTACAAGGTCAAAACTTTCAAAGCGATTTTAGCGCTACTAGAGGAGGTTTGACAATGTTTAAATATTCTACAAAATTATAGAGCGGATCGAGACGTTTCATTTTCATATAAATATTATTGTTTATGTTTGGTCAAGTAGTTTTGCAGTTATAGACAGAAAACCAAATGCAACTGGAAGATCATATCTTCTGTCCTATATCACCTAAAGTAGTGTATCGTAAAATTCTTTTCTTTCTAATAAAGTAGTATCCCGTTAATTGAATAAAAATATAACTGCAATAATCTTGCGTAATTTCCATTAATATTCAAGGAAGTCTAATATCTATATATTTGCATTGTTCGAATAAATAAAAGATAGAGTAGGAGAATACAATAGTTCATATTCAATTTTTTGCAAGCTTGGAAGATCTTTCGCAGATCCCTAATGATATCATAGGGTCAGGTCAGGATGACAAATTTCTTGCTTTTCCATTTTGCCGAAGACCACTATCTTCTATCTCCAAGGGAAATGAAGTTTTCTAACAATTTCCAAACTCGATATCTCGCATGAAGGAATTTGTAACGCAAAATAGGTATCAACATTTTCTTTAGTAAAGTATATTTACCTTAAACCGTATTTTTTTGGTAAAGTATATTTTACCTTAAAAATGTAACAGTTGTAGTTTTCCGATTTTTATGATTTTTGGGTATGTTATAGAGCTCATTGGGACCTTTCTAACGACTACTTACTCATCAATATCGATAAAAAAAATGGCAGACATATGAACAAAAAACAAATATTTTTGTAATAAAAAAAATTGAAGACGAAAAAGTATGCAATGTGGATCTTACCAGAAAGTAAAAGAAATCCGGCAGCAGTAAAATTTAAAGAGGAAAAGAAGGAACAGATGAATAAGAAATTTCTCCCATTCGCCATTTTTAAATAATCCAGAAAGAAAAATTCGCTGATATTAAAAATATTATTTTCCTTGAAAAAGTATAATGTTTACTCGGATGACCTATGACATTACCATGAAGGTGTATCGCATGAAAGGGTTCTGACGTTCATCAGTAACTCACAAACCAAGCTTTAACATCATTAAAACACATTTTCAGGTCAAAGAAAAATAGCAACAAATGTTAAAAAAAATCTTTCATATATAAGAAATTCATGACTATGAATGGTCACAATGACTACTTCTAGTGGCCGCACAGTAAAAAGCCAGTGGCTGGTTAACTTTCTATATGGACCCTACTTACATGCCAAGTTTCGTCCCGATCCGCGGGAGACAGTTGGGTTCCTCCCCTTGTAAGTAACTTTGTGTCAAATTTGACTTATCTTGTAACAAGGATTCAAAAGTTATGATTAAATGAATTTAATTTTTTCCTAAACATGGCGATAGGTGGTTATTCCACCCTACCGAGGACACTATAGCACTTTTAAATAAATACAACCTTTATTGTCGCTGTAAATGTGATTTTTGTGAAGACCGCCTGGAGGCGGTCTTCTTACCCGTTAGAGGGTTAATAATGTCTGGGAGAGAAACTCGCGGCGACTTTCTCTCACGAAGTGGAGGATCATGGCCCCAGAAGGGGAATTCTGTAACAGTATGACAATGTCATATGACAAATTTTCGTGATAAATTCTGGAGCCAGGAAACGCAAAATAATAATAATAAAAAAAAATGAATTAAATGTGATAAAAGGGATTTCCAAATTTAAAGTGTATGGACCTGAGTGAGTCCGACAGTCTAAACGTAAAATAAAAGAAGAAGAAGAAGAAATGCGAGAGCAGGACAACATTAAAGTCAAGTGGGAATCGAAGGGCCATTGCAAGGAACTCTATGAAGCTTTTAGTAACTGATATCATTCGGATTTATGAGTATTTCTTCCGAATTTACTTATATAAAAAAAATTAAATTTGTCATATGACATTGTCAGACTGCTACAGAATCCCCCAACAAAGAAGGCGGGATATGGAACAGAGTGGTGAGGAATTTATCTGTCTTGCAGTTGTCGAGGACATCCACAAGAAGCGAGAACCTCTGCCCACGATGGAGGGGGTTTATTTGATTACGCCCTCGGAGGAATCTGTCCGGGCACTGATGAGGGACTTTGATCATCCCAATCGTCCCATGTACAAAGCAGCTCATGTCTTCTTCACTGAAGGTACGTCTCCCAAAGCATTTTCATTGCCTTCCACTGTCCCTCAAAATATCTCCCCTGAAGAAATCACTAATCTCTCCTGCACACAGAATCTCACCCAGAAGACTCAGAAGCACTCTCAAGGGCGTTTTCCATTGTCTCTTTTTATAAAAAAAAAAAAAACTTATTAATGATTTATTTCACAAATTCTGTCTTTCTTCCTGTCTTCCTCAATTCTCTCACTCTCTCTCTCTCTCTCTGGAGTTTATCTGATGATTTGTAAGGACATGCATAATGCTTCAAAAACCATTTGTATCACAATAAATTATTATCCATCAACTCTGGGATGCATAGATTGAAGATTCAGACATTTTTTTAGAGAGTTCTGTTGCTTCTTTTTGGTTGTTCAAATAATAATTTTTTTTCTGAGATTCTCGTGAAATTTTTTGCAGCGGAAAAGATTCAACCAATAGGAATCGACCATTTTCAACATGGCTGATTCGGTTCTTGTTTCCTATTGGCGGAAAATTTTTCATTAGAAAATTTCACATTATCTTTGGTTTTTTTTAGCTTTAGGGATTTTACTGAATATTTTCCAAAGTTTGCCAGTAGATTTCTTGTTGTTTAGTAGCTCTGTAGAACTTTATTTATTTTATTTATTTTTTATTTATTTAAAAGCCTTCAAGAGAACGTAAATAAAAATGTAAATATTTCTGGCAAATGTCCAATTATGAGCAATTTATTGATTTACAACATTTTGCGTCTTGTTTTAGAAAGATTTTTTTTTATTTTAGCAATATTTTGCAATTTATTTATTTCGACTAGAAAGTATTTTGAAAAAAAAAAAAACTAGAAACCATCCCAAAAATTTATTAAATATTTTTGAAAATTAGTGATTGAACCTCTTTCCCAGAAAAAAAAAACCATTTAATGCCCAGTCTGTTGATTATTGATTTCTCAGAGGATGGTTCTCTCTCTGGCACGAGAATGACAAGAATTCGTGCAATATGGGCATTATTAAATTAGCGAATTTAATCAGTAGCCAATCGATAAATCCGCTTGAGACACAAAAGCTTTAATAATTTTTTTTAGATG
Organism: Phlebotomus papatasi; assembly: GCF_024763615.1. NCBI lineage: Eukaryota > Metazoa > Arthropoda > Insecta > Diptera > Psychodidae > Phlebotomus > Phlebotomus papatasi. Next base: position 9,115,333 of record NC_077223.1, read on the forward strand.
ATTTGAGATGCTTTTTCAAAACAAAGCTAAATCTTAGATTATTTTTTTTAGTAAAGCCTCATTCAGACAAAATTTAAAAAAATATATTTCTCATAAATTCCATTTAGATTTTGCGCATAGATTTTGACAATTTATTTAAAAAAAAAAAACTTTCTAAATAAATAATAGCTCTTACAGGTAATTAATTTTCTAAAAACACTCACCTAAGAAGTAAGTTCCAAAAGCTAATCTTGTTGCATCAGTGATGTCTTCTTCACTAACAAAAAAAAAATACTGAGCTACCTTACTAATTTCTTGTACATATCATTGGACATATTGGAAATATTTCTTTTAATAATTATTCAATTGTAAAATGACAAAATTTTTTTGTATATAAAAAGTATGAAAAATCTCTAAAGCTAGATACAGATCCGTATAAGAAATATTTACGCATCCCATATTTTTATGAAGTAATGCTCCTCCCCCCCAAATCACTCTATAAATTCTTTGTAACACAAATTCTTTGTAGACTTCAACTTCACTTATCTGTCCACACTGAAAATTTCTTTATTTTTCTGTCTTTTATTTTATTTTTCTCTGGAAAACACCGTAGGGTTATTTATTATTAAATTTAGCAATTAAACTGTTTGTGCAAAGAGACTTTCAAGATAAAAAATACAACTCTGGATAAAGCTCTGAAAGTGGTGAAAAACAAAATTCACCACTTTTCACCACTGTCACTTTCTCACTTAACTGTCATCAGTTCGTAAATTAAAGAGTAGAAAAATCTCATTTTTATTGCGAAAAACTTCGAAATTTTCTGCAAGAAATGTTCCTTGGAGCGGAGCAAAAGTGTATCAATCGTGAGAAATTAATTAGAGTAGTCAAAAATAAAAAAAAATCGCACGAATACGTAATATGTACTCGGGTATATGTCAGAGTAGTCGTAGGGGAAAGCGCGCTACCTTCGGACGATTTATGCTTCGCACAAATAATTTTTTTCAATGTGCTATAAATTAATTTGGCTCATTATAATATTACAATTTAATAGCTAGTCCAATGCCTCAAATTTTCAGAAAAGAGCAATGGGTGAAATCCATCAGGAACATAGAGAAAAAATTGAATTGTCCGAAGGTAGCGCGCTTTCCCCTACAGACTTCTTTCTAGGGAATATCCTCTAAAAACGGTCGTCAAGCTTTTTATCAGCATTTAAATGAAGAAATGATTAACCTAAACATATTTTCCCGCAAAATTGGGGAATACCGGCTGGAAACACTAAGTTCACTTCAGTTTTTTACATCAACTCATGCTTAATCTAAATTGAATTTGGTGCAACATTTAAAAGAACAAGAAGAGTGTGAAAGAATAGGATAGATATATGAAAATTATTTAAGAAATAAAGGGATGGTAATGTTCATTCTCTCAAAATGCCACAATTAATCACTGCGGTCACAGATATTCAAGAAAACGAAAAAGCTGAAGAAACAGCAAACATAATACCCAACGCACAATAACTTTTGTTTGTAAATATGTTTTCAAAATTTTCTTACAAGAGTGAGCGAGATGACCAGATCTAAATTTCATTCATACTGTCACTGAAATATCAAAAATATGTTTTCAAAAGAAGACGATTATGCGCTGGCTATAAGGGAATAATAATTAAAAACTAATGTACAAAAATATTTACAGATTTTTGCAAAAACAATTATAAAATTGACAACTGAAAAAGGGAAATTTTACAAAAGGATCAGTTAATAAAAATTTTTTGAAATTCAACGATTTTTTATGCATCTGCATACACATATTGAGTTCATATACTAATATTTATGATATAAATTTCATGAAAACTCCTTAATAATGCAAAAACACATCAGAACTAAGACAAACCATGGCAAATTTCAGCATATTTGCTTTATTTGATAATCATAATCAAACTTCAAAAATGTCAACAAACTTTTTTCAAATTTAACTGTTGCCCGAATTAAAAAGTAATCCGATCTTAAAAGAGCCGAATTAGCGAGAGTCTACTGTAATACGATAATAATGAGGAAACACCAGATAAAAATAGTTGTAATTCAGACTCCACACAAAACTTTCTTCACATAACCTCAAATTTCCCGTCGTTCAAATTTGAGGAACTCGACTGTACCTCCAGAAAAATAATAAAAAGTAATATCAATATGTTTCCGTAATTATGCCACGCTAAGATTTAAGACCATTATTTCACAAAGCTAGTTTGTCCATCTTAACCATTGCGGCTCCAATAATTGAGGTTATGATAAATTGTTTATTCGATAGTTTTTGTAGTTTCGCCAAAAGAACAAATAAACGTAAACAATTCGTTACAAATTTATATTCTATCTCTATATTCCCTTCAATACAATGTCTAACCTTAAATCTTTAAGAAATGGGTCTCTTTTATAGGGTTAGGAAAATTTTAGGTTATGTTTAGCCTAATTTCAAGAATTCAATACTTATTTTTTATAACCAAATATCCTAATTTGCAGCGTGGGGAAATTTATCAATAGCCATGTCAAAGAAAGAAATTGATTGCAAAAAAAATTTTAAATTATTCATTTCTAATCTTAAAAATATGACAAGGTTTAGAGTGATAACCTTCCGTTTTGAGGTTAGGTTTAATATTATAACCTCAAATTCTAGAATAACCTCTTTGCCAAATATTTTTAGTATATGCGGTCAAGTGTGCTAATCCGGGCGCTTCGCTATCTGGATCGTTTATGTCTAATTCACTTAAAATAATATTTTTATTTTTATTTCCGTAATATGGTCACTACAGTAACATAATATAACTATTCAAGTTTGAGAAAAAGCAAAAATAATATTTTTAATCCATTAAATAAGTGAGTGCAATCGACTCATTTCAATCTTGTGCTAGGTGAGTTCTTCATGACCATGTCACATATACAGTAGAGTCTCGCTATAGGCCATCGCTCTAGTCGACAATTTATCGACCGTTGATTTCAAAACACTGATTTTAAGTTAGGTTATGTTTTTTAGTATGCGACATGCAATGTTGTCATAATTATTTTAATATTTTTGGCAAACTTTATTAAGTAGTTGTGATAATTGTGATCCACAATGAAGTGAGCAAGGACAAGTACCACATTCGCAAAGAAAGTGGAAGCCGTCGAGCAATTTCAATACTAAAAATCGTTGATAATTTTAAAAAATTACATGGACTATAGTGCGACCCAAGTGTCAAATTTGAAACCAAATATGGACTATAGCGAGACTCTACTGTAAGATTAAGATTAATTTTTTCTGAACTGCGAGAATGCCAAAAAAAGATAGCAAGTGTTTTATCATGCCTCTCTCTCGCGTTTCGCTCGAAAACTGACCAAACAACAGTTGGCACACATGGTAAATTGCTCTAGTTGCCTGTAATACGATTCAGAAAGCAATTAATACGAACAGTAATATCTTACTCGTCGTATTACTCCACTAGAGTGTACTCTTTCTAACACACATGATATTCCATTTGAAATTTTGCATACTATATACCTCTCTCTCCGGCTTTTCTTAATATTAATATTAAGTATATATAGGTGTATATGTGACACCGCGATCACTAAAAATTTTCTAGCAGTGATATTTTCGCTAATGTTAGCTAATTAATTAATTAATTAAATGTGAATTAGCGAAAAGGCGATCCAGTTAGCACATGCTGATTTATTTCAGTATTATCATTATTTTATAAATTTTCTTCAATATTTTTGATAATTTTCTTTTATATTATGTTTCTGAATGAAACTGTGAATAATTCAATGAATTTAGAAGATGTAAAAAAGAATTTTATCAGTTCAAAAACAAACGTTTAAGTAGCACTTTGCGGAAAATGATCCAGTTACCCCACTTCACTATTCTTTTAAAAATAAGAGTTATATAAGGGCAGTTCCTGCATTAATTGCACTCGTATATTCCGCTGAAAGTGTGGTGTGCGTTAGCATTTCTTGGACGGCACTGTATCAATAGAGAAATTGCCGAAATCTCCAAAGGCAATGATAATTTAAAAAAAAAATCAATCGGAATTTTTTGAAAAACTTTGAAAATTTAGATTTTAAATTTAAAAAAAGAAAAAAGAAAAAGTAAAAACGGAATTGAGGAAGCTAATGATCCGGAGTGTTCCTTTGGTTGCACATTTCACAGTGTGTCCGGAGGAGCTCTTCAACGATCTGTGCAAATCGTGCGCCGCGCGCAAGATAAAGACGCTCAAGGAGATCAACATTGCGTTCTTGCCATACGAAGGCCAGGTCTTCTCACTGGACTCGCCCGACACCTTCCAGTGTCTCTACTCGCCGAGCCTTGCGTCGGCTCGGGTGGCGCACATGGAGCGAATAGCTGAGCAAGTGGCAACTCTGTGCGCCACCCTTGGCGAGTATCCATTGGTGCGCTATCGCTCCGACTGGGACAGGAATGTGGAGCTGGCACAGCTGGTGCAGCAGAAGTTGGACGCGTACAAGGCGGACGAGCCAACGATGGGCGAGGGCCCAGAGAAGTCACGCTCGCAGCTACTCATTCTCGATCGTGGCTTCGATTGTGTCTCGCCGCTCTTGCACGAGCTCACGCTTCAGGCCATGGCGTACGATTTGCTTCCGATTGTCAATGATGTGTACAAGTATCAACCGTCGCCAAATGCCATGGACAAGGAGGTGCTTCTGGATGAGAATGATGAATTGTGGGTTGAACTGAGGCATCAGCATATTGCTGTCGTTAGTACTCAGGTGACGCAGAATCTCAAGAAATTCACCGATTCCAAGCGTATGAGCCAGAGTGACAAGCAATCCATGCGAGATCTCTCGCAGATGATCAAGAAAATGCCACAGTATCAGAAGGAACTCTCCAAGTACTCAACCCATCTTCATCTGGCTGAGGACTGCATGAAATCCTATCAGGGATTTGTGGATAAATTGTGTCGCGTGGAGCAGGATCTGGCCATGGGAACGGACGCAGAAGGGGAAAAGATTAAGGATCATATGCGCAATATTGTGCCCATTCTCCTGGACACTGTGAGTTTGTGCCAGGTCCCAAGCGCCTCAAAAAAAGGAACTGCCCTCTAAATTGACTTTACCTTTCAGAGTGTCTCCAACTACGACAAAGTTCGCATCATTGCTCTTTATGTGATGATCAAGAATGGGATTTCCGAGGAGAATCTGTCCAAACTCTTCACTCATGCACAAATTGGACAGAAGGAGCAGGAGATGGTACGCAATCTGAGCTACTTGGGAGTCAATGTCAATCCTGATGTAAGTAGAATAATTCATAATTTCTCGTTTTTATTCAGGAAAAATTCACAGGAAAAAATGAAATAGGAAAGGGTTCAGCAGTTTCATGTAGCTTAAGCTGTCTACACATTAGACAAATTATTGAAATAATAGCATTTCAAAGTGACATTGAAAAGAAACTTCAATATTGAAGCGAATATTGAACCCAATACTTCAATAATTGCCTACACACTGAACAAATTGATTTCAATATTAAAACTTCAATATTAAAAACACCAGTCTAGTCAGGGATTCACAGATCTTCTGGGATTTTCTTCCGTATTTTGTCAAGAACACCCAAAAACAACCAAGTTGGTCAGAAGATTTCTCCAGATTCCTCCAGGAAATCCCAGATCTTCTGGGATTTTCTTGTTCATTATGCCCAAAGCACTTCAGATACATTCTGTGGTCAGAGGATTCCTGGAGCTTCCTTCAGGAAATCCAAGATCTTCTGGGATCTTCTTATTCATTATGCCCAAAGCACTTCAGATACATTCTGTGGTCAGAGGATCCCTGGAGCTTCTTCCAGGAAATCCAAGATCTTCTGGGATTTTCTTGTTCATTATGTCAAAAACACTTCAGATTAGAAACAAAAGCCAAATTGAATTAATCACTTGAATTCTCACAGACTTTCAGGATCATGCTTCGTATCATACCGTGTGGCTACAACCACAAGCCTTCGTACCCTCTGTAGGATTACAATTAGTAACATAAAATTATACTTATATGAAGTGGGATTCTGGAGGAAGCTCCAGGAATCCTTTGACCACAGAAAGTATCTGAAGTGCTTTGGGCATAATATTCAAGAAAATCCCAGAAGTTCTGAGATTTTCTGGAGGAAGCAGTTAATTAGTACTGACCAAGTCGGGTTCTTGAGGAGATTGAACAAAATATATAACCAAATTCCAAGAATCTGGGATTTTCTGGAGGAAGCAGGAGAGATGTGTCTTGACTTGGATTTTGATCTTGGATGTGTTTTCATTCATGAACAAGAAAAATCCATCAGTTCTGTGATGTTCTGAAGGACGAAGATTCCTGACCATTAAAAAATATTGAAGGAAATATCAAATCAATTTGATATTTAGAATTTCTTTGAAATTTTATTTCAATGTGACTTTGAAATTTTTTATTGAAATGATTTGGCCTAGTTTGTAGCCATTCAAAATAATGAAATAAAATATTGAATAAAATGTTCCATATTGAAACAAATATTTCAATATTTGCCTACACACTGGACAATTTTCTTCAATATTGAAACATTTATGTCAATAAATCTTTGCAATGTGGAGGCAATCCTTGTCAATATTTGACATTGAAAAGAAATATTTCAATAAATTATGTCTAATGTATAGCCAGCTTAACTTTCTCAATTGATTTTTCCGTTAAATATTTAGTAGCATTTTTTTAGTCTTAATTATCTGAAAATGCATAGGAGACTTACTTAAAAAATCCAAGGCTATTTATACCTTGAGAGAAATCCGAAAAAGTTAAAATAACATTCCGGAAATGTTAATTTTACCCTGCAGTATTGATCCGAAATCGGTGTAAATATTACCTTTTTTAGATGTATTTAGGGTTAAAGTTACCCTTATTTCATGTTGATTTTACACTTAAAGAGGTGTACAATTAACATTAAAAAATGTTGATATATTTTTACACCCAAAAAGTGTTAAAGTTATAACGAAAAAAAGTTAATCGCAGCCTCTTTTTACTCAGTGCAGAAAAGAATTAAATAATAAAGGGTGGGACAGTTTCATGTAGTTTAACTTTTTCAATTAATTTTCCCGTTAAATATTTAGTAGCATTTTTTAGTCTTAATTATCTGAAAATGCATAGGACACAGGGGCCTCTCGACATTTCATTTTTCCATACGTTTTTGCATAGAGGCACTGAAGCCTATTGGCAAGTTTTTTCCTAAAGAGAATTGACTTATCAGTCTGATATATTTCGAAATCGTGCATTAAAAGCTATCTAAAAATATGTATTTCATTATGTTCGCCGAAATAATACAAGAACTACGTGGAAATTTGTTTAAGTCGCGGTGCAATATCTGCAGAATTTTTACAAGGAAAAGTGAAAAATAGCTTCACTTTTTATTAGACTCGATGGACCCCTGATAGCACACTTACTGTAAAAATCCAAGGTTATTTATGATGCTCCATTCTCTCCTAAGTGAGAAAATCTCAAATGTCCCAAATTGTAATTGGTTCCAAATTACCTCATTTTACCCTATCTTTTTTTGTTTTGGAAGATTTTGAATTTTGAAATTTTCGATTTGTAACTTTTTGCCCCAGTTTCCCCTAGTATCAAAATGAATGGCCATGTGGATCGGAGAATTGTTCTGGAGAGACCTCTGAAACTATTGGTATAAAAAAAATCGGTGAGTGACCCTAGAAGTTCCAACAATATTCGGTAGGGGAGACTGGGGCAAAAAGTCACAAATCGAAAACTTCAAAATTCAATATCTTCCGAGATAAAAAAGAATGCGTCTCAAAATTTTTTCTATAGATAGCCTTCATAGACCTTCTTCAATTTCGTAAGTTTCTTTGAATTCGAACAAGGAATTTAGAAAATAAAAAGAAAATATTGAAATTTGTAGCCCTATTTTTGAAATATTTTCATGCAGAAAATAACAATTATTACCTACTTATTTTACAAAATTAATGCACTGGTGAATATTTTCTAAATAATTTGGATTCTTTGAATACGAATTCGCTATCTATTTTAGAATTTCACAAATGTTCTTTTCTCTAGAAATCCTTTTATTAAAAATGGCCACTTGGGGTAAAAAGTAACAAAAAAGCGAAGCAATTTCTGATGTCTCACGTCGAAAAGAAACGTCATTATCGTGTCTCGCCGCTTGTTGTTTGCATTGGTCAATCGATTTGCAGTCTTTTGTGTGTGTTTTTTTTTTTCAAAAACAACTTGAAAAGTGCTTTTCTCGTTTTCTCACTTTTCTCGCAGAGAAAACGGTGTTTTACAAAGGTGTAGATGAATAAATTTTCTATGAAAATATGTCCTCTAGGTTTTTTTTCAAATTTACGGAAGCCCGTAATGAAGCGAATCAAAATGTGATAATACCTAATGTCTGGTACTATATGTCCCAGCATTTTTGAGAATGGTCACAAAATTACCTTTTAGAAATTGGCTCGATAAAGGTTTTTCCTTACAAAATAGAAGAAAATTACTTTCACAAAGTTGTAGAGCGGTAAATTTCCTATAAAACTGCGCTAATTAGAAATTTCTGAAGCGCTCGAGTAGCTGTTCGTGTGTTCTTTTCAACACTCAATCCTCCTTTCTTTAGTTATACTTCATTTGACGAAAATTCCTAAAGATGATTTCACGGACAGATTTTCATTGGAGCATCTCCAAACTCCTCAAGATCCGAGGGATCGTGAATCGCAAGAATCCCCAGCCGATTTGCCCGGCCAAATACTCTCACGTCAGGCATACTTATACTGAATCTGAAGGGGAAACTTTACCTTCTTCCGTTCTCTGACCCTGCTCAGACGGATATGTGTTGACCTCCCGTAGTATATGCTTAAGTGTAAATTGCATAATAAAATAACTACTACTCCAGCTACAACATAATAAAATGACATTGATATTGAAAATGGGGATTTGGAGGTGTTCAATATCGAAATTTGGAAGTTATGATTTTCCGAATAAATCTCCCCTAGTGGCAATTGGACGCAGTTGTGTTGTTCTGAAGGGTTGTAGAATTTCACGAGCGATTTTGTTATTTGGCTCTGTGATCACATTTTGTCAATTAGAAGAGGAGTTCTCGCCCCTTTTAAAAATCAATTTTTGGAGGTCAAAAAAGGTCAAACATTTTTTTTTACCGAATAAGCAAAATAGACATGTATTTAACTCCAGCGCCTCTAGTGTTGGTTTTACAAACTTCACTAGTTCTAGAGAATTGTAGGTCGTACAAAGGCCATCAACTTTCTCCCAGTGAAGAATTAAATCGGTTGAGTAGATTTGGAGCGATATTATTAAATGTCAAAAAATGGCAAAAAACGGTTTGCCTAGATGACAGGCGCGGAAGGAATAATAACCGTTGCATTGTGTAACTGAAATATTCGGTCTGCAGGGCAATCGCAAGAAGTACACAGTTCCACGAAAGGAAAGGATCACAGAGCACACTTATCAGATGTCCCGATGGACTCCAGTGGTGAAGGATATCATGGAGGATTGTATTGATGATAAACTGGATGCACGTCACTTCCCTTTCCTGGCTGGACGTTCTCAGAGTGCAACCTATCATGCACCCACGAGCGCTAGGTATGGCCATTGGCACAAGGACAAGACCCAGGCAGCAGTGAAGAATGTTCCTCGGGTTCTTGTGTTTATTGTGGGAGGGGCTAGTTTCTCAGAGATGCGCTGCGCCTACGAAGTGACAGCTAACAACAAAAACTGGGAAGTTATCATTGGTTCTTCGCATATTCTCACTCCGGAGATCTTTCTCAGTGATTTGGGATCGCTGTCCAAGGAGGATTAAACAGATCACGTCAATTAAAACCTTTTCATCACTTCTCTTGGCTCCTCTTCAAAGTATTATCTGCGTGTGTGTGTTTGTGCTTCTTTCGAAGAGACTTTCACATGCTCTTTTCTGTTGGTTTTCGCAGGAGATTCTTCCGGAAATCCACGAGACTCTTGAGTGAGTACCATGTTTATTTTCATTTACTTTTTTCAATGCATTTTACAAAATAAGAATTGAAGTTGGAATTATTGTGATTTTTGAAGATTGAGGAGAGAGTTTTCAACTGCTATTCAGATTGAAACACTTCGTTAAGTTTTTTTTTTTTGAAAAAAAATAATTGAAAATACTATTATCAATAGTAGAATTAAATATTATGCTTTGTGAAACTAACTAAAAATTAAAGAAAAGTTAAAATAGTTGGATTTAAAAAAAAGTTTAATGGTTTGAGAGGTTTTTTAGGGTTATTTTTAGTTTTAAAATAAAATTAATATATTTTTCTGTATTTGGAAAATTGAAAAACAATTTTTACTAATTGATTTCTTGATGATTACGTAAAGAAAATTGAATGTTCAGTATTTAATTTTCGCTTTTAAAATTCTTCTACTGGTTTTATACGGAAAAGAGTACTTTTGGAAAGTGAGGTTGTCTTGAGTCTAACCTTAAAAAAAATTAAACGTACGTGAAGTTGAAACTTCAAAATAATTATCCATAGGAATGTTATTTATTTCAACTAATTTAGTAAAAAAAAAAGGCTTTGCACGAGAAAATCAAAACGACTTGTATGCATTTTGATTATAATTTCGCAATTCAAAATCTATCAAATTATTGAGGTTAGAAATAGAAGTACGCAATAATGGAGAAAATCATTCGAAACGTCTGAAAAATATTCCCAGGGGGTTCTGTTTATTAATTTCGATTGGGTTAAAAATATCACAGGTTGGAATTTAACAACTTTTGAAAAAGAAATACTAAAACAAAAAAAATAACATAACCTCAAAATTGATTATAAGTTACAAATCGATTTGTTGGTCTCTCAAGTTTGACAAATACTTAAAGATAATTTTATTAAACCCGGTTAATTTTGAATTTTGTTTCCTTAAAAGTTTAAATAACTTTTTCTGAGGTTATATTCGTCATAACCTCACATTGCTAATTAATTCATGAGCCAATAAGAGGGTTAAGTCCAAAAGCTTGATTTATTTCCTAAATTGGTGAAACAATTATAAAATTCAAAGCAATTCTTTTGCAACGAAAGAAGCCTTTTTTAGGTTACGTTCAATATTTAAAATAAAAAAAAATGAACATAACCTTAAATAGCATTTTAAATCGTCTTTCAAGATCTTATGTCTTTCAAGTTTGACAAATATTTGAAAATCATTATTTTACTCTGTGAATTTTGAAGTTTATTTCCTTGAAAGTTTGAATAACATTTTTGAGGTTATGTTCGTCATAACCTCACATTGATAATAATTAATTTATGGCACGCATGGCACAATAAGAAGGTTAAGTGCAAAGCTTGGTTTATTTCCTACATTTGTCAAACAATTACAAAATTCAAAGCAAAATTTTCGCAACGGAGGTAGCCTAACGTAACCTAAGTTCAATATTTAAAATAGAAAAGTGATCATAACCTTAAATAACATTTTAAAACGTCTTTCAAGTTCTTATGTTTCTCAATTTTGATAAATATTTCAAAATCAATTTTACTCGGTGAATTTTGAAGTTTGTTTCCTTGAAAGTTTAAATAACTTCTTTGAGTTTATGTTCTTTATAACCTCACATTGCTAATTAATTCATGGCACTATAAGAAGGTAAAATCTAAAGATTTGTTTATTTTCTAAATTGGTAAAACAATTATAAAATTCAAAGCAAAATTTTTGCAAGACAAAAATCTTTTTTTTTTTATTAGGTTTAATTTGGTAAGCTAAAAAATTAACATAACCTCAAAATTGATTATAAATCGATCTGTAGGTCTTAACACTTTGTCAAATTCATTAAAAGAATTATTCTACAGAATGAATTTCGAAGTTTGTGCCCTCGGAAGCTGAATTTTTTTTTTGTAGGTTGTGTTCATCATAACCTCACATTACTAATTTATTCAAAACTCAATATAAGAGTTAAGTTAAGAAGCTTTGTTTATTTTCTAAATTGGTGAAATAATTATGAAACTTAAAGCAAAGCTTTTGCAATACAAAATACTTTGTTTTTCTTAGGTTATGTTAAAATTGGTAAACTAAAAAATGAACATAACCTCAAATAATATTACAAATCGTCTCTGAAGTTTATCAAATACTTGGAAATAATTATTCTACTCGGTGAATTTTGAAGTTTGTGCACTTAAAAATTTAAATAACTTTTTTTTAGGTTATGTTCATCATAACCTCACACTAATAAATTAATTAATGCTTCAATTAAAAAGTGAATTCAATTAGCTTTGTTTATTTTTTAAATTGATTAAATATTTACGAAATTCTAAGCAGAGTTTTTGCCACGCAAAAGGATCTGTTCTTACTTAGGTTATGTTCAATATTGCAGATTAAAAATTGTACATAACCTTAAATAATATTATATATTGTGTCTGAAGTTTTACAAATAATTCAAAATAATTATTCTACACGAAAAATTTAAAAAGTTTGTTTGAAGTTTCCCTTAAAAAATTGAAATTGTTTTTATAGGTTATGTTAATCATAACCTCAAATTGCTAATTTATTCACGATTCACTAAAAGAGTTAAGTCCAAAAGCCTTGTTTGCTTATTAAATTGATTAAATGATTATAAAATTCCATGCAGAGTTTCTTCCACGCAAAAAGCTTTGAAACTTCTTAGGTTATGTTCATCATAACCTCAATTTACTAATTTGTTCACGACTCAATAAAGGAGTTGAGTCCAAAAGCCTTGTTTAGTTATTAAATTGTTTAAAAAAAATTCTAAAATTTCGTGCATAGTTTTGGTACTTCTTAGGTTGTGTTCAATATAACCTCAAATTTTGCAAAGGACTTTTTCCGCTGTAGAGTTATTGAGACTCCTCGATTAAATATTCTTATTAAACCCAGTAATATTTATTCAAATGAACTACTACTTCAATTGTAGACTTAAGTGCAATTTACCAAGTTGACAAAAGATAAAATAAAATAAAAATTGTCAAAACTACTATGAAAGTTAGTCAAAACTACCCACCATTCTTCTTTGGGATTGTACTCACTGTCGAGTTTCGTGCTTTCCTGTACGTCTTGTGCAGTTTATTCAATTTTAAACATATTCTTCAGGCGTTTTTTGCGAAGCGTTAGCATTGAAATAAAAAAAAAACTTTAAAACATATTCAAAAAAAAAAATAATAAAGCACCAAACAATTAGAAAAAAATCTGGAGTAATTCTGAGAATTAGTGGAAAAAAAAATAAAAATTAAAAAGAAACATAAATCATCAAAAAAAAAATATCAGGAATACTCCACAAAAAAAAACGTTTAAAATAATAAAAAAAAAAGAAAAAAATATATAAACTAAGTGTCGTAAGTTGTCTTCTTAGTATTTAAAAAAAAACTATATAATATTAAATACTTACAATTATATATACAAGAAATAAGAGAAACATTTTATTAGTGTTATTAATCTGCTATTGTGATGTTAACCAAAAATAAAAATGAAAAAAAACAAAGAAATGATTACATTTTGAAAAATGAAATTAAAAAGAAAATCGAGTTTGCTATAGAGAAGATGAAAAACCATTACTATTATTATTAAGATTTTCTTCGCTTTTCACACACAATATTTAAAAAGAAAAATAGTTTTCAAGCAAATAAAAAAACAAATGATCAATGAGGATTTTTTTCCCGATTTTCCGAAAATTTTTGGAATATCGTTTGAACTTTTTAGATCACAAGACTCGGAGGAAAAAAAAGAAATTTTTGCGGGGGAAATCTTGTGATAGGAACATTGAAAATGCTTAAGAGTTTTACTTTTCAAAATGAATAATTAAAAAAAAAGCCAGTGTTGCAAAAAAAAGGGAAAATAAAACAACAACTATATTAAAGAAAAAGAAAAAAAACGTTCCATTTATTACAATTTTAGCAAAAGACATTAGATGACAATTATTGTAATTATAATATTTAAAAAAAAAGTAAAGGAAGAAAAATTCGCGAGAAAGTTTGAGAAGAAAAAAAAAATAAAGAGATGAAGCAATTGCGGTGGCTTCTTTATTTGAATGTCCCAAAGGTATTGCTGAATTCCTTGAGGCGAATGGAGTTAATCTCAATGAAGCCACCAGCAGAGGCTGGAGTGTAGCCTCCGTGGACATTCATTGAGACCAATTCTTCGTTGTAGAGTCCTTTTACAGCTCTGCGAGCAATTGGACGTGCTACTCCTTTGAAGATTTCCATTGTCACTGTTCCGGAGACATTCTCCTGGGACTGTTCGAGGCAGTGACGAGCAAAAATGCCCTCGGGAGAGAACCAAAAGCCATTGTAGACGAAATCAGCCATACGATCAGAAAGGTAGGATTTGAGCCGGAAAACTTCACGATCTAGGCACACTAGCTCCAGATCCAGGTGAGCTTCGAAGAGGATTTTCACCCCAGGCGTCTCATAAACTCCTCGCGACTGGAAAGGAAAGTTTTAATTAATTTTTGGACTCAAAAAAAATCAAAAGATTAAGGAAAGTTTACAAGGGTGTAAGGCAAATGTCCTATTTCAAAACCATTTCCAGATGCTTTAACTTTGACAGAAGATTCAACACATTAAGTTCATATTTTTTCTTTAGAGAATTACATAAATTTGCTCCTTGACTCTTCTAGAATGTTACTGTTTAGTGAAAATTCTTTAGATATAATTTGAAAACTTTTTAAATACAAGAAAAATACGCGAGTGTAAAATACTTCTATTGGAAACAAATTAATGCAAATGGAGACAAGGGAGTTTCTAATTGGAGACAAACCTAGTTTCTAATTGGAGACAAACAAGTGAAACCGCGCCGAAAGGCTTTCAAAACCTTGTTGAATTGTTCCTGAGTGCAGAATTTGTTCTTATTTCTTGTCTTTTCTCCTTTCCCATCTAAAACAATAAGAAAATCTCTCCAAAAAAATCATATTTCCGGGGTTTCCTATTGAAGAATTTGCAGACACTTCAGAAAAACCCTTTTTGTTCATGAAATAGGTAATTATTTCATTTGAAAGCTTCACGTACCGTTAACAATAAAGATTAGCACTTAATTTAACTAAAATTAACCAGAAATATGACATAAATTTTAAACAAAACGAATAAACAAGAGTCACTTTATTGTGTTTTTCATTGGAAAACATGGTCGATCGATTAAAAATTCGATGGTGAAAAGGTACACTTTTAATTTTTCTGAGAAATTAACAAAATAAAATTTGTGAATATGAAGGAATTTTCGCTTTATTTGGTGAAAAATTAACTAAATAATGAGACTGAGTTATAGAAAATATATAAATATAATAATTTAGTACTGTATTTATCATGAAAACAATGACTTTTCCATTTGGAGTAGTGAAAAATTTCCATTTGGAGCAGGTTTTGAATTAGCTTAATTTTAGGCAAAATATTTAAAAAAAAAAAAGGAATCGAGCAGCTACACGAGACAGGTACACAAACAAACAATGTAATGGGTGAGCAGAGAGACGGCAGAAGGCCCGGGAGAGATCCCATAAATTAGATATCGCCAGCGAAACGTTCCAGCAAAATCACCACCACCAAAAGATCATGACGTGGCAAGCTCAAAGTCCACTCAGGGCCGAGAACCCCGACAGGGCCAATAAAACCAAGTAGAGTACCAGAAAAGTACGAGATCGACTCATTATCTGTTCGTAGTATCTCTGTACTAAGACCATAACAGAATACTGACTCTTAGAAAAGTGTTATATGGAATGGTTTGACTTCCAAGATGTTCAGAAATTGAGTTATATAAACTGGTCCCAGATAAGGATAAGAGCGTTTGAACCATTTTTTTCGGAAATGGGATAGGTAGAGCCAGATCAATTCTTAATGCACGAACACGGACTCTTTTAGAATTTAAAATGCCTCCCCAAATAAAAAATTTGGAATTTTCAAGCATTTCGAGTTGCACGCATTCCGAGGTCGCCTGTAAAGAATCTCAGCTACCATAAGCTTAGCTGGGCTTATTACTGGTCATTTTCTATTTTAAATATTCCGAGTGGGGAAGACCAACAAAAGAAAAAAAAGTTCATTGAAATCGGTTAATAAGCATTAGAGATAGAGCCCGGTCCATTTGGATATAGTAAGGGTCGAGGTAGAGCCAAGGGGGAGATATTAGGGTCGGAAGTGGTGTACAGGTGAAAATGAAGTGCTTGGAAGTGTCTTTGGAAGTGGGAGTGCTCAAATATAAGTTTTTTTTGTCTAATTACGTATTTTTCAGACTACGCTACTTTTAATTAAGATTTTTAATTCGGGTGGCAAACTGAAAAGGTTTGTTGAAATTTTTAAAACTGTGTTAATTAAAAAATTAATATTTAGTGATTCTAATTTTACTATCAGTACACCTTTTTATTTATGTCGACAATAAAAATGGAAAATATATTATTTTTTGTGAACAAGTATGTTTTCTTTCACTTGTTCCTCGGATCGGCACACTTGTGTTTCACGGCCATTATTGGATATTTGTTGTGAAAGAACTAGAAGTTTTTCATGTGAATATACAGTACACAATGTAAGGGTGACGAAAAAGCTTCACTGGAGCCTTATGGAGTGATTTGGATGACAAAAAAGCAGAAGAATCCTCATCAAAAATGTCTGTCGATCCGTGCCTCACTCCCTTCCGATCCGTGGAACACACTGCATCCTTGTATTAAATTTTAAACCGATATATTAGTAATTTCCGTAAATAACAAAAGTGTAAATACACGGAAATAGTTAAATGGATCACTAATGTATCAACTGGAATATGAAAAACTACCAAATAGTGTTTTGGGGCTCATACTTTCAGCTAAATATGGAGCATGTCTTTTAACATTCCAATCCGTGGTTACACTAATATAACAATAGCGAAAAAGATCAAAAAAAGGACAGATAATCCTAACCGGCTTATGTAGGTGAGATTCTTAACGTGAGCTAACTCGGAGTGCATGCAAATTCGATTTAGAGCTGAAGTTGGGAGACGCCATTCAGTTATCTTGAATCAAAATCGTGAAATTATACAAATTTTGTATTTAAACCAAAATATCAAGGATTTGGATGAACTGATAGAAAAGTGATATATGGATGAAATGTAGACCAGAATGTTCTCTATAATTTTCCCATAGAACATGATCTCATCGATTACTCAGAAGCCAAGATAATCGAGGTTTTTTGTTTCTTAACTCGTTTTTTCATCCAGAGTTCCCCAAGTAGTCATTTGTTGAACTTCAACTATTTCAAAGAATTGTTGTATTTTGTGGGACTTTCCATTTAAAACCCTATTTTAAGTGTCTTGGTGGAGTAGAGGCAGTCAAATTGACATCTGAGTGATTTCAAAGCGTTATTATGGGAAAAATCAATTTTTTCACATTTAAACGGCAAAATCGGAGTGATAGCGTAGTCTGAGCGGAAAATGATGTATGGACGAAA
This sequence comes from Phlebotomus papatasi, assembly GCF_024763615.1. Taxonomy (NCBI): domain Eukaryota; kingdom Metazoa; phylum Arthropoda; class Insecta; order Diptera; family Psychodidae; genus Phlebotomus; species Phlebotomus papatasi. The sequence continues at coordinate 9,132,650 of NC_077223.1, forward strand.
TGTAGAGACAAATGTGTTCTACAATTGTGTCGAAGTAATCATCAAAATTGGTTTAGCGACAGTTGAGATAATTGAGGTTATGTGATATTGAAATTGGTTTTTCGACTGTGGCGCCCCTGGTGTTGGTCCCACAAAGTTCAAATATTCTAGAAAGTTGTAGCATTTGGTGAGATCTTTCGTTTAAGCCCTCATTCATCAAAATCGGTCACATAGAACCGGAGATATGATTTTTTGAATTTTGTGAACTTTGACCCCTCATATCTCCGGTTCTGTTTTAACCACAGCGCGCATACGCACCATTTTGGAAACGTCCTAGACTGGACTACAACATACTAAAATTTCATTAACTTGCACAATGCCGTTTTTGAGAAAAGTGACTTTGAATTTCGATGAATTTTGACGCTATCACAGCGCCACCTGTGGTGACTTTTTGAACTTCCATCTGAAAGTGCTCATCGAGACGAAACCAAAAAGGTAAAATTTAGGTCGCTATGTTAATTAGAACCGGAGATAGAGGCCAGTCAATGTTCGAACTTTGACCCCTTATAGCTCGGGTCAGGGGTTATGGATCGACTTAAGGTTTTTTTTGTTTGATAGGTATAATCAACGGCTACAACATACTAAATTTTCAGCCCGATGCACAATGGAATTTTTGATTTATTTAACTTTTAAGATTTAAAAATTTTCTTTTTAAAAAAAGCGCCCCTAGCGGTGGTTTTATGAACTTGCGATGTTAGAAGGGGAAGTGGCATTTCACGAGAGCTTTCCAAAAAGCCCTCACTTTTTAAATTCTGACAATTAGAACCGGAGTTATGGCCATTTTAAGAATTTTTTTTTGGACCCTTATAGCTCGGGTCAGGGGGGTCGGGGGACCTTAAGTTTGGTATTGATGGAAAGCCCTAAGGCCCAGCTATAACATTCTAAAATTTGAGCCCGATCGTTGCCATAGGGGCGGAGCTATTTAGAAAACAAAAAAAGGGGGGTCTTCAAAATGGCGGAAGGAGGGGTGGGGGGTGGGGGGTCTATGCACCAAGTTGCAATTTTCACCCGATATATAACCTTTGCCGAAAACCGCAAGTCGATATCTTTTTTAGTTTAGGAGCTATTAAGCTCCAAAGAGCGGCCGGCCGGCCGGCCGGCCGGGAACGTAACTTAGCCACATATATATTCGGAATCAGGAAGTGGCGAAACACATTTTGGCCAAATTTGAGGTCGATCGGACGACATGAAATTTTGTTAGGATTATAGTAGGTGAGATTTTGTTAAGAATCTCACCTAAAATAGCCTAGCTTGTTGCAAAAAATGATTAGAAACTCATCAAAAACCGTTCCTTTTAATTTTAAAGAATTTTGACACCAGAGTGAGAATCAAGCTTAATAAAAAGTGAAGATACGTGTGAAGTGCTAAATTAGTTGTTGCACTCGTACTTTTAGAATCTTGCAGATTTTTCAGTACAGTTTCAATTACAAACGACATGACGTTTTTTAGAGACTCTATTTTCTAAAAGTAGCTTCACTAGTCTCTTAGGAAATTTCAAAATATGTTGATACCCCTTCATCTGGCGCTAGAAAATCAAAATAATAAGAAAATCTTTAAAAATATGTGAAAAAAATTAATTTCTTGAGATTTTTTAAAAGTTTTCCTAATTAGATTGTTCATCAGATTAAATAAATTACTGATTTCTAAGTATGAGAAGTGTATAAAAGTGCAAGAAGTGCTGTAAGTATTGCCACGTTTTCGAGAGTATTGCGAAGTTTTGGAAGTACGAAGGCCTCTTCCATACAAATCGTGGAAGTGCCTGGAAGTGGTGTACACATTTTCACCTAATATCTCCCCCTTGGGTACAGTGGGTTGATGTAGGGTCGGAGGAGCCTATCATTAGAAAGATCTTGCTCTCAGATACAATATTATGCTAAAATGTCATCGAAATCCCTTCATAAACACAGAATATGCAGTCATGTCAGGACATTTCCGATTATAGCTCGGGTCAGGGTACATTGAGGGAGGAGTGCGACCCACCGTTGGAAAGGTCTCGATCTCGGTTACAACGTACTAAAATTTAAAGAAAAAGCATCGTCTAGTTTTTGAAATATTCGAGATCGATTAATCGAAAATCGGTTTCTCGATTACTCGGACCTTCGATTAAATCGGATGAAGTTGTGTTGTCAGTGGGGTTCTAGTACTCCACGAGAGCTTTTAAAAAACATAAAAAATTTTGAAATTCCGATAATTAGAAGCGGAGATGACCATTTGAAAATTGAATTTTTGACCCTTTACAGCTCGGGTCAGGGGGGTCGCGGGACTTCAGTCTCTTTTTTAATCGAAAGGTCTTAGGTTCAGGTATAACATACTAAAATTTCAGATAGATCGATGTAATAGGGGCTGAATTATTGAAAAAAACAAAATTTGGGGGTGTTTCAAAATCGATATTTAAGCTTTGCTGAAAACCGCTTGTCGATATCTCTTTCCGTTCTCGCTCCAGAAACGTTTGTACTCCGGACGGGGCGTCCACGAAAATCGATTTTTAGCGCTTATATTCGTGATCTGTGAGTGTCAAAACGCGTAAATCCAAATTTTGGCCCGATCTGACGAGGTCGAATTTCACCTGTGACCACAAAAGCTGAGATTGTAATGAATCTCAGCTTAGAACTCTTCAATATGGACATAAATTTCTCCAATGTATGGAGGCCATTAAATCTGTTTCAACTGATAATAAATCGCTAATTAAATTTTAAAATGAAAATTCGTGTAATTTCTGAAGTCTTGAGTTTTCAAAATTCGATTATTGAGAAGTCTTACCTTGAGCCCGACAAATCTGTTCTCCACGATATCGATCCGTCCAATGCCATTTTCCCCTCCAATTCGATTCAGGAGCTCAAGGATTCCAACAGGATCCACAGTTTTTTTCTTATCAACAATCACTGCAACGGGAAGTCCCTTAACGAACTCCACCTCGAGAATTGTAGGTTTTTCAGGCCAGGCTTTTGGTCCCCGTGTCATTTTGTAGAGGCTCTCGGGAGCCACATGAGCTGGATCCTCGAGGACTCCTGATTCGTAGGAAATGTGCATGAAATTGGCATCCATGGACCAGGGAGCTTTTGGTGTGGCTTCTACCTCAATTCCATTGACCTGAGCGTACTTGAGGAGATCATCTCTGCCCTGGAATCTCTCGCAGAACTCATCAATGCGCCAGGGAGCGATCACTTTGATCTCAGGGTAGAGGGCATAGCTGGAGAGTTCAAAGCGAACCTGATCGTTGCCTTTTCCCGTTGCTCCGTGAGAGATTAGCTTGATCCCACGCTCCTTGGCGCACTGTACGAGTGCAGCTGAGATACAGGGACGAGCCAGGGATGTTCCCAGGAGGTAGCGTCTCTCATACAAAAGTCCCATTCCCACGGCTGGGAAGATGTAGTTCACGACAAAGTCTTTCTTAACATTGGCTACAACGACTTCTTTGGCGCCAATTTTCAGGGCTTTTTTCCGGGCTGCTTCAAAGTCCTCTTCCTGGCCAACATCGGCTATTAGGCACACGACTTCGTAACCCTTCTCCAGGAGCCACAGCAGGATGCAGCTCGTGTCGAGGCCACCAGAGTAAGCTAGAAGTACCGTCTCCTTCATCTTTCAGAACAGAACTGAATACTGCTCAGGGCAATTAAATTTACATTGGCTCTGGTTCTGGGCATCTGAGGGTTATCTCTCTGGCCGCTGGGTTATCACTCACCGACGGATTCCTCCGCCAGATGAATAGACAATTTGATAAGGTGCAGGAAAGTAGGGTATTTTTACATAAATCTCCCAAAATTGCCGAGAAAAATTTCAGTATGAAGAAATTTTGAAAAAAAAAATCCACATCTGACGAATTTACACAGAGAAAAATCCGAAAAAAGTTAAAATAACATTCCGGAAATGTTAATTTTACTCTGGCAGTGTTGATCTGAAAACGGTGTAAATATTACCCTTTTTATGTGTATTATGGGTTAAATTTACCCTTTTTCATGTTAATTTTACCCTTAAAAGGTGTAAAATTAACATTAAAAAATGTTTATATATTTTTACACCCAAAAAGTGTTAAAGTTATGACGAAAAAAAGTTAATCGCAGCCTCTTTTTTCTCAGTGTAGGTTACGTTTTTGGGGAAAGGCAAAATTGCAAAAATTAGTAAATTTTACTTTGCCCTTAGATTTTTCGCTGAAATCAAAGGTTTGTTAAAAGTTCATCAAAAAGATGTTATTTCACAAGTTTTTAATTTATCAATGATCAAATTTAATACATTAAACAGAAAAAAGTTGACCATACTAACCAAATATGAATTTTTTCATACAAAATTGTTTTCTTTTTCTATCCAAAATTGTTTTCTGACCCAAATCGATTTTTTCTAGTGCTTACAAACCTTTTAGATCAAGAAAATTTCGTAAAAACGAAATTGACATCCTTTTTCTTTTAAAATTGTTTGCATTCCATAAATCTCTCTCACTCTTTGAAACATCACGCCAAATTTAATTTAGTTCAATCTAATTTTGAGTGGGAAAAGTGAGGAGGAAGTATGCAAAACATGAAAAATGTATGAGAAAGAAAAGGATGTGAATTTTAATTGCACGAAATATTTCCTGATCTAAAAATTGTAACAGAGCTATTATTTATCAAATTTAATTTACTGACTAAATTGAATTTCTTCTGGTCATTTAGATTTAATAACTGCCCAAATTGATTCTTTTGCTGATCAAATGAAAATTTTCTACTGACGATAATTGCTTTTTTTACGGACCAAATCTTATTTTTTTAACTGCTCAAAATCGGTTTTATTACCGGCTAAATTTGATTTAGTCACCAAATTGAATTTCTACTGCCCATTTTGAATCAATAACTGACTAGTTTGATGTTTTTGCTGACTAAATTTATTCACCAAATTTATTTTTTACTGACTAAAATTTATTTTTTTTTATCGAAGAAAATCTGTTTTCATACTGGTCAAATTTGATTTACCAAATTGAATTTCCATTAATTAGAAATTAATAACTGACCAGTTCGATTTTTTTGCTAGGCAAATTTACTATTTTACCCACGAAAATTATTTTTTTCGGACAAAATCTGTTTTCTTACTGGCTAAATTTGATTCATCGACTAAATTGGATATCTACAGCTTATTTTGAGTTGTAAACTGACTACTACTTTGAGTTTTTTTTTGCTGGACAATTTTACCCAGTGTCTTTCTAAGCAAAGTTGAAGACTAAATTGAATATTTACTGCCCATTTTAAGTTAATAACTGACCAGATTGATTTTTATGGTCCAAAACTCATTTTTACTAGTCAAAATCGGTTTTCTTACTGGCCAAATTTGATTTACTAACTAAATTAAATTTCTACTGCTCATCTTGAATTAATAACTGACCAGATTGATTTTTTACTCTCCTAAGCTCATTTTGTACTGATCAAAATCGATTTTCTTACTGACCAAATTTGATTTACTGAGTAAATTGAATTACTATTGCTCATTTTGAATTAATAACTGACCAGATTGTTTTTTTACTGTCCAAAACTAATTTTTTACTGATCAAAATCGGTTTTCGTACTGACCAAATTTGATTTACTGAGTAAATTGAATTTCTGCTTCCCATTTTTAATTAATAACGGACTGTATTGATTTTTTTACGGTCCAAAACTCATATTTTCTTATAAAAATCGGTTTTCTTACTGACCAAATTCGATTTACTGACTAAGTGGGAATATGAGAAAGTATGGCTTCAAATTTCAGAAAACTTGCCATGGGTTAGTAATTTACCGAAAGTTTTTTTTCTGACCAAAATTGATTTCAATTATCAAATGTGATTTACTAAATTGAATTTCTACTGCTTATGTTCAGTTAATATTGACAAGTTTGAAGTCTTTGCTAGTCAAATTTTCTATTTCGCTCACTAAACTTTACTGATAAACATTATTTTTTTACTGTTCACAATCGGTCTTTACTGGTGAAATTTGTTTTACTGACTAAATCAAATTTCTACTTCTGGGTTTTAGTTAATAACTGACCAATTTAAATTTTTTGCTTACTTAATAATTTTGCTTAATAAATTTATTTTTTATGAGTCTGACACACCTTTTAGATCAGGAAATTTCTTGAAATCGAAATTCACATCATTTTCTTGAATGTTTTGCCTATGTCTATCTTACTCTTTCGCATTCTTCTTTTTTCTTTGAACGTCATAACAAATTTAAGGGGGAGAAAGTTGACAGCCTGCGCGTATCTCGAAATCCACGCAATCTGCTTTTTTCGGCTAGCCCTCCCTGCATGCACTGGGGGCCATAATATTAGTTTCCCCTCCGTTTTTGCAAACGAAAGAGAAAAAACTATCCCAGCGTAACTAATGTCAATAGTCGATGCCTGTCATACGAAAGAAGAAGAACAAATTTAATTTAGTTTAATCCTCTTTTAAGAGTCTAAGAGTGGGATAGACATATAAAAAACGTTTGAGAAACGGATATGAATTTTGATTGCATGAAATTTTTCTGATCTAAAATATTTGCCGCAGAGATTACTGGCCAAATCTGATTTATCTGACTTATCAAACTCGATTACCGATCAAATTGAATTTCTACCGCTAATTTTCATTTAATAAAGGAACTGAATTTTTATGGCTGCGGCACACCTTTTAGATTAGGAAAATTTCATTAAATCAAAATTCACATCCCTTTGTTTCTCACACGATTTTCATAGGTCTATCTCATTCTTTTGCATTCCAAATACGATTGACCTAAATTTAATTTTTGTGATGTTTAAAAGAAGAAGAATGCAAGATTGAGATAGACATATGCAATAGTTTTGAGATAGAAAAGGATGCGAATTTCGATTTCATGAAATTTTCCTGATCTAAAAGGTGTGCTGGAGCCATTACTTACCAAATTTGAATTTATATTGACCAAATTTTGCTGATTCCTGACCATTTTTAGGGCTCTGGCACATTTTTTAAATCAGGAAAATTTCATAGTCGAAATTCACATCACTTTATCACAAAGGTTTTGCATATGTCTATCGTACTCTTTCGCACTCTGCTTCTTCTTTTGAATATCACGCCAAATTAAATTTAGTTCATTCCAATTTTGAGTGCGAAAGAGTGGGATAGATTAGGCGAACCTTTTGAGAAAGACAGGGACGCGAATTTTGATTTCATAAAATTTTACAGAGGTGTGCAGGGGCCGGAGGCATTACAGAAGGACTAATAATTCTTTTGCACTCCTTAACTAATCCGAAATTTTCCTCTACATTCTCTGAACTTTTGAGATTTTTACTCTGATTCTTTCCATTAGATTAGAGAATATTGCATATCCAATAAATCAAACTGCCCCTATGTACAAATCTCCCCGTTCTTCCCTATTTGCATCTTTTAGATCAGGAAAATTTCATAGTCAAAATTCACACTGTGTATCCTTCTCTTTCGCACTCTTCTTCTTCTTTTGAACATCACATCAAATTTGATTTAGTTCAATCCTATTTTGAATTCGAAAGAAATTTGTTTTCGTGAAATTTTATCGATTTCGGAAAAATGTTTCAAAGCCTAATTCTTTCAATATATTTTTTTTAACACTTCATGAAATTTACAAACAAAATCTGTGATTAGAATAAAAAACAGCAATCCTCGTGACTAAAATTCTTTATCTCCTGCAGTTTTTTTTGTTCGAAAAAAATTCAAATTTATCAACATAAACATATTTTTCTGACCAATTATGACTTAATTTATTCAACTTTTTTTTGTACATAAAAAAATTATGTGATTATAATTTTTTATGTCATCACTCCAACCATTGAACTTACCAGAATTGTCGGCTCTGCAAAGGCGGATGTAGTAAAAAGAATTTGAATGAAACGCATTGTTTAGCTTTCCTTTTTACTATGGCAATACTTTCAAAGCTTTTTATTCGTTATTCACTTGCAACATTACAAAGAATTTTACAGAAAATCCTCCATTCATTTCTCTCCAGCGAGATTCTCCCTTCTACTTTTTTTTTAAAATATCTTAATTTAATCATGTTTTTTCCTTTTAGTTACTAGTTGATTAAAACACGAAATTACACATTTATTTCGAGTTAGCGCTCGACGCAAAATAAAAATAAAACTTTGACTAATTTGTTTTTTAAGGCTCGGGCACACCTTTTAGATCAAGAAAATTTCATGAAGTCGAATTTCGGATCCCTTTCTTTCTCACATGTTTTGCATATGTTTTTCTCATTCTCTCGTACTCTTCTTCTTCTCTTAAAAATCACTCCAAATTCAATTTAGCTCAATCGAATTTAGTATGCGAAAAAATGAGACAGTCATTATACAAAACATGTGAGAAAGAAAGGGTTTCGAATTTCGACTTCATGAAATTTTCCTGTTCTAAAAGGTGTGCTGGAGCCATTAGAAGAAATATTCTTTCAATAAAATTTTTAATTAAATATCATAGTTGTGAGTAAATAAAACAAGGAGTCAAATAAAAAAAAAATCAAAAAAAAAATTGCAACAAAGAATATAAAAATATATAATAAAACTCTCTCGTATATATAATATATATAGAGTTGATATAGAATGAAATAAGAAGCTCTTATTAAGAGTTAAAAAGTTCTTTTTTTTTTACTGCATTAGAATCACGTTTAAATGTCTCACATTTTTTTTCTTGTCCGCCTCTCTTCATCAATTTTTTTTTTCTCTTCATCATGTAAAAGTGCTCCGAAGCTTGTACAAGTACATAGTTTGTTTTTCATATGTTACAATTACATAATATACATGTAAGAATTATTTATGGGTGTGAGTTTTCTTTGCTACACATCTAGAGGGAAAATTTTCACTTTTTTTTTTGCAACCTCCTTCAGTGACTAATAAATATCGAGAGGAATACAACATGAAAGAGGGATGAATTTTTTTTCATTAGAAATTCTTCTAAGTAGAACAGCATTTTACATTTTTTTTTTCCATTTAAATTAGCTCCCTATTTTAGCATCTTTTTTTTTTGTTCTCAAAAATCTCTTTTTGTTTCCTCTACAAAAAACACGGGATGATTTCAAGCCAATTTTCTTTTAAGCATCTCTTCCCACTTTTCGCAATTGCTTTTTCACTTTCATTCTAGAGTGCAAAAAAAAAAAAAAAGAAATTGTAGTAAAAATTGCAGCAAGAGTTAATAAGGTGACTATTGATTTTCCCATTCTCGAGACTTAATTTTCATGCCCCGATTAGAGAGACAATTTCAATAAAAGAGAGATCTAAATGCTATTTGATAAAATAAAACTATATAGCAATATAAACAATCAAGCACTTTTATTGCAGACTCGAGTGACTTTTATTGGGAACACCAAGTGCTCTTGAAGATCATGATATTTGTGCTGGAATTTTGTAGTTTCGATGGAAGATTATATTGAGGTTATGTTATTTCTAACCTCAAATTCTGGAATTTTTCTATTGAATGTCCATTCCATTGAGGTTATGTTGCAATGTTTTTAGAGAGAGCTCTCCGATTTTCGGCCCAGAAACAAAAAAGTTCGGGGTTCTAGAGGCCTGACGGTGGCGACCTCTTAAATTATTCAAAACGTGGTGGTTACCATGAGAATCTCTTTTTAGTGGGCATCAATTTCGTGGCGCTGCAGTATTATTCACCACATTTTCTCGACTCTTTCTCAACATTTTAACCATTAGGGTGGAATAACCGGCTATCGCCATGTTTAGGAAAAAATTAAATTCATTTAATCATAACTTTTGAATCCTTGTTACAAGATAAGTCAAATTTGACACAAAGTTACTTAGATGTATTGGCTCTATACGTGAAAACAATAATCCTAGAACATAACGCTGGACTACTTAAAAAACTGATTTTTATAAATAATGCAAAAATAACTATTTCGTCGCCACTTTTTACCACTTTTCGCCAGTTTTGTAAAATTTGTAACCACTTCTCGCCACCCACTTGAAAAGAACCACACTCGGTTATTTTAGGCAATGCTATGAAAAGAATACATTCACCATTTCTTTTTCCTTGTGATCACTTTATTATTACTCTCTTTAAATTATTTTTCTTCACTTTTATTTGAGAAATCAAATTATGGGGCTTTTGCAGAAAGTAAACAATGCAGATTTGACAACTGAGAATGTACGAAGTGAAGTTAGCGTCGCCTATTGAAAAGATATGGCGACAGGTGGTAAAATCAATTCCAGAATATTACCACTTCTCGCCATGCCTCATTTTTATACAAAAATAATATAAAATGAAATATTAATTGACTAAATACAAATTTTATGTATTCCACAAGTGCAATTAAATATTCAATACACAAATTATTTACCCAAATAGGTATTTTTGGCCTGATGAAAATTTGACGACACTTAGTACATTTGGTAATAGATGTTGGATTCGATGCACTTGCTTAAAATATTGCTCTAAAAAGTGATCAAAATCGTGAATCCAAAACGAATAATTATTATTTTTGGAATTTTCTTACAAGGTTGGTCTCAAAAAGCAAATGGCGGCCATTGGCGGGATAACCTCACATTTGACCTCTAGATTTTTGCGGACGAGAATTCCCATCAAGTTTGAACAAGTTTTTTGAAAATTTAAGAAAGAATTGTTTTTCAAATTTATGCAATCTGTAATTGTTAGTTATCATACTTATTGGCCCCGAGAGGTTTTTCCTTATTCGGGTCTAGAAATATCAAAAAAGTCACAATATCTTCAAGGAAGCAGAAAATCGAAAATTCAAGATTTTTGACCAAAAATATGTTAGCTCAGGAGTTGATTGGCATCCTGCAAAAAATATCCTAGATTTGGACATCCTTATAGTTTGTACTTATCCAGAAGAATCGGATTTTTATCGATTCTAAATAGTCCAAAAAAATTATTTTTTCCATGGGTACCCAGAGTCCCAAAGGAGACGAAAGAGTTAATTGATCCACTGTGAAAAAACTGATTTTAATTTTTTTTTAAATTAACTCGAAGCGAATTCTAACCTTAAAATACAAAGCAAACATTTTATTAAAACAGCTTGCTTATTGCCAAATGCTTCCTATATTTTCTGTTTAATTTTCTCAGCAATAATGTGTGAGAGATTTTCCTCAAAAACACCTTTATAAGCTGAATCTTCACCAAAAATTCACACAAAGTGCTCATTGGGCTTGAAAAGTTTCATTTATAACTTTATTTTTAAGGTTAGAATATTCTTTTTGAGGTTAAGTCTTATATAACCTGAAATTTTAGGAGAAATTCTTTGCCAAATTAGAGAATCCAGTTCATTTGTTTTAAATGCATCGTCGTTTGCTACGATTTCTTTCACATACAAAGGAAATTCACTTAGAACGCTTTCATTTTGAAGAAACGAACTATAAATTGGGATTTTTAGGTTATGTCAAAACATAACCTTAAAGGAAATATCTTTTACAATTGCACCTACAAAGAAAATTCAGTTGGAACACGTTCATTTTGAAGAAACAAACTAGAATTTGGGATTTTTAGGTTATGTTACAACATAACCTTAAAAGTAATATCTTTTACAAACTCATCTATCGAACACGGTCATGACGCGTCGTTTGTTACGATTGCACATACAGTAGAATCTCTCAAATTCGGGCATTTGGGACCGAAATGTCAACCAAATTAGAGAGAATTTCAGGCATCATATTGTTTGAAATGCAACGATCTTTTGTTTATCTGTATACTCATATTAAGTTTACATACTCATATTAATTGTAAATTTTATGAAAGCCCGTCAATAATGCAAAATCGCATTACAACTGAGACAAAACATGGCAAATTTGATCAAATTTTCTTCATTCGATATTCATAATCGAATTTGAAAAATGTCAACAAACCTTTTTTCGAATTTAACTGTCGTCCGAATTAAAAAGTAGCCCGATGTTAAAGGAGCCGAATTAGCGAGAGTCTACTGTACAAAGAAAATGCAGTTGGAACACTTTCATTTTGAAGAAACGAACTATAAATTGGAATTTTTAGGTTTTGTCAAAACATAATCTTAAAAGAAGTATCTTTTACAATTGCACATACAAAGAAAATTTAGGTGGAACACCTTCATTTTGAAGAAACGAAGTACAGTAGAGTTCCTCAAATTTGAACATCTGGGGGGTGCAGATGACATTTCTCACTCCCCAAATTTGAACGATATTTTCAAAAACGTAACGGAATTCATGTGAAATGCACTTTCCCTAAATTTAGAAAGATAACTTTAGGGAATATATCAATGCAATTTATTGTTAAAGAAATGGAATTTATTGAGGAAGTTAATATAATACGATAATATTGAGGAAACAAAAGAGAAAAATGGTTCTAATTCAGACTTTACGCAAAACTTTCTTTACATAACCTCAAATTTTACATTTTGAACTCAACTGTCGTTCAAATTTGAGGAGTTCAAATTTGAGGAACTCTACTGTAGAATTTGAGATTTTTAGGTTATGTCACAATATAACTTTAAAAGCAATATATTTAGAAACTCATCCATCAAACACCGTTTATAACACGGCGTTCGCTACGATTGCAGACACAAAGAAAATTCTGTTTCACTTTCATTTTGAAGAAACGAGCTATAAATTTGGATTTTTAGGTTATGAGAAAACATAACCTTAAAAGTGATATCTTTTACAAACTCATCCATCGAACACCAAGAAGCAAAATGGTACTTTCTAGCTTATTGTTCCTAAAGTGTAGAGCATTGCGTTCGCTTGGAAAAAGATTACTAAATTACTATTATTAAATGTGAGGTTAGGTTAGATTTAACCAATATTTGCAGCATATAGAAAAATTTAAATGAATGTAGAATTCCTACATTCATTTAGTTGTTAAAAATTGTTAATTGTTCCTTACCAAAATCCACAGAAATAAACCAACCATCTTTAGGTTATGTTAAATTGAGGTTATGTCAAACAAAACCCCATAACCATAACTTTGTCCATTTTTAGCAGTTCCTACATTAAAAATTTCCATAAAAGAAGCAATCTTGAAGACTGTAATTGGAAAGTGCAAATGATCTTTGCACTTTCTAAAATAAAGCATTGATTGTTCCAATAAAAATTACCAGAATCTGTGAAATAATTCAATCAATTGTTAGTCAATTGGGACAAAAATTGATTGATTTCCCCTTAAATTCTATTAGCAATAAATTTGTGACTAGGAAAAGATAGTTTAGATGGGAATATAGTCACCGAGATTCTTCGAAATTTGCCGCATTTTTGCACTCTAAGTCACTTCTAAAATAAAATTATAGCACAATTGTGATTCATTCATCAGCACATCCACCCCCACTTTCCGGCTCTTCGTCCATGCCACACGCTGAGCCACTGTCTATGTCGGACACAGCACTTTGAGTATGTAGTCTGTTAGGAGAGTGGGAACCGTTGGACTGTCTTCATTTATTGCCTTGAGAACTGCAAAAGACACAATAAAAAGCAATTTGCAAAAGAAAACTCTATAAAATCCACCAAAAAAAAAGCTGCAAAAGAGCGAAACAATGGCCAGCAGACTGATGCACCAAATAGTCCATTTTGTGAAATCAATTTTCACTGAAATTCTCTATGTTCTTTCCCATTGAAAAGTCTCTCAAATTGAGGTGTGGTGGTTAACTGTAGAGTAACACGCGAGACAGTTCTTTTTTTTTGTACCTGGCTCGCAATTCACATTATAAATAATCATAAAAATCCCACAAGATATTATACATTTTGTGGTGTATTTCACGCTACTTCACACAAAGAATTCTTTGTTGTGCCCTTTTCACGGCAATTCCGCCGCAATTTTCCCGAAGAAAATTTCTTTTTTTTTGTCAAGGCCATTGATTGTTTACGAAAATGCCAAGAATATGCAAAAAAAAAAACAGTGCTCGATTTGCTTTAAAGACTACAATTAATTGTCTATTGGAAAAAAAAACAGATGAAATTTTTAGGTAACCAAAAGGGAATTCGAACCCAGTAGGGCGATTCTGTAACGATATGACAATGTCATACGACAATATCATATATCAAATGAACATTGCAAGAAGTTCTATAAAGCTCTTTTGACTGATATTAATCAAATTTCTGATTAGATCTTCTGAATTTAACACATAAAAAAATGAATTTGTCATATGACTTTGTCATACTGTTACAGAATTCGCCAACAGGACACTTGGATTATATACCGGATATTCTATACCATGATCCAAAAAAAAACAGACTGTAATATGATTTACGGTCAATAGATTGGATAACTGAAGAAATGAACACGGATTTGACCTTTGACCTTTGAGGTTTTATGAGAAAATGAAGGAGAAGGAGTCAAAGGTCAAATCCGTGTTCATTTCTTCAGTTATCAAAAAAACAGACCTTCCAGAAAAATCCCTTACCAAATAAAAGAAAACAGTGTAAAACTCGACATTGATCCTCGTTATTAAAAAAAAAAAACATTGATTGATTCTCCAAAAGTGTCTCGGCTAAAAGTTAAAAGTACTTTGTGAGCCTAATCACAAGTAGATTTTGATTCTCCAATAGTGTCTTGGATGAAAGGTAAATGGAACTCTATTTGCACAAAAAGTCGTTGATGTTCGAAGAATTCAAATTCAATTTCGAATTTTCATACTAAATTTTCGAACAAGATGGGGAAAATTTATCAAATATCACACTAAAAAGCTGGCAAAAGGGTTACTCAGTGATTATGGAGTGATTAAATAATGGGACAAGAACAGCAAGCGTCGTTGTTCTACTTTTTTCCTCACAACAATGTGAAGACCGTCACATTTTGACACTTGAGCACTTCGAAATTCGAACAGGACATACCTCATCCACCTTGCGAAAGTATTAAGAAGTAAGAAAGTCTCTTTTTTGGCTCTTCAAATAGATTTTCGAATTTTTCAAGATCTACTTCTGTACGGAAAGTGTATTTGCAAAAAATGTCGTTCATGTTCGAAAAATTCAATTACAATTTCGAATTTATATAACAATTTTTCGAGTAAGATAAAGAGCTATCGAAAGAGTTGCTCAATAACTATAAAAGAATTTATTAATGGTAACATGAGCATTATGAACCATGTTGACACTTTAGTCTACCTTCCGAAATCGATCTTCGAATGCCTTTTTAACTCTTTCGCGTCCATAGGGTAATGTCATGACTCGGGGAAAAAAGTTTTTTTTGGGTATTTACATTAATTGAAATCTATCTGTTCGTGCACGACATCATAATAGAAGGATGTAAGATTCTTGGCTCATTTTCTCAAGACTCCAGTTAGATTTCAATTAATGTAAATAGCCAAAAAGAAACTTTTTTCCCCGGGTCATATATGACCCTATGGACGCGAAAGAGTTAATGGGGAAATTTCGACTGTGAGTGCTATGAATAGTTCATTTCAAGTCCTTCATTTTTACTGCTCGAACTCAAAGATAAAACAGTCATATGATCGTCGTTTTTTTTTCAACTTGTCACCGTTCTGGAGCTTAAACAGTAAAAGATATCAGCCACTGGTCTTCGATGAACCCCAATAAAAAAAAAACAATATCTCCAGATATTTTTTTCACCCCTCTTCAGCCTCTCCAAAACCATGTTTTGCCGGTTTTTTCAAAATTGGCGCAAGTTTTTTCAATGATTTTCCGATATGTTTTAGAGAGGTTAATCCAGGCGAACACTTCGTCCAAATATACCTATAACCGCAAAATTCGCCATTTTGAAATATTGAAGATTAAAGGTCACTCTGGAGGGCTCATTTTACAATCGATTTGGTTAAATTTGGATTTTTTGGAAAGGTATTGAAATTCTGAACCCGGTTGTAGGGTGAAGTCTACACTTGTGGACGTTATACACTTATGGACAGCATGCAAAAATCTTAAGTTCTTACGTAAAACAGATTTCGAAAAGTCATAAAATTATTAGTTTATGATGTAATTAACAATATTTTGATTTTTCGATATAATAACTTAAGATTTTTGCAACTTGTCTATAAGTGTATAGCATCCATAAGTGTAGACTCCACCCTAGAGGTCTTCATCGGTAATGAATCGGTTAAGTACCATTTTTTTTTTTAAATTTTCGAATGCTTTTGTGATTTATGAATTAATTTGATCTCTATTAGACCAGTAGGGAAATTCTGTAATTTTCGTGGCATTATGTCTTCTTCTTCTTCTATTTTATCTAAGACTGTCGTACTCTTCTTCTTCTATTTTATGTAAGGCTGTCGGACTCACTCGGGTCAACCTGACAATGCCATTCGAGCTTTTTTTGTCATATCATATGTGTTCGAAAATGCAATTCATTGAATTTTTAATGAAATCCTTTTACTTGATGATTTTATGAAAACACAGTACGTCTTGGTTGATTTGTTTAACAAAATTCATAGTCATTTGAATTGCCAGAAATCTCAAATATGTGACTTCTGAACAATTCCACGTGAGCTGAAATGGCAATGTCACTTCTAAAGAATCGCATTTTCGTAAAAGCTTTCCTAAGATTCGAACCCAATTTGTCATATCGCATTGCCAGAACATTACAGAATTCCCCTCCAGTAAGCACTAAAAGACCATGCGAAAAACTAATTGACAGGGAGCTCTATCTTGTGAGTTCGAGCATTCAGCAAAGCTGGGACGCTTTGCCATCTCGTTTTTTTTTTCTCTATCAAGACTAAAATCGATTCACATTATTGACCACGAAAAATGCAAAATACCGTTTAATCTAAATTACAGGCGCGAAACAAATTGCAATCAAAATAATAACCAGTTGTAACAATTAATCTGTTTTAGTCAATATATTTTTAAAAATACACAATACATAAAAAATATCTGTAAGCTAAAGAAATATTTAAAAAAAAAATTTAAATTAGCCGAGACACATACCCTAAAATTTAAACGTTTCTTTAAAAATTCATTCTCTGGTTGTCAGTTTCCAGAATTATTGATTTCAAGAACTGTCAAGATTAGTATATTTAACTGTCAAGATTAGTGTGAAATATCACTGAAACCTTTGAGTTGATTTGAAACTTTAACTTTTTTCTCTGAAGAATAAATCGATTCAGCATGGTTAGAGCTATGATCACTTTAATAAAAAAAAAAGACTCTGTTTCACTTTTTTATGGATGCAAAAGAAGTTTACAATCAAAATCATAACCCGTTGTAACGATCAATGTGTTATATTCAATAAAGCGTCAAAATATGAGAAAAGAAGAAAATTGTAAGTCAAAAAATATTAATTAAAATTTTAATAGTTAGCCAAGACACGTACCCTAAAACTTAAACGTTTCTTAAACCCTGTATTACTTTGTATTCTTTCCTTATTTATTCCTTTTCATTTGATAGAGAGAAAATATATAGTTGTTGTCCATGATGTAAGAAAAACCTTGAATTTCGAGACAAACGCATTTGAGCTATATCTGGCATGTGTCTCGACTAACTTACTTTTCTTGTATTTAATTTACCCTAAGTCATAGAGGGAAGTGGAGCAGCTTTAAAAATGAGATTTTTTCTCCTGTTTTAAAAATGGAACTGACCTCACCGTGATACAATTTGTCTCCACAAACCATTTAAATTACGATCTTTAAAATTATTTCACTTTCCAATTCGTCCATCGCCACCTTAGCGCCCTTTCCGACCTCCAGGACAAAATTATGTAAATGCCTCTTTACTGAATATTCTACTATCTTGCAATTTCGTCATCACTTTGGCATAAAATTCATGTTGTTATTAATTTGGAACGAGTTCTAGAACATCGAAAAACAAGCATGGAAAATCTTAGATAATTGGCGCAATATTTTGTATTTCAATTATCTTCATAATCATTATTATCGGCATTTACCGAAAATATGAAATTTGTTTCATAATTTACAACACGGTCTTTGTGTCCGAGAAGAGAAATTTAGTGCTAAGTGAATATTAATCTGTGATTTTCTTCTGTTTGTTCAATGGTAATATTTACCAAGTTAAATATTTGTCCTTTGGGAAATTCACTATTCAATTAATATGCATCTTATGTAAATGTTTCTTAAGCAAATGTAGATTGTGTAATGACCCTCTGAGTCTGGTTAAAAGTGATTTTTATTTGAATGATGTTTAACTCCATGATTTTATTGATTTACAAGCGCACAAAGAGGGAGACGAGATAATTTAGTTCAATAAAAATATTTAGCTGCCACAGCAGGAATTTTCATTTTACCATCTAAATTGCCCTCGTTTGCATTTATCAATTAACACTGGACGGATGATTTAGAGAAAGTGTTATGACGCTAAAAGTGCAAAATGAAACAATAACTAATGTTTTACTTTTTGTGCAAAAGAATTTGCAATTTCGTGATGATTTTTTTTTCTTGCAGCATGAAACAAGTGTTTCTTCTGCTCATGTGGAACATTTATGATAAGCATTTTGAAATTGAATTTGCTGTTGGAACAAGAAGATCTCGTGCAGGAAGTGGGCACTTTGTTGAATTTGCCACAATTTCACCCTCTTTTCTCTGTTTTCTTAAAGTTTTTTTTTTCTTTGGCAAAATCAATGAGAAGATAACACCGCAGCTTGAATGCATTTTATGGATTGACAGAATGAATTAAAGCAAAATTTCAGTAAAGTCTGAACTTAGGTTTTAAGCCGAGACACCAACCAATTATTTTCCCTGGACATCAACTGATTTACTGAGACATTTAACATTTTGTCTGAATGTATTAACAGAATACGGAGCACACTTCTATTGAAATATTTAGCGTCAATTTTGGCATCAGCTTATCATTAAGATAATACAAAAAAGCAAATTAGTCGAGACACATACCAGATATCTGGAAGAAATGAAATATTCTTTCCGTACAGACGTAGATCTTGAAAAATTCGAAAATCTATCTGAAGATCCAAAAAAGAGACTTTCTTACTTCTTAATACTTTCGCAAGGTGACGGAAGTTACATCCTGTTCGAATTTCGAAGTGCTCAAGTGTTAAAATGTGACGGTCTTCACATTGTTGTGAGGAAAAAAACTGAACAACGACGCTTGCTGTTCTTGTCCCATTACTTAATCACTCCATAATCACTGAGTAACTCTTTTGCCAGCTTTTTAGTGTGATATTTGATAAATTTTCTCCACCTTGCTCAAAAATTTAGTATGAAAATTCGAAATTGAATTTGAATTCTTCGAACATCAACGACTTTTTGTGCAAATAGTTCCATTTACCTTTTATCCAAGACACTATTGGAGAATCAAAATCTACTTCTGTTTGGGATCATTCAGAATAATGCATTTGTAGCTTAATTCTTACATTATTTACAATACCTTTACTATTTCTTAAGAATAAAATGAGTTATAGAGATTACCCAGGCTGCATTCCTAATAACGGGTTTTCAAGGTCAAAAGTTAAAAAGGGCTCTAGAGACAGCATTTATCAATCAAATGGTATCATATTTTGGCATGTTGTAAAGGTCTTGGCATTTACGATAAAACTAAACCGGTTTCAATCGGTTCTGAACCGATAATGAACCGGTAACTAATTTTTATTCGAAATTCAATTACATTCCTCCTGAGGTGTATTTTAGGCAATGTTTCGAGTGATTTATAAATCGATTCCAATCTGTTGTAAACCGGTTCTGAACCGGTCTACAATTAATCGGTCGGAAAATTAATCTTATTACCTTTGAAATTATTTTTGGGGATTTTTTCGTTATTTATAAACCGGTTCCAAACGATTCTGAACCGGTAATGACCAATATCTAATTTTTATTTGAAATTCAAATATATTCCTTTATAGGTGTATTTTGGGCAGTATTTTGAGTAATTTATAAATCTGTTCCAATCGGTTGTGAACCGGTAATGAACCAATTATGAAACGACAAGTATTTTTCGTCCGAAAATTAATCTTATTAGCTTTGAAACTATTTTTGGGGATTTTGTTTTAGTGATTTATAAATATTTTCCAAACGGTTCTGAATCGGTTATGAACCGGTTCCTGACCAATATCTAATTTTTATTTGAAATTCAAATATATTCCTTTATAGGTGTATTTTGGGCAGTATTTTGAGTAATTTATAAATCTGTTCCAATCGGTTGTTAAGCGGTTCTGAAACGGTAATGAACCGATAAGTAATTTTGGTCCGAAAATTAATGTTATTACCCTTGAAATTATTTTTAGGGATTTTTTTAGTGATTTATAAATCGGTTCCAATCGGTTGTGAACCGGCGATGAACGGATGAGTTAATTTTCGTCAGAAAATCAATTCTATTACTCCATAAGCTATTTTAGGAGACCTTTTGAGTGATTTATGAATCGGTTTAAATCGGTTGCGAACCGGTAACGGTAAATGATGCGAAAGTACTTTTGAGATATAGCATCTCAAAGGTATAGTTCGAGTACTTCGCAAAGCCTGGGACGTTTTGCAACTCTTTTTATAAGAAAGCATCTTTGATCATCAAAATCTTATGCTGTTTTTGTCAATTAATTCTAATATTTTAAGAAAATGTTTATTATTTTGCCTTTTGTATGGGACAGCGCCTGTAAAGTAGGCAAATTCGTTTTTTTTGTTTTTTGACATTTAAGTGGCCATAGCTCGAATACTACTGAACCGATTTAATTCTTCCTTAAGAAAAAGTTAAAGGTCTTTGAATGACCGACAATTATCTAGAACAAGAAAAGTTTGTATTATCACCGCTAGAGGCGCTGTAGTCAAAAAATAAAAAAAAAGATTGAAAAATCTCGAGAATCTAAAGATTTTTTACGATGGCTTTTTTATTCAAAATAAAATAATCATCGTTAAAATTCCTAAAAAAATATTCATTTAAGGATAAATCTGTAAAGTGTTTCCATAATTTTTGACACTGTCTCCACTTGCGTGTGAATTAGAACCCACTCAGACTCTTGCCATTGTTCTTTGGTGACACAAATCACAAAACAAAAAAAATGCAGAAAAAAGAGTGACTTACTCTTGATGAGAATCTGGAGAATGTGATGAGGTGGCGGTCCATCTTCCATGTGATATGGAATAACCGTTGTGAGGTACTTGGGTTCAGCGTCTGAAAAGTTTAAAAAAAAGAACAAATTCCCAGTGTAAAAATCTTCTTCAATTCATTCATTCGTGGCATTTTACCTTGTCGATTCTTGTCGCGCTTTCTCTCAGTGTGATACTGTCGACGTCGATTCTGGACAGCCAAGAGGAGCGAGATGAATGAGTTCTTGAGCTCCTTCTCAAATTCCAATTCATCCCTGGCCGCCAGTTCGGCAATCAGGGTCTCTGAGTATTCCCGGAACAGCACCTCCATTTCCATGTAGAGATCATTGAGCTGTGAGATTGTGAGCGTCTTCAGTTTGTCCTCATAGAAGATCTCACCGAATATTTCTTTGGTCTTCTCCAGTCTGGTGCTTTCTGTTGGTGCCTCTTCCTCCTCAATTGACGACACCTCATCCATTATATCCACAATCTCCTTAATCACCTCTTCAGCCGTCTTAATCGGCTCCACTGTCTCACTGGCCAGGTCATTGAGGATGAGTGTATGCATATCCAAGTCATTGGCCACAGCCTCATCCTCTGAACACAAATCATTCACCTCGCTTTCGCTCTTCTCTGCTGACCTTTCATTTAGATTCAGCGTCGGTAACTGCATCTGGCGCGAGAAGGACTTACTCCAGTCGATCGGGAGGATGTTCCCAAAGTTTCCCGTGATTGTCCACCACATCCTCGATTTTCGCAAAATTCACAAAAAAAAACAGCAAAACTAAAGGGGCCATTCATTGAGGGCATAGGGTACGGATTTTCTTAAAAATATTTTTCTCTCACAATTTGTAAATTATTTTAAATAAATGATTGAGAGACCTTGCTATGAGGGGTAACTCATTATCAAAATACTAAACCTTTAGCCAATAAGCGTTCAGAAAATCGAAATTACCTCTTAGAATTAATAAAAGACTTCTAATAACGCAGATTTTCATTCAAATACAGAAATATTTCTAAAAATTCGAAATCGTTTTTATGAAACACAGAAATCTTTCTATGAACGCGAAAATGTATTAAAAAAAAACATGGAAACGCTTACTAGGGTAGAGTAAGTACTTTTCGCCACCTTAAGGTTTGACACCCTTATAATTCTTACACTTTTTGTCGAAATAAAATGAAATTTTGTGTACAAGTGCTTTGAAACATTGTCTCTCTATTGAACCAGAAGACTTTCCGGGAACTGTTGAGTATCTGATTGAAAAAGTACATTTCCTTCAACAATGCATGTTTCAGTACTTTTCGCCACCTTGTAAATACTTTTTCGCCACTTTGTAAGCACTTTTTCGCCACTTGTTTTCAAGTGATTTTTAAGAAACAGCAGCTTTCGAAAACTCCCAATAGTACACGGTACAGTACTTTTCTTATTTAACCCTCTAACGGTGTTTTCTTTAATATGCGAAAAAAAGTTCTAAAACAATGTTTTCTAGGATAATTATGATCCAATAAAGTCGAAAAAACCATCCATTCTTCATTATCTTTTTTAGTTTAGGCGCTAGGTGAGAATATATAAAATGTTTTGAAACTTTTTTTGCTTCTAAAATTCTCATTTTTAGTTTTTTCAAATTTTTTAAATAAAATATACAAAGTAGAATGACATATCTTTCAGTAAAAAATAAATTTATTTTAGTCAGATAACTTTACATCGGTATTTTTATGGAAATTGGAAATGAGTTTTTTTTGCACAAATATTTTTTGTTGCTTTTTCTCTGACCTGTCACACAAAACTGGGAATAGCAACAAAACGAAGAGTCAAAATAAGTTCAAACTTTCAAGAGATGTTTATAAGACTATTACCGAGGACACTATAGCACTTTTAAATAAATAAAACCTTTATAGTCGCTGTAAATGTGATTTTTGTGAAGACCGCCTGGAGGCGGTCTTACCCGTTAGAGGGTTAACAACACCGATATTAGACAATTATGAGAGTATTTCGAATGATTTTTTGCACATTTTTTATTTGCGACAAAAATCAATTGAAAATTACGCCTGTTTCAACTAAATTCCGCGAGGAGCGCCACTTGTAAAATGCTTGGAAAAATGAGTGACGAAAAGTATTTACACAGCTGAAAAAAGTAAGCCCTATTTCACCACATCCGTATTTCTTTATTTTTTTGAAAAACATTATTAAAAATAATATTACAAAAAAGCTTAGTTAATAACAGATTGACTTTCAGGGAAAAAATATCGAATACTGTACTGAAAAACATAAAATAATGCAAGACAATTTGTCTGAGCGTTGACAAGTTTATTAAGAACTCCATATTTTTTTTGGTGACTGTTCATCTTGTCGACAATTTCTTTAATTAACTTGCAAATAATCTAGTCGGTGGAGCATCTGATATGGTTTTCTGATTCATTTGGCTAGAGGTCACGAAATAACACTCATTTCCTAGTTCCACGAACTCATAATTTTCTTAAAATGTGATTTTAATTTAGGTGGTGAAAAAGGGCTTACTGGCGAAAAAGTACTGACTCTACCCTATGAACGCGAAATCCCGGAAATCCCTCAAAATTCTCGAAATACGGAAATGTATCACGAAACACAAAAAATGTTTCTAATATCGTGAAAGCGCGGTCAAGAAACACAATAAAAAAATTTTTCTAGAAATGCAGAATTGCATAGAAAAAGCACAGATTCTATTCTAGAAACATGGAAACGCATTCAAAAAATATAGAAACGCTTCCAAAATTTCGAAAATGCATTTAAGCAACACGGAATTCTACAAATACGTAAATGTTTTTAGAACTGGGAATCACATCCAAGAATGTAGAAAAATTGCTCTAAAATTGCGGAATATCATTCAAGAAGTTCAGAAACGATTCTAGGAACGTGGGAATGTATCTATAAAACATAAGAATGTTTCCAAAACATACAGAAATGTATTCAAGGAACACGGAAACCAAAAAACCAGAAATGTTTTTAAAATTGGGAGTAGCATTCAAGAAACACAGAAATTATTATACTAACACGGAAACGCATTTAAAGAACACAGAAACGTTTCTAATACCTCGGGAATCCATACAAAAAACACGGAAATATTTCTAGAAACGCGAAACGGATCCATAAAACACCGAAACGTCCCCAAACACATGGAAATATATTCAAAAAACCCAGAAATATTTCTAAAAACAAGTAAATATTTTTAGAGTTGTAAAGCGGATCCATGAATTTGCATTCGAGAAACAAAGAAACTATTCTGAAAACTCAAAAACGCATCCAACAACAACAGGAGTGTTTCCAAAACTTACAGAAGTATTCAAGGAACACGGAACTGTTTCTAGAAAATCGGAAATGTTTTTAGAACTAGGAATCGCATTCAAGAAACACAGAAATTATTATAGAACAACGGAAACGCATTTAAAGAACACAGAAACGTTTCTAAAACCTCGGGAATGCATACAAAGAATACGGAAAAATTTATATAAACCTGAAACAGAAACGTTTCTGAAATCAAGACAATTTCAGAATTAATTTCAGGATCCAAAAGAATGATAGAAGCTTTTCTAAAAATTATGAAATCTCATCTAAGAAATAGAGAAAAACCTCGAGAATCGCAGAAATACTGTCAAATATCACTAAATATGTTTCTTTTTTTTTTTTCAATAAATGGGTTTTCATGTTGATAGTAGGTTAAGATTAAGGTATTCTAACAACTCACTAATTACACAGTGCAACAAAATGAAACTTTTTTCTTGGGATGGAAAATAATGAGTAGTTTCTTGTTCCTTGGTATGTCCTGAACATTTCTCCCGAAGAAACTTGTGAGATATCTTAAGAAAAAGATCTTTAAGAAATTTTTCGAAATATTTGAAAAAGAGTTGTTTGTAATTAATAACGGTACATCCTAGGATGTTGGTATCAAAGGATAACTCAAGGATGTGTAGAGGATTCAAGGACATTTTTCCTGGAACTTCGCATATCCCTATCCCTTCATTTTTTAGATTTGCTTCATAAACTTCTAAATATCCTCCAAATCCATGAAAAGGATTCGTGGGACGACTTGAATCCTTTACAAAAATAATCTCCTGAATATCATAGGTTCGTAAAATATAACGTTATCCAGAAATTACGTATTTGAATGACTTATGAACCACAGAATTTTCTCTCAAAAATTCATTATTTTATTTCAAGTAATAACACTTTTCTTATTACTTGATTTGCGTCTCAAAAATGAATCACAAATGTTTCTCCTTTAAAAATTTACATTCCTGATTAATTTCGTCAGGCTTACCCTTAAGTACGATATGAACTCAAAACAATGAATCTCGGTATGGTTAATAATAATAAATTCCAATTGGATTTTAGTCATTTTAAATTAAAAAAAAAATCTGACAAATTATTGAAACATCAAAAGTTTGTTTGATCAACGCTAGAGGCGTTAAAACGGTGTTTTTTTTCTAGTTAAAACTATTATGGCGCGTCTAATGTTCCGGCGCCCAACAAGAGGTTCAAGAGGTTATATAATAGAGAGCGCCCTAAACTTATGTTCTTTAATTTCGATTTGGTCTTCAACCAATCTATTTCTGTGTTAGATAAAAGTCATTTTATCAAGGGAACAAAATGTGTCTTTTCTCAGGAGTGAGTTTTCCTCCAGCTAGAGGATTTTCCGCCCAATATACGTGCATAGCAGAACGGCAACGAAGCCTGGGATAAAGATTTATCTAAAATTTTCCTTACCTTCCTTAGGTAAGCCATAACATATTATTAATTTTCCTTAATTTAAATAAAATTACTATCGCAGTACAGTGCTGTCTCTCTATATGCACACTCTCTATATGCACAGCTTTTGTGTCGGTTGCATTCAAAATCAATTTGTTTACATTTTGACAAAGTAATAAAGACAATAATTTTCTTGTTAACTAATTTTTCTTGTTTTTAATTTTCTTAATTTCATTTTTTCTGTCTCATATTATATTTAAAATAACACGGGAAATTCTAGAACAATAAAAAAATGATAATTTATTAAAAGAAAGAAAAAAACCGTTGGAAATTTCAAAAAAAGTTGTGCATATTCAGAGAGAGAACTGTCAAAAAAAGTACCCAAACTGTGCATATAGCGAGACAGCACTGTAGTTTTTAGAAACATATGTATTCTTAATGTTTTTAAAATAAAAAAAAATTGTAAAATAATTCGGCCAAAAGGGTCTTTGGAACGGAATGACATGCCCCTTAGACTTGGAAGAATTTTAATTAAATCCTCCCTTTTTCGATTGCTTTTGCACAGAATGGGATTAAGAGGATAGAATGGTTACTCACTGGCACTCATTCATGATGTCCTCCTGACTTCTGATCTGGACTGGAGCAAGATTAGCGACGGATTCCTCATAATTGCCGAAGCATTTAGTGATTTTCTCGTCAAATGTGTTGACTAGATCTTCGAGGCTACCCGAAAAAGCCTCATTGAAGTTATCGTTCTCCTTGAGGATGAGATTGACGGCAGTGGAGGTGGTTTCCGGAAGGGTGGGAGCCTCCTCTGCGCAGATTGTCTCAGATGGCACATTCCCGTTCTCCTTGAGATTCATCTCGAGGTCGCGATTGGTGAGATGTGGGCGAATATTGGTCAGATTGGTGGATTGATACTCCAGGGGACCCCATTCGTCAGTGTCCTCAAACTCAAATTGAGCCAGAGGAGCCTCAAATTTCAGTTCAGCCATCTTGGAAGCCAAGTCCCGCATCGCAATCGCAAACCCCAGAAAATCAATAAAATCCAATCTACACTGCTATTTTGCCCACTAAACCCTCACGCACACCTGCCACACTATTCCACTTCACGCCACTGCAATCTTCACACCTTCACGCGTGAATTTTGGGCACGAAAACCTTGTCTTTCTGGACCACGACACGGATTTTATTTGCTGAAAGTGAGCACTGCAAAACAGACGACACTACGCTGAAGATTCTACTGCGCCTTTACTAAAAGGAGAAACTGGTTAACGGTCGGGAATCCTGTCAAAGTTGCCTGGAAAGTGACTGGAAGGACTGGAAGTTTAACCCCTTGAGTTTGCAAAATTACAGGAAAAAGGGGATTTATTCAATTTTAGGAGCATGAAATCCGTGGTTAAGTGAATAGTTAGTGTTCTGTGACCTCTAGGTGTGCTAAGTGTGTGAATATTGGGAGGATCAGTGGATAATTGGGGGTGAAAATGGGTGATTTCATCGACAGTTTACTCAATGAAATGTCATCGACATTCAACTATCATCAGGAGGAAGTTAAAATAGATTTAAATGGGGACAGGACGCTCAAATGGAGGAGTCTGCATCACAATCAGTATGCCTCGAATAAGAAGAAGGTGGTAAAGAGGGGAAAGGATGACGATGGGGCTTCATATCAGCCTGTCAAATTGTACCGGAATCCCATGTCCGGGAACCCTACAGGGCTGAAGAAGCTCCGTAGGGCACGTATGAAACTCACCAGGAGAGCCCTGAGGAAGACTCAGAGTCAAAACAAACCGCAGGAACCTGAGGAAAAAACAAATATTCATGTGAACTACATCGCGGGCGATTGTTCTGTGAATCTCATTGATATCAAGCCGGAAAGTGTCCAGATCTTCCAGGGGACTCAGGTAAAGGTGGAACGTCGGACATCCCGGCGGTCTACGGAGAAGGCAGATTCGCCATTGCCGAAGAAAAAGCCCCTGAGGAGGAATGCCAAAGAGGAATCCAAGCCTCCTCCGGTGGTAGTATCCCGGCCAGAAGGCACTCTACTCAGCCAGAGGCCACCCCGAAGGGTGAAGCCAACTGAGAAAATCCTTGCCAATAAACGCCTGAGGCGAGGTATTCAGATTCACAATACCCGAGTGAAAGTCAACGAAGCTCTCTGGCGAGAACGCGAAAATCTCGCCACAGCTCCAACTTCCACGCGTGACAGGAAGTCGTCGTCTCGGGAAAAGGTGTCAGAAGAGGCTCAAGAAGCCGAATTGTCTCGCAAGGCTCAGCATTTTGAGCAATTGGGCCTCAAAACGACCAATCCTCAGGCTGAATGTGAGACAAATCAGGAAATTCCCGATGACAAACCCAATCCCGCGGCAAATCCCACAAATTCAATGCTGTGCCTCTGCCAGGAGGACACTAGATTCTATCCACATCCCCAGGGAGACATTCTCTTCTGCAATGCAGTGGATCAGTTTGAATCGGAATTTGTGGGATGCTGCAATCAAGTGGATGAGAATATCTGCATCCGGAGACCCAGTACCCGAGCCTGCTTCATGGTACTCTGCGACAGTCACAGGAAACGCCTCCTAAATCACAATTGCTGCTCAGGATGTGGCATTTTCTGCAGCCAGGGCAGTGTTCTGCTCTGTCCCAGGAAGCACTTCTTCCACAGGGATTGTGTCCTGGAGGAGGGCAGGAAGGGGAGCCAAGTGATGTGTCTGCATTGTGGGGAACTCACAAGGGCACAGGAAGTGAGGATTGAATTGAAGTGCGACAACCGGATTGTCTTCTATCCCAGCCAAAAAACCTTCATGTAAGTAGAGTTGTGAATTTTATAGATTAAAGATTTTTCCAGGTTTATTTTTTTTTTAATTTGCTTCTTGCAAAGTTATGCGCAATTTAAAATTAAATTTTTAAAAAAAAATAAGGCAAGGGAAACTTCGCTGAATGCTCAAACCCAGTAATTTTTTCAAAATTTTCAGTGTTTTGGATAAATAACCGATTTTCTTCCGATTGAAAAGCCTCATTCGTGTTGAAAATTCCAAGACCTTTCAAATAAATCCAATCTTGACGAGATCGGTTCAGAAATAAACCTTCTAGTAAGAAATCTGCACAAAAAATTGAAAAAAAATCGAATGCAGGAAATATTTTATCGTGATATTTATAATTATTTAACCCTTTAATGACGAGACACTTTTTACGGACTGAAAATCAACAATAAAAATTAAACTGAGAAACATAATCAATTATAAGTTTTACGTCTAACCTCGAAAAGTCCAACAGAGTCTGATTCAGTGTATTTTGTGCTTCTATGAACGATAGGGACAAAAATAGCCCAAAAATTTAAATAATTTTTCTGACAATACCAATGAATGATATTTTTCGCTTTAGTGAAAAATATTACGTATGAGTATTGTAGTTTTTTTTTCAAAACGGTGTTGCCTAAAAATAACTGAAAGTATAAAAAAAAAATTAAAATCAATTATGAATTTGAGAATTTCAAAATTCGCCATTTTTTAGCTTAAATATTTATTACATAGCGAATAGCTAGACTTGCAAAAAATATTCTAGATTCCTTCAACCTTCTACTTTACAATTATGTACAGACATAAGAAAAAAATAAATTTAGGTAGTCAGGAAAAATTATTTTCTTTATGGGACACCGGTGTTCCAATCGTCCTTAAAGGGTTAACATAAATACTCAAATATTTTCGAATTAAAATATTTGTCAAAAAATATTATTGTTTCTTTTCTAGATTTTTTTCCCAAAATCAATTTTAATTTTTTTTTATTAAAAATTCTCATTTCAAAATTAACGAAGCCCAATTTTTCTTGACTCCATTGATTTGATTTACGTTCTACTTAAAACTACGAAAAATAGCTTCTCAAAATGAAAATCGAAAACACAAAAAAAGATTTGCTTATTTTCGAAAACTATTTCGGTCGAATTAGGATTTATAAAAATAAAAAAAGGCATATTTTTACAAAAAGCCAAATTTGGTCAGTAAAAAAATCGAAATGATTAGTCAAAAATAAAAAAAAAGATCAGTAAAAGTAAAAAGGGCAGTAAAACGTTAAAAAATGGCAGTAAACAAATAAAAACACAGAGAGAAATCCGTAAAAGTTAAAATAACATTCCGGTGTAAATATTACCCTGTTTTTGGTGTATTAGGGGTTGAAGGTACCCTTTTTCATGTTAATTTTACCCTAAAAAAGGTGTAAAATTAACATTAAAAAATGTTGATATATTTTTACACCTAAAAAGTGTTAAAGTTCTGAAAAAAAATGTTAATCGCACCCTCTTTTTTTCTCAGCGAAAGAACAGTATTTTATTAAAAGCGGTCTGTAAAAAGTGAAACATGATCAGCAAAAATAAAAAGTGATCAGCAAAAAATAAAACCTGTTCAGTAAAAAGTAAAAGACGATCAGTAAAAAAATGAAGTGGTCAGTAAAAATAAAAATTGGTCAGCTAAAAATTCAAAATGAGCAGTAAAAAAAATATCGTCTGTAAAAAAATAAAAAGTGATCAGTGAAAAATAAAAAGTCAGTAAAAAATTAAAAATGGTCAGAAAAAATCAAAATTGGTCAAATAAAAATTGGCTGCGGATTTTCACGGACTGCGGAATTTTCCGCCGATTTTCGCGGTCTGCATTTTCTTGCATTTCTCACCTAATTTTCTTCATTTTTAAGTGAAATTTCGTACATAGTCAAACCTAAAGGAGACTTTAATGTGATATCCAGTTTGAGGCATCTATCTCTCATAGTTGCCGGAATTATCGACTTTTAAATTTTCATATAGGGTCGAGTGAACACCTCTTCGACAGGGAACCCCTACTGACACTTTTGTCAAAATATTGAAATTTATTTGATGTATCTAATAAAATGTAAGTATTCTTTCCGTACAGAAATAGATCTTGAAAAATTCGAAAATCTATTTGAAGATCCAAAAAAGAGACTTTCATACTTCTTAATACTTTCGCAAGGTGGCGGAAGTTACATCCTGTTCGAATTTCGAAGTGCTCAAGTGTCAAAATGTGACGGTCTTCACATTGTTGTTAGGAAAAAAACTGAACAACGACGTTTACTGTTCTCGCCCCAGTATTTAATCACTCCATAATCACTGAGTATCTCTTTTGCCAGCTTTTTAGTGTGATATTTGATATTTTTTCCCCATCTTGTTCGAAAATTTAGTATGAAAATTCGAAATTGAATTTGAATTCTTCGAACTTTAACGACTTTTTGTTCAAATAGAGTTCCATTTACCTTTCATCCAAGACACTATTGGAGAATCAAAATCTACTTGTGATCAGGCTCATTATGGTGTTTTCTAATTAATCTACGTTTTTCGATAAAGATAAGTGTTCAAATTTCGTATTCCAAATGGTAGAGAGTAAGGAGTCAATAGGCCCTGACACGAGTTCTTAAAGTATGAATAGGTGTTCCTTCCACCCTATATTTTTGTGCAAATTGTACCAAATTAGCATTAGTTCCAAAAGAAAAAAACCCTTCAAGTTTGCCTACAAACTGAATTTGCAATGTAAGAATTACACCTTTATAAGCTGATCTAGGTTTATTACTGGCTTTTTACTGTGCCGAATTGAGCTGAAATCCACCCGGAAAATGGTTTGTGTCTTGGTTAATTCAATAGCCATGATTAACCAAAAATGGTGGGTGTCTTGGCTAATACAATAGTACTATCATCCGAAAAATAGTTACTGCCATGGCTATCTGTCATTAATCAAAGCGGAGTGGCTTGAAAAAATTTATTTCATTGTAGGGGAGACCGGGGAGGTTTGGGACAGGGGTAGTGTGGGACAAGGCGATTTTTTCAATTAATTTTTAAAATAAATGGGATTTAACCATTACTGTATCGTAGGCAATATTAAGATGTATCTTGACTAAAAGAATGGATATCCTCAGTTTTATTGTTTTAATTCTATGAATATTTTTTTTTTAAATTGATAAAAATCGTATATTTTGACGTCTCAGTTTTGCTCTTTGTATTTTATATCAGCGATATATAATCAAAACTTTTTTATCTCATGAGGTAGCAGTGTAATCTGGGAACATATTTTTATAAAAGATTCAGAGATTATACGCTCTTGTTTTTTACATAAAGGTTTTAAATACCAAAACTACACGTGGGGATGTTTGGGACACCTAAATGGGGATGAATGGGACGTTGATTTTCGACAAGATTGTAGGTGATATGCAATTGTTTATTGTCAAAATGAAGAGTAATGCCCAGTTTCTACTGGAAATCTCCCTCTTGTGCAAAGTTTATCAGTGCAGCAGATTTCTCTAACTACAGGGACAATTAAACCATCAAAGTCTTGAGAATCAATACTTCCTTCTCAGAGGATATTCGATCTTTGCCCAATCTAGTTAGAAACTAATTTTTTCGAAAATTTCTCGAACAAGTTCTCTAGAAAAGGCAAGGCGAGAGATAATTCAGAGAAATAATGAGAAAACAGGTACAATACAGTTGTTGTAAAATCAAACAGGAATTCATCAATGAGTTCAAAACTAAGAGTTGCAAGAAAATCTACTCGCCTGAGGAATTTTATAATCATGATTGCAATATTTAGAATAAAAAAAGAAAAGAAAGGTAGATGGAAAATAAGAAGAAATTACTTTAAATAATTCATTGACAATAAATGACTCTACTATACAAATAAAATTGATATTAATTTCTAAGTAAAGATGAAACATTTTTATTTCTATCAGAAATATTTTTAATCTGGTATTTAAAATTAATTAACGTGTTCCAGTAATACAAATTATGCGAGAGAAAACGCGTCCCAAACATCCCTTTTTGCGTCCCATATTGCCCCACATCGGGGAGGTTTGGGACGAAGCGTCAAGTAAAATGTTTTATCTTCTCCAAGAAAACTCTGTTGTTTTCCAAGTTCTATTGAGTACTTTTTATAAAGTCAATACCCATAAGTATTCTATAGACCGCATAAAATTGTAATACACTATCGTGGTTTTTTGGAATAGTGTCTCAAAATCAAAACATGAAAAAGTGTCCCAAACCTCTCCGGTCTCCCCTAACGATTATTCTATTGGTTGTGCGCGAACCAAGCGTCTGGCAAGTTGGCCTTTTTATATGGAGATATTTGAAGCCAATTCCTAAATTGATCTCGGAGTCAGCTCACAGTGCTCCAAGGAAAAAATTTATTTAAACAAAAATTTAGTATATTATTTATCCCTCCATACGGAAAGGTATCTTATAATACGGAAAAATTTCTCACTTTTTAAATATTTAGCATAACGATCATGAGTGCAGAAAAATTCCTATACGCATTTGTATGTGAAAATAAGAAATTGGCTTCAACTTTGAAGGCCACTCGCCGGGCACTAGTCGCGAACAGTAGTTTTTCGAAAAAAATCATTTTTTTTATTTTCAATTTGCTTTTTTATTTTATTTTTTTTTGTATCGCTCAATACGATATGCCCGAAACATTTATAGAAACATAAATGGGCATTTTATGCAACTTTGACATTTGTAAACTATCTCGACTGAAGTATAAGTCTTAAGTGCAAATTTAATACAAAACCGAATATTTTCATGGCCAGGGTTTCAGATGGAATTGAATTTTAAAATTCAATGAGTTTATTGAAATTTTTATGGGAAAAAAAAACTCGTGGAAAACCATTGGAATTTGGAAGGGAATTCCCTATAAATTCCACGGAATTTAACAGGAATTGTCTTACACTTATAATAAATTCCATCTTTCAGCGGGGAAGATAGTATTCTTTTTAGGCAACCTTGAGGTTCGAAATGAGCATGTCAGGAAATTTATTGTAGAAGAAACTGGGGCAGCACCGAACGTGGTGTAGCACTCAACATTTATTTCTTTTATTTCTAAAGTTTTTGGAATTTGACGATCATTTTTACACAAAGAAGATTCGAACCCGGTGCAATTGCATGATAGAGCGTGCGCTCCGTGCGCGCTGTATTGCATGTCTAAGTAATTTAATTCACGATTCTGGACTCTGCACCATCTTCCAGATACTGAGAAAGAAAAAGAAGGTGCGATTAACTTTTTTTCCTCATAATTTTAACACTTTTTAGATGTAAAAATATATCAACATTTTTTAATGTTAATTTTACACCTTTTTAAGGGTAAAATTAACATGAAAAAGGGTAATTTTAACCCCTAATGCACCTAAATAGTGTAATATTTACACAGATTTCGGATCAATACTGCAGGGTAAAATAAACATTTCCGGAATGTTATTTTAACTTTTTCGGATTTCTCTCAGTGGAGATTCTCTGCCATGATACCATCCTTTTTCAGGAGATGCACAAAAGTTCCATTGACAATTGCCGTGAGTGACATTCAGAACTCTTTGGAAGAGTCTGTTAGTGAGAGTGGAAGATCAATTCCTGATCATATCATGAATATTCTCATAAAAGCATCTCAGCAGGCCAACAATACTGCCATTCCGGAAGCTCTGAGTGCAAAGAATCTTCATGCAGCTATCAAGAATGATGATATAGATCGCGTGGCTGAGTTCATTGTGCAGGGTTTCGATTTTACAGCTCCTAGCCAGGAATTTGGTTTCGGAACATGTCTGCATTTTGTCTGTCACTGTGGCAGTTTGGACATGGCTCAGTTGATCCTCTGTCGATTCTCTGCGCCTGAATTTATCGATATGCTGGACAAGGAGTTCCAGACGGCCGTTATGTGTGCAGTGAGTGGCAATAAGACTGACATTCTGGGATTGTTGCTGCAGTATGGGGCTAAGATTACCCAAAAGGGATCCGATGGGATGACAGCTTTGCATCTGGCGGCAAAGACTGGCAATATCCGGGCCACGAAGATTCTTCTGGAGTGGTACAAGAAGAAGGTGGACGGGAAGAGATTTATGGATTTTCTCAATGATGTGGACAATGGGAATTGGACAGCTCTGGTTTGGGCAGCAGAATTGGGCCATGTGAACATTGAGAGTTATCTGGTGGGCTTGGGAGCTGATGCTACCATCTGTGACTTTGAGAATAATACAGCTCTGCATTGGGCAGCTCTGTCGAATAAAATAGCCGCTCTGCTGCCACTTCTGCAGACAAATGCCAATCTCAATCATCAGAATGTCAATGGGGACACTCCACTTCACATTGCCTGCCGACATCTCAATACCCAGATGTGCCTGATGCTTCTGGCCAATGGATCGGATGTCCATGTGAAGAATTTCACCGAGGAAACGGCAATTGGATGCATTCCGGACACCAAAAGTCAATGTGCTCGCATTATGCAGTTCAATGTTCTAATGCAGGCCCGGAATTCGTCTCCTGTGAGTCAGATTGTCTGTCCGGATGTCACAAATGGCCGGGAAAGTATTCCCATTCCCATGGTTAAGATTGTCCGACGGAATGTCCTACGACGATCCGAAGAGATTCTCTGGGACG
The DNA here is from genome assembly GCF_024763615.1 of Phlebotomus papatasi. Lineage (NCBI taxonomy): Eukaryota > Metazoa > Arthropoda > Insecta > Diptera > Psychodidae > Phlebotomus > Phlebotomus papatasi. The sequence goes on from NC_077223.1 coordinate 9,167,649, forward strand.
TTTCCAAGCCCAATTTCAAGTACATCACGAAGCCAGTTGTAGTGGAGGAACTTGTGCAAATGGACAATCGCCTGGCCAGGATGGAAGTTTGCGATTGCGGGGATAAGTGAGTTGGATGAGGGAAGAACGGCAAGAATCACTTTTCAATTCCCTTTTTTCCCATTTCGTTGCAGTTGCACGACAAATCTTTGCAGGTGCATCAGGAAATCTAGTCAGAACTGCTACACTCTCGAAGGAAGGCTCAGCAGCGATTTCAACTTTGCCGAACCATCCATTATTTTTGAATGCAACGACGTTTGCGGATGCAACAAAGTAAGTACAAGAAACTTGAACTTGTCGGAGACTTACTGTGTTATCACACTTGCACATTAAAATTTTAATATGATTCACATTAATTGTCGCTGGTGAGAGTCCAAATGTGTAATTTCTGTGTTTGAATCATTTTATATTCAAAATTTGATCTATTTGTTGATAAAAAGGTAGACTTGGCCCGCAAAATTTGATATAAATTGATTTATAGCATTAATGCGAAAAATTAATGCGATTTTCTCTTTAATTTTTTAATGTGAAAAAATATTTATGCTTTAGGTAAATTTAAACTTATTTTTGCAAGCCAAGTCCACTTCTTTATCAATAAATAGAAAAACCCCAAATATTAAGTGACTCAAAGACACGAATAACATATTTGAACGCTCACAAGCGAGAATTAATGTGAATCACATTAAAATTTTAATGTGCAAGTGTGATAACGCCGTTACTGTTTATTTCTGTTGAAAAACCCAAGTGAAAGTGACAGCCAATTAATTTTATTGACAGCTTTGAAGGTAAAAATATAACCTCCCAAAAAAGTGTTTTCAAAGGAGATAAAATTGAAATATTTGACGATTCTTAGCTAAAAAATTTCAGAAAAAAATTCTCACTTATGCAAGCCCCGAGATTTGATATTGAACTTTTTGAATGCCATTTGACACTTTACAATTATGCTAGAATTCCATATTATTACTGTTTTTTTTTTAATTTAAACAAGATCCAATAAACCCAAAAAAAGGAAATACAAGACAGAGAAGATATTAATTTCAGTGTCTGCAGTGCACACGGTCAAGATAATAGCATTGAGAGAGTTACGAGTTCGATTCCGGCTTCATGCCGTTTTAATTTTATATATTTTTTTGATTTGTGTATTTTTTTTACTTTATGCTTATGGTCTCTTTATGTTTATGATCTGATTTCTCTTGGTTCCTCCAGGAAGTCACAGATCTTCTGGGATTTTCTTCTGTATTTTGTCAAGAACACCCAAAATACCCAAGTTGATCAGCAGATTTCTCCTGATTTCTCCAGCAAGTCACAGAAAATCCCACAAGATCTGTGATTTCCTGGAGAAACCAGGAGAAATCTTCCGACCATCTTGGGTATTTTGGAGAAGAAAATCCCACAAGATGTGTGATTTCCTGGAGGAACCAGGAGAAATCTTCCGACCATCTTGGGTATTTTGGGTGTTCTTGGCAAAATACAAAAGAAAATCCCACAAGATCTGTGATTTCCTGGAGGAACCAAGAGAAATCTTCTGACCAACTTGGGTATTTTGGGTGTTCTTGAAAAAGTACAGAAGAAAATTCCACAAGATCTGTGATTTTCTGGAGGAACCAGGAGAAATCTTCTGACCAATTTGGGTATTTTGGGTGTTCTTGACAAAATACTGAAGAAAATCTCAGAAGATCTGTGATTTCCTTGAGAACCAGGAGAAATCTTCTGACCAATTTGGGTATTTTGGGTGTTCTTGGCAAAATACAGAAGAAAATCATATGAGATCTGTGATTTCCAGAGGAACCTGTAGAAATCTTCTGGCCAACTTGGGTATTTTGGGTGTTCTTGGCAAAATACAGAAGGAAATTCCACAAGATCTGTGATTTTCTGGAGGAACCAGGAGAAATCTTCTGACCAACATGAGTATTCCGGGCGTATTTGACAAAAGATACAAAAGAATCCCAGAAGATCTATGATTTTCTGGGGAAATTAGAGGAGAAGTCCTGACAAAGATGGGTTTCTGGGAAGAATTGAGCAGGATATGCAGCAGAATTCTCTGGTGCTGTCTACGATGATACTCTGAAATGTCTTCCTGTTCATAAACATGCTAATTCCAAGAGTTTTTCGATGTTTGAAAGGAACTGAATCTCTGACTAGAATGGCATTTTAATAAGTTGTAATATTGAAGTCAATTTTTTCAGTGTGTAGGCAAATATTGAAATATTGGTTTCAATATTCTCTTCAATATTGAAGTTTTATTTCAATCTCACTTTGAAATGTTATTATTGCAATAATTTGCCTAGTGTGTAGACAGCTTTAGCAAAATTGTTCTACAGAGAAGGTCTTCCAGCCACCTCTAAACAGCGTCTGATCATATAGTAGTCGAAGAAAAACTTTCTTGTCTCATAGAGCACCCTAAGAATAGTGCCAAATTTTTTTTTACCTTGTTGAAACACCCTAGTACCTATATCGCCTAAGTCCAATAAAATTGGAATTATTGAGCAATTTTAACATTTTAATTTGCTGAATTGAAATTAATTTGAGCAACCACATTTATGCTATTTTAGCATATTTAAACATGTTTTGGTGGGCCAAGTTTTAGTTTATATCAATAAAAAGGCAAAAATCTATCAATTCAGATGATTTTTAATGCAAAATAAAGCATAAGAACAATTCATCTGAAAATTAAATTGAATTTACAAATTGAAAAAATCCTAGTGTGATAGCACAGTTAGGAATCTTTTGAGTTTAATTTAGATTCCCAGATTACGAATTAAAGAGAAAATTTGACAGAATATTTTGACAATTTGACAATTTGTAGGCAAGTTATGCTTCCGGATTGCAAATTGGGGGTACGTAAAAAAGATTTGACAGAATTTAGGACACTGAGTTAAATGATATTCTTGGACTACAAGTTGCTGTTAAGCTTATCAAATTGAAATGTCCTTATTACAGATTTAACACCAAAAGACAGAAAAATTTCAGAATGAGTTTGCATTCATTGCCACCAGGTAACTCTCAAAACTTAAAACTTTTCCTATTGGGCTGAAATTTTAGTATGTTGTAGCTGATATCAAGACCTTTTTAGAATGTATCTATGTTCTAGTCTACCTCAAGCCTCTACCTAGATACAGAGGCTCAAACTTTAAAATTTTGTAATTACTTATATTTTGGCGGTCTTTATTTTTTAATATTCAATATTTGAAACCTAAACGAAATGCCTTAGTAACCATTAAAATTGATTGAGACTTTTATATATTTATTTACTCTAACATAATTAAAAAATAAACGAAAAGTGCATTTATTTAATTTTTTATTTTTCATCTTTGTGAAATCAGTTTCTCAGATTCTCAAATAATACGCAGTTATAAACAAAAACATTACATTTCTTTTTGTTTGCTTGTTAGATCTCATCGCCTAACGATAGCGCTGTCTTTTTTGTGATGGTTTTGATAAAAGAAGCTCCCTGTAGTTCTGTATTCATGAAAATGTCAAAATTTTGAAGTTGGAGCCCTTATATCCAGACAATCGCTTGACCTAGGTCGGATTTTATAAATGTTGTGAAAAGGCCTTGACATCAGCTACAACATACTAAAATTTTAACCCAATCGGACCAGTTTTAGGCTTTGAGAGTTATTCAAAATTGCGCACAGAAACGTCAAATCAAGATGGCGACCATACCATCTTGTAGATCTCGGTCATTTTATCTTCAATTCCCAAAAAATGGGATAATTTTTAGTCAAATACTTCTACAATAAAGCTTTACAAAGATCATTATATGCAATTTTATAACATAAATCATGCGTTCTTAGGAATATAATAGTGAAAAAAAGTATTTTAATAAAAATAGTCAACAAAATCTAAGTGGATTATTCTAGCCAGATAAATTTAGATTGGATTTGGGCAAGTTACTACTCTGAAATCGATTTTGGAATTGCACCTTCAGATAACTTTTTCACACGGGGCGGTTTTTTGTCAAAATACCTATATTAGCATTTCATTGTTACTGAAACTACAAGAATCCAGGAGACCGAATCGGAGAAGGCCATCAATAAGTGCTAGAATTTATGAAAGTATTACGGACAGCAGAACATTTTGCCAGAGATCTTATTTAACCCATTCAGTCAATGTACCAGAAATACTTGAGATAGAATGTTCATATTTTGGGATTAATTTCCTACAGATTAATAGATGAATTTTTTGAAAAGAAATGTTTTTATCCATTATGGGGGCGCGGGGAGCCTCTGTCAAACACACGTCTTAACGGTCACTGAATTTAAATTCTGTGCATTAATTCATTACAAACTATATTGCTTTAGATAGAGTGACTATCCAAGTACACCAATTGGCAAAGAATTCAAATTAGGAAAGAGGAAAGAGGCCAATTTTAACAAATTCGACGAAATGTCGTATTTTCCGTCCGCCATTTTGAGCAAAAATTTTGCATGACCTTTCGCGATGCAAGAAAATAATAACAAAATGTATTTTCATCTCTGTCGGACTATTTTTCTCAAGTAATTGAATAACTAACGTTACTCCATTCCCGACAGCAATTCGGATAAAAATTGCCCAGAAATAAATCATCAAAAATCACTCAATTTGCGTATGATGTATAATACAATGGTGAGGAATGGGTTAAGAGCGTGAATAATGCCTTTAATTATAGAATTCAGTAAGAATGAGCCTTTTTTTATATTTGACAACTCGACACAAAAATGTGAATGACAATTAGAAGGTTCATCTTTAGAAACCTTTGCAATGAACATTTTTACAGCATTAAACAGATAATAAACCTTTAGGGTTTCTTTAGGAAGTTATGTTGATTGTTACTTGACTTTTATTATTACTTATTTTTATTTGAAGTAATATTATTTTATAATAGTGTTATTTTCAATGTTTTTCTAGTCACTAAATTAAAAAGACACTGACCCTGGCCCAGGGCGGTAAATAATCCCGGTTTGCCCACTCGATTCTGCATTCTGCAAAGTCTTTAATTCAGAAAATTCTTTGCAATTTCCCTCCTCGCCTTGTCGTTCAAAGCGGTTCTTGCGAAATTATGCTCTCAATTGCTTCTCACCGACAAATTAAGAAGGAATTCTTTAGCATGTCACAACACTTTGAAGTCATTACAAGAAGTGAAAGAAAATGTATCAAGAAACCCCATCAAACCTCTCTCTATTTTTCTTGCCAGATTCTCTGCAAGAATCGCGTGGTTCAGAATGGTATTCGAGTACCAATGGAGGTGTTCAATGTTGTGGGAGATAAAAAGGAATGGGGCGTCAGGAGTCTCAAGGAGATTCCTAAAGGGACTTTTATTGCTGAATACATTGGAGAGGTGTTGAGCAATGTTGAGGCCGATCGAAGACCTGTGGATAGTTACTTTTTTGGCTTTGACATGTCTGAGGTGAGTGTCTTGTTAAAATTTAATTTTACTTTGTTATTTACTTTGTTAATTGGGAGATTTCGCCATATATTTTTTGTTGTGATCAGAAAAAGTATCAAAATATTTTTAACGTTGAAATTTTATAGGCAATTTTTACATGACAATGACAACAATCTTATAACTTTTTTGTAACTAACTTTGTGATCGGAAAAAGTACTTTATTATTTTTTAGTAAGGTATAAAATGTCAAGAAATCCGATGGAAATCAGTCAGTTCTCCTGAGATTTTCAGAGATAATTCATTTAAATAAGAGTGACTACAGATTATTTTATCAGTGAAAATGAAGATCATCATTGTGACTGTCATTGCTTCTGCAATGTTTGCCATGGTAAGTAGGGAAGAATTGTGTTCAAATCCCATTTAGACAGGTTCTAACTCCTTGAATTCTGCAGAGCAATGCACAAGTCCTCACTCTTGGTCACGTTGTATCCTGTGCCAAGGAAGACGGAGTCACTGATGAGCAGCTGGTTGAAATTGAAGGTGGTAATTTTTCTAGCGTTACTGATTTCTTCGGGTGCTTCGCCGACTGCATGTCCAGAAAAGTTGGCTACCTAACTGATGATGGTTTCCAATGGGATGCCCTGAAGGGTGGCCTGAGTGCAAGCTTTGGAGAAGACAAAGTCGAGAAACTAATTGAGACCTGTGGAGGAGAGCTAGGAAGTGAGAACTGCAGAGTTTCTGGACCATTCTACCGGTGCATGATTGGGAAGATCTTTAAGCATATTTTCCCGTAATTTTCTTAGCGACATTCCTCCAAAAAATTGAAATAATGTTAGAAATTGGCAGATTTTGGATTAAAAAGGAAAATATAATAAAATAGATTTTCATTAAAAATGTGTTTTTCTGCAAATTTTAAAAATTAATGAAAGTCAGAAAGCAAAAACTTCAATAAAAAAATCAAGTTTTCCTAATTCATGTCAAAAAAAGGGATGTCAAATTGTCCTGGACTTTGCGAAGTGCTCCAAATCATGACTTAGATGCTCTACTTCAAAAGGACCTTCGCATAATTTACCGTTTACCGGTTCTCAACCGATCTGAACCGATTCATAAATCAGTCAAAATATTCCCTAAAATAGTTTTAGAAGTATTAGAATTGATTTTCGCCATTTTCGGACAATGATTACCCGTCAAATCATTATTCTACCTGCCGATTTTACTCTGAGGTTTTTTGAATTTTAACGGTATATTCCAGTGTATTCAGAGAAAATCTGTAGATTTTCTGCTGAATTTCTGCTAGAAAATCTGTAGATTTTCGGCAGAATTTCTGCTAGAAAATCTGTAGATTTTCGGCAGAATTTCTGCTAGAAAATCTGTAGATTTTCGGCAGAATTTCTGCTAGAAAATCTGTAGATTTTCGGCAGAATTTCTGCTAGAAAATCTGTAGATTTTCGGCAGAATTTCTGCTAGAAAATCTGTAGATTTTCGGCAGAATTTCTGCTAGAAAATCTGTAGATTTTCGGCAGAATTTCTGCTAGAAAATCTGTAGATTTTCTGCTGAATTTCTGCTAGAAAATCTGTAGATTTTCGGCAGAATTTCTGCTAGAAAATCTGTAGATTTTCGGCAGAATTTCTGCTAGAAAATCTGTAGATTTTCGGCAGAATTTCTGCTAGAAAATCTGTAGATTTTCGGCAGAATTTCTGCAGAAAATCTACAGATTTTCGGTAGAATTTCTGCCGAGAAAATCGGCATAGTGTCCATTACTTCACAAAAATATTGTTGATTTATGTAGAAACTGTAGGAGTTATAAAGAAAATGGTATGCTCTGCTTAACAAGCATTACCGATTAAACATTTTAAATAAGTAAAAAGATGCGAGCAAAAATACTAATTTTTTAAAAATCGCCCATGGAATGATACAAAAACACGAAATTTAGGTCGATACTCTGCTTAAAGTTTTCACTTCACTTTTCTCTACTTGTAACACGGCGTCGCAGAATTCTTTATTTTATATAAACACCGTGATATCACAAAAAATAACTCTATTGAATTTTGCAAACTTCAGTGAAAAATTTTTCCATCTCTTCTGACACATCTTGTCTGGAAAGTCTGGAATGTAGAAAAAATCTACAGAAAATCGGCAGAATATCTACAGAAATTCGTCAGAGATTCGTCAGAAAATCTGCCGAAATATTCTGACGAATTTTGTCCCAAGCCCAAATAAAATTCGTAAGAATATCTACAGATATTATCTACAGATATTCTGTAGAGGTGTAGATTTTCTCTACAGAAATCTTAAAGATATCTGCAGATATTTTTTGACGGGTACTTATCGGTTAATAACCGGTTCACACCCGATTGGAACCGATTTAAAAATCACTCAAAACTTTACGCAAAGTACGCTTCAGAACGAATGTAATTGAATTTCAAGTAAAAATTAATTAGCGGTTAGAAAGTCGCTTTATTACCGGTTCATAACCGATTGAAACCGGTTCAGTTTGGAAGGTGAAAAAATCAAGAGATGTACTACTTTCTCTGTGGAGTTCGACCAGAAACTCCTCAGATCCTTGACACCTTTTATACCCCTTTGGTTGACTTCATCAAAATCGTTAAAATCCATGCAAAAATGGATTAAAAACTAAAAACTCGAATTTTCTCGAATGATTCCTAATAGTCCTAAAGTTTCCTAATTAAAAAAAAGTGATTAATCCTATTGTTCTTTGCGTTCGAAAGAACGGCTTAATTTGGGTATAAGTTTCCAATTTGTCCCCTTCTTATTAAATTCCTGGCCAGATCTTTGCTTGAGAACCAAGTAAAGGATTAAGAACTGTTTCGTATAATTGCAATAAGACTTTTGACACACTACCTGTCCCTTCGCTATTGTACTTACTTACCTGCGTTTCAAAGGAGGAGGAAAAAAAGTAAAAATGTTTCTACATAATTCCATTAACAAAACATGTGCGCTGAACATGTCCATACCATCGAAGTTGTGATCTCTGAACCCGAAGAAGCAGCTCCTTGACTCTTAGTTCCTTACGAATGGCTACGTTCCTCGAATACTGTATCTGACGTAGTTGTATATATTCTCTTCAGTTTCTTCCGGTGTTCGTCAGAGGATTGTCTTCTTTTCAAACCAAAAAGACTAAATTTTTGCCCAAAGCTTTCAACCCTCGGTCAGTGGATCAATTACAATCTTTTGAATTATTTGGAATCGTCTTTCGTCCTCTTAACACTACACATAGCCACAAAAACTTACTTTTCTTTCTTGGAAATGGGAATTTTTAGATATTATTACTAATTTTAATTTAGTTTAATTTTTTGTCTATCTGCTGCTTTCTCTTCAGTGGTTTATAAAACACTTGAAAGCTTTGGATGAAGCTTTGTTGAAAGCTTTGGAGAAAAATTTAGTCTTTTTGGTTTGAGAAGAAGACAATCCTCTGACGAACACCGGAAGAAACTGAAGAGGCTACGTTCCTCATTCGATATCGACGAGTGATTCCCTTAAGCGCCCGAAGGTACCTCATCTCGGCAGCTTTCAATATGCGTGTCTGATAAGGATTGACCCGGTTATTGCAACCCTATACTGAGAAAAAAAGGGGCTGCGATTAACTTTTTGTCCTCATAACTTTAACACTTTTTAGGTGTAAAAATATATCAACATTTTTTAATGTTAATTTTACATCTTTTTAAGGGTAAAATTAACATGGAAAAGGGTAACTTTAACCCCTAATACACCTAAAAGCGTAATATTTACATCGATTTCGGATCAATAATGCAGGGTAAAATAAACATTTCCGGAATGTTATTTTAACTTTTTCGAATTTCTCTCAGTGTAGGAGCTTCTCCATTCTGCTGCAGCAATGAGGTAGCTCAGCAGAAGCGTTCTGAGTAAGGCCGAGCTTAGTTGTTCGGTTAAATTATCGGTTTTCAAAGCTGTGTTCATTCCTATTCTCTCCTATAGTCATGAGATTTGGGTAATGACCGAAAGTATAAGATCGCGAGTACAAACTGCCGAAATGAGGTACCTTCGGGCGGTTAAGGAAATCACTCGTCGAGATTGAGTGAGGAATGTAGCAGTTCGTGAGGAACTAAGACTCGAGGAGATGCTTCTTCGGGTTGAGAAGTCACAACTTTGATGGTATGGTCATGTTGAACGTATGAATGAAGAAGGAACTCGGGGCAGCCCTAGGACAAGTTAGCTCAATCAAATTGAGGATCTGGTATGCCTTGGGATCGAACGTAAACATCTCCCTGAAGTGGCGGAGGATCTACCGGCGTGGGTTGATTTTTAAGCTCTTCCATAACTATTGACTCCATAGTCATTCAAACGCATATGCATTGTCCTCCCGAATTATAGGGCTCAAGTGTAAAAATGACATTTATCTATTATAGTGCAATTTTCTCTTCAAAACGTGTGGCTGGGGTTATAAGAGAACCAAGAGTGCCTTATGGACTTATGGGCGGTGTTAGGGTTTATATGAGAAAGTGAGCAATAAAAGCATGAGCTCCAATCTGACTGTTCTTGTGGAAGATGATTCCTATGATTTACCTATTATCGAAAGAATGAAAGTATACTACCGTGAAATATATACTGAGTTATAGATGCGGCGAAAAAGAACAATTTTTTATGCTTTTCTCCTTTCTATATTTCACATTTCACTCATTAACAATATATTTACAAGATGAACTCAGATATGGTGCGTTCTGTCGAACGATTTTCGAAAAGTCGAAAATTCCCGTTGGTGTCGCTGCATTCAAGCAAAAGGCTGTGGCGCCAACAGGCGGGAATCTGTCGTTAATATTTCACTATCCCTAAGGATCCCTAGCCATCTAAGAAGCCTAGAACTTATCCGTTGTAAATCTGTTGTACGCGGTTAAGAAAAGGAGAGATACATTTAAATTTTACTAAGCTGAACTTCCTGAATCTAACGTAAATCTATATTAAAAATATAATTTCTAGTACTGCATCGATGCGAATTTCTATGGGAATGTTAGCAGATTCTTCAATCACTCCTGCAATCCCAACATGATTCCAATTCGTGTTTATTTTGACCATCACGATTTGAGATTCCCGAAAATTGCCTTCTTCTCCACGAGGAATATTGCTCCAAAAGAGGAATTAACGTAAGATAAGGAAGAACCTTGAGAAATACCAATTTGATATTAATTTTTTGAGGGGTTATCTTTGCAGATTTGACTATGGGAAAAATTTCTGGAAAGTTAAGCAGCGATACTTTAACTGTTTCTGCAGCATGCCCGAATGTCGATACAGGATGAAGCTGTCCTCGCCAATAAATTCCGACTGAAGCCTCAAAGGTAAGTTCGAAAAGGGAAAAAATACAAAGATTTCATTTTTTTTTTAAATGTATTATTTGTCTTCTAAACTTACAATTATTGTTTTTTGTTTTTCATATCTAGAATTTTTATTCTTATTTGTCGTTTTGTTTTTCTATAAAATTCTTTCATTGGGAACTCTAAGAAAATGTGTTAGCTAAATATTTATATTATAATTTTTAAAATTGTTTTTGTTTTTCACTCACGATAAATTCATGAAAGGTCACTTTTAGATGTATAAAAATGATTTTTAGTTTTTCTTTTATTGATTTAATTTTTTTGTTTAATTAGAAAAAAAAAGCCCGCAGTCTCTATGAGAGTTTGTTGGTGTCGGTGTTTATTTTTGAAGGAATTTCTTAAATATCACATTAATAGATACGGGTCTTCTGTGGACATGATCTCCACGCAAGAAAAGGGCATCGTATCCACCAAAGAGAAACACCGTCGAACAAACTCTATAGAAAATGCTCAAACCCCCAGTTTGATTATTACAAAAAAAAAAGAAAGAAGTAAATGAAGGAAATCGTAAATAATTAAATTCTACCTGCTAAAACATTACTACAAATTAAAAAAAAAATTATAATATAAAAAAGGTGATGATGCGAATGATTTTTTTTGTGATTTTTCGCTATAAATTAAAAAAAAAATCCATGTTTTTTTTTGTAGCCTTTGTGAAGAGAGAATAGGAGGAAAATTCCTATAAAATAACTAGCATTTGTTCTTAAACATCTTCACCTCTTTCTCGTTCTCCTTGATTTTTTTTCTCATTTGTCTTTTTTTTTAACCCTTATTCTTTTACGTACCAACTAGGTGAGTGTTGTGTGTCTTGTGTTTTTTTTTTATCATCCCAATTTCTTCGTCTCGTGCTCATGAAATTCCTCCAGCGCGGAGGTTTGCGTGATGATGAATTAGATGACGGTTTTTTGAGGTTGCAGCCACTTCTTTACGTAGAAGTGGAAGAAGGCCAAAAGGTAAATCAACACCATGAGGATGCAGGTTATTGTGAGGGCCATCACGGAGGTCTTTGTTGGGCAAGGTTCAATTATTGTCACCGTTTTATCGCCAAAGTCCGCACTAGCCTCGCTCTTCATGTAGTCGCTGTTTTTCTCATCACCAAAGTCCAATACAAGAATTTCTTGTGAGATGTTCATATCCTCTTCGTCTGTCTCGTCCACTGCGGTGTCATTTGAGGCAATTGAACGTCTCTTTCGGCCCCAGGATTCAATTGAATCTCGTCCCCATTCGCAGACAGCCTGAAAACAAGGAATAAATTGTGCTTAGTTGTTTGATCGTATCTTCTTTAAAATGAAAATTTGTGTTAAATTTTTGAATGTAGCCAGACCATCACGGACACTACACTGAGAAAAAAGAAGGTGCGATTAACTTTTTTTCCTCATAACTTTAGCACTTTAGGTGTAAAAATATATCAACATTTTTACATGTTAATTTTACACCTTTTTAAGGGTAAAATTAGCATGAAAAAGGTTAACTTTAACCCCCAATACACCTAAAAAGGGTAATATTTACACCGATTATGGATCAGTACTTCAGGGTAAAATTAACATTTCCGGAATGTTATTTTAACTTTTTCGGATTTCTCTCAGTGTACAAATTATCTCGTACAACAAACCATGTTTTCTTTATCCAAGACACTTTCTCCTTTTCTAAACAAAGAAGGGAAATTGAGTTCATAACGTTGAGAATCTACAGTGGGTCCCGGAATTATGCATATTTTCGGGACTGAAAAAAAATCGCACGAAATGGCTATACGCATACGGAAAATTTGCATATCCTCAGGAGATTTCTTTCGAATAAGTTACAAAAACGCCGTTAAATATGCAAAATATATTGCCAATTTCTTATTATTTATTTATTTATTTTCCCAAAAATGTGCCTATGTTGCGTCTGCCGCCGACTTACCAATGCCGGTCTCCCCAGGTAAACGGTAGAAACCCTGGTTCAGTAGACCGTAGCAGTGTAGTAGTAGCAGTATTATTTACTGCTTATTTTTAATTTTTTTCTGACCACTTTTTATTTTTATTGCTCATTTTTAAGTTTTTGCTGATCTATTCAAATGTTTCTTCTGCTCATTTTTAACTTTTTGCTGATCACTTTTTAATTTTTCACTGGCCAATTCGAATATTTCTAGTGATCAGTTTTAATTTTTTACTGACCACTTTTTATTTTTTACTACTAATTTTTAATTTTTTGCTGCTAATTTTTAATTTTTTACTGCTCATTTTTAATTTTTTGCTGATCAACTCGAATATTTCTACTGATTGATTCGAAATTTTACTGACCAAAGGACATTGGGCAAAACTGTCTAACTTTTCGCCACCATGGAATAGGTATTGGCAAAGGTAATAATTTTTGTTCCGGGACCAACCCCAAAAATATGTAGGAAAAGCTCTAGAGCACAAAACATATGCATAAGAATTGTAATGTTTTTTTTTTGCAAAACTCCTTTTATACAATAACTTTTATACAATATTGGTCGTTTCTAAAAGAATAATTTGTAAAGAAGAACTCAAAGAAAATTTTTTGTGGAACAAATCATATCTTTATCTCTTCATTTTCCCTGCAATTTTCCAGATCTTCCTTATAAATCAAGTTATAAATCTTTTACAATCCTTCAAACTCATAAAAAATGTCTCTTATGCAGTAATATTCTTCTTGAAAAAATAATTAAAACCTCTAAAGATCGCAGGGTCCCAAATGATACCGTTATTTAAATACTTTGAGTAATAAATTCAGAGAAAAAATGTTTTAATTAATTATACTGAGAAGCTTTTGTTAAAATTCTTTAGTAACGGTACCCTTACGACCTTATGAACTTCAGCAATCCTAGCTCCTTTTTTAAGGAGAATATTTCTCTAAAGACGGCAAAAGGATGCAATCGAGGAAATACGTTTAACGGAATTAAAGAATATTCGAGGATATTTGAGGAAAATCCGGATACAAGAGAGATAGGAATACGGTTTCTTTTGGGAAAATGTTCCTTGAGTTCAGTTTTCTTTAAGAACACATATTAAAAAAAAAGCTAGTTTCATAAAAATATAGTTCTACCAATTTCTTAAGAACCCTTACTTTAAGATATCTGAAAAAGTTGACGTGATGGACCATAAGTTTCTTCGGGTCATGTGTTCAAGGTACACCAAGGACTCCGAAAATACCTGTTATTTGCCATTAAACGAAAAACGTTTTCGTTTTGTTGCCCTGTAATGTGCGATGGCTTTAGAACATGGCTAATTTGTATAGGAGCTGCCAGATGGAGCAGTCATAGGGAAAATCTAAAAATATTTATTTAAAGCTTAACGGCGTTATCACACTTGCACATTAAAATTTTAATGTGATTCACATTAATTCTCGCTTGTGAGCGTTTAAATATGTTATTTGTGTCTTTGAGTCACTTAATATTTGGGGTTTTTCTATTTATTGATAAAGAAGTGGACTTGACCTGCAAAAATAAGTTTAAATTTACCCAAAGCATAAATATTTTTCACATTAAAAAATTAATGAGAAATTCGCATTAATTTTTCGCATTAATGCTATAAATCAATTAGATCAATCAAATAGATCAAATTTCGAATATACAATGATTGAAACACACAAATTACACATTTGGACTCTCACCAGCGACAATTAATGTGAATCATATTAAAATTTTAATGTGCAAGTGTGATAACACAGTAAGTCATACATCGACTTTGTCCCGAATTGCATTAAGATCGGTTAAGCCGTTTTCGAGTAAAAAAATTGTTAAAGTTATGAATTTTCCGAAGGACATCGTTAATTTCCCAAGGACTGACAGTCCTTTTTGACTTTGGTCTCGGTAAATTTTAAGTCATACACCAACACCTATAAAATGAGCCTAGTTCCATCTCTGGCGAAGGATTGCACCAGCTCCCATACATTTCTGCCCATTGTCCTTTAAATTTTACTGACCAAATTAAATTTTTGCAGACAAAATTTTACTTTTTACTGACAATTGAATATTTTTACTGATCATTAGGAATTATTTGCTGATAAAATTTAATTTTTTGCTGACCACTTTTAATTCTTTCCTGCTCATTTACTTTTTCTCTTTTATAAACACTATCCGTCGCGTTTTTTGATTCTTCTGACCCACCTAAAATTCAAACGGCAAGAGATATCGACTTACGGTTTTGGACAATCTTCCTAAAACGATATTATCACGAAATTAATCTCTTTCTTTTCTTCCCTTCCCACTTTATTCGTTTTCTATCTTCCTAAAATACGTCAAAAATGATGTTGTTCTAAGTTTTCTCAAAATTGGCCCAAGCAATTTTAGTGATTTTCGGATATGTTTTATAGATTGATTCAAAACCAATTTTTAATGGAGCCGTTTTTAATATCCAAGGCGCTATATTTATGTTAATTTGGAAAGGATAGAGCTAGGAACTTACAGGTTCACATGGTCCTAAGCAGTATTTGACATTGCACTGGAAGATCACTCCATAGCTTTCCGTAAATCGGAAGGCCTCGTAGATAGATTGCAGGGCGTGTCCGTCTGGTGTGAAGCCAGGGAAAATTGTAGGATCGACAGGACAACCCTCATCGTCGATGATTTGGAAAGTGCTCTTGGAATCCTTTGCCATGGCAACACAAGATCTTGCATAAATTCCGTAGGGTGCTAAAATAGCATTGAAAGAAAAATAGGTTCATTTTAGAAAAAAAGTCCCAAATTGGCATAATTTTAATGAGCTTACTGTCTTCTGGAATTTCAATTCTGAACGTGAGTCGATCGCCAATTCGAACAGTCTCAACTTCACGATTTCGCGCATCGAGAATCCGGATACGCGGTGGCGGTGCTTCGGGTGATGAATTGATGTGGATCATTTCAGGATCACGAATGGGCATCATGCCGAAAGTGATGTTCTTGGAACTCATATCGTAGGTGCATTTGACTTTGTAAATCTTGTCTGCTTTCGTCATCACGATCGAATGGTGCTGGAGGACAATTGTGTTGGTGTACACACCCGTTACGCTCTGGGTGTTGCAATCTTGGCCGGCCATCGTGAGATCCAGTCTGAAGGCATCCGAATTGATCACATCGATGTTGCATGTCTCAGAACGTCCCAATGCATAAATGCGCCCGTTAAATGGCTTGCTGGTTCTTACTTGTACAGCTATCCGGGTGTCTTTGCAATGGACCTCAACTGTTTCGGGTGGGAAGGTATTTAATCAGTTGGAAGTCATTTAATTGAATTTTTAATTCAATAATTACCATCGTAGCATGTGCCTGTCTTGTCACAATTGGCGTCAGTTCTTGTGAAGTTGTTGATGGATGAATCTTCAACCGTGTCAAAGACAACTGGAAGTGTTGAATCCGGTTGACCGGTCGGTGATGATATGCTTGATTCTGCAAAAAAGGTCAAGAGGTTAGAGAAACGCCTCTAATAGGGGTTGGTGCAGAGGTTCTCTCGCATTTGTTAAGTCTGCGATTGCAAGTGAAATCTCTCCGATTGAAATTGAAGAAATTAATTAATCGTGGAATTCTTGAATATAATGGGAAGATCGATTTATAGGAGAAGAGAAACCTCTAAGGTCCCAAATCGCTTTCTCCAATTGTTTGGGTAGTTTGGGCTCTAATAACTCTGGTAGGTGCTAAATGACAAAACGGATTGTGAATTTCCTTTTTTTAACCATCCACTTTCCTTTTTTCCTTGGATTTCTCGGTTCCCTAGCGTTACCTAAGGCTACAGGACCACAAGCTTCTGCTATTTTATCAACATTGATCACCAAGTCTGCTCCTATTTCAAAAGACTTCCTCCTTATTTTGAGATGATTTCCTGAATGGAATTCAAAGTCCTTAGGCTCATCCTAACCTCTCGTTTTACAACATAGCAAAAAGAAGTGTTTCTTGGAGATTCCTTAGGTTCTCTGCTTCTCAAACGGTTCCCGTTGGTCCCTGGATTCCTTTTGTAGTCCCCCGGATTTAGGGATTCATCACGTATTCCCCAATTTTCTAGTGCTCTCTTTTTAGAGCATTTCCTAAATCTTAGTGTTCCCCAGTTCTATAAACCTTCCCCTAGGTTCCCCTAGGTTCTGTAAAAGTAAAGGGGTTCTCTCTTAGTTTCCCGACTTCTTAACATTCCCCGTGGACTCTCGGTTCGTTCCTTAGTATTTCTCGGTTTTGTAATGTTTCTCGTGAGTCCCCTGGGTTCTTCCTAGGATCCTAGGGGTCCCCGCTTTTTTCTCTTCTCTTCAAAAAAAAAAAAAAGAAATAGTTTGCGACTCCTTAGTATTCCTCTAGATTCTCTACTCGTTTTTTAATGTTTCCCGGTTTTCTAATGTTTCCCGTGTCTTTCCTGGGATCTTTATGGGATTCTAGGGTTTCCCGCTTTCTTAGTACTACCCATCGGATCTCGGAGTCATCGTTTATTTCCAACTTTCTGTAAAAGTAAAGTGGTTCTCTCTTAGTTTCCCGAGTCCTTAACAATCCCCGCGGACTCTCCGTTTGTTTCTTCGTATTTATCGGTTTTGTAATGTTTCCCGTGGGTTCCCCGGCTTCTTCATGTGATCCTAGGCGTACCCGCTTTTTTCTCTTTTTTTCAAAAAAAAAAAGTAGTTTCCAACTCCTTAGTATTCCCCTGGATTCTCTACTTATTTCTCAATATTTCCAGATTGTTTTCTAATGTTTCTCGTGGAGCTCCTGGGATCTTGAGATCCTAGGGTTCTCGGTTTTTTTTTAGTGCTTTCCATGGGTTCCCGGGTATAGTGTATTACCGAAATTTCTCTAAAATCAAAGGTGTTGGTTTTTAGTTTTGACAGGACCCTATCTTTCCCCTGGGTTCCTTCGGTCTTTTGTTGGATCCTACGGTTTCCCGTTTTCTTAGTACTACCCATCGGTTCTCGGATTCATCACGTATTCCCAATTTTCTCTAAAAGTAAAGGGGTTCTCTCTTAGTATCCCGAGTCCTTAACATTCGCCGTGAGTTCTCTACTTGTTTCTTAGTGATCTCCGGTTTTCCAATGTTTCCCGTAGATTCCTTTAGACCAGAGGTGTGCAAGAACCGTTGAAACCGAATAAACGTCAAAATAAGTTTGTTCTGGTTGAAGAAAGGATAATTAAAAGAGATCAAATCGCGATGAGCCACCACGCAAATTCCGATACTCGCGGGAGAATTATCGTTACCCATTGGAGAGTTGAACCCCTGCGCAAACCCACTGCACTCACCAAAAGGCAACGATAGACTGACTGATAGAAAAGGACGTGCGCACAGCTCCCCTCAAGACGTCAACACCTTAAGTGACGGCTTCTATCCCAGCGAGCACAGATACGATGATGGCTCAAGTATTAATTATGCTACTCTAATGGGAACTTTAATAAATTTCATCGAATCTGTTATGCATTGTTCTACATTCGGCCATTCCTGACGTGTTGCCGTCCCCTGGCAACGGTATTGGCACATTACGTTAAATTAAATTTAGGTTATTCGACTTTGAGTGCAACAAAATTAACAGTCGAAAAACTCACAATTCAAGCAAAGAACAATGCAGACCAGTCGCAAAACTCACGACTGAAGTGAACAATGATGCCAGTTATTGCCTCTGTATCCAGCAAAACTGATTTTCCGCATCATTTTCCAGCTTTACCAGTGATGCCGGTTATTGCAACCGATTTTCCGCATCACTTGTCCAGCACACAAAATCCGTGTACTGTCCAGGCCTGTTGGAGCTCTTTCCCTTGTGTTGTCCGGCGCCAAATTCTGAAAAGATATAACCTCAAATTGTTGCATGGGTTAGATATCTTCTTTGACCAGCCCGTGTGTTGCCAGGCTGACCAGATCAAATTCGATCTGCCAGAGTCCCAAAATAGGACATATTTTGACTCTGAATCAACTCTTTATTTCCATCAATGTCACCCTAACATCCTCAATAATTCAAATTCGAATATTTAAGTGGCATTAAAGACAATGATAAAGTTACAACTCCAGGAAATAATTTCCTCATGGAACTCCGCCGTGAATCCAATCTTCATGAAGTTTTATTTCTGGCAATTCCTCCTCAAGTGACCTACCGCATTACAACGGTAACAGCGACGATTCTCTGAACCCCTGACTTCATTTTGTTTTCCATCTTTAGACGTCTTTGGATTCGACTCCGCTGTTTGTTTGCCTTGAGAAGTTGAAGGGTTTCCCGAACTGATGCTAGATCTGTTCCTATCGGCAAAACGTCTAGACACCTTGGATTCACCAGAGCAATCTCCATCTTCCTCAACCTTCAACATGTGTTGCAAAAATTGTGGAAGGCTGCATGATGGCAAAGTCCACAGAACCTTGCGATCCGCAGCACTAGGAAGTCCCTTGATAAGGTACTCCTTGATGGTCTCGTCCCCCAGGTGAATTCTTCTAGCCATCTTCACTTTCTCATGGTAGTATTCCTCCAGTGTCTCGCTAGGGCGACGCTTCCGGGCGTTCAACTTCTCATGAACTTCCGATTCACGTAGGTGTTTCGGAAAGTTAGCTTCCAAATCTCTCTTGAATACTTCCCAAGAATCAACGGTGCCTTCTGCAGCTTCCAACCAATTCTGCGCTGGTCCTTTCACTCTCAAAGAGGCATACAAGAGCATTTGCGAGGATGTCCACTTGTAAACTTGACCCAGAGTTTCGATTTTGTTGATCCATTCACGAGCAAACAGGAATTTTCCATCGTATTCAATGCCATGGAATTCTGGAATCATGAGCTCGATCTCCTTTACCCCAACATTCGGTGCTTGAGCTGAGATAACAGTGTCAGGCGAGGTACGCCTTCCCAGGGTTTCATCCAACACTCCAGAACGAGTCAATCTGGGCATTGCGATAGCCTCTGTTGTCACAGGATTGAAATGAGAATCACTAAAAGGACAATAAAATTAATCACTGCCAACAAATACAACAGAAAAGTGTTTCTTTTACCTCACTGTATTAATTTTAGGAATTTATCCACCGACAGTCTCGAAAATCACTATAAAATTGCAACAACCCTCTATAATTTTTCAGAAAAATTCCACAGAAAATATTGCGCAATGACTTCCAAGAAAAACGAACACGATTAAACGCGATCGACACAGAACAAAAGTGCTTCCCCTTTAAGCACAAATTGTCCGCTCTCCCTCACAGACACCAACATTCATTTGGGTGCACCCTTTCACACCAACACATTCACACTATGCTCTTTCACACTCCCCTTCTCGATACCCTTCTTTGTCTTTATTCCCTAGAAATTTTCCATCTATCAGACAGGAACAGGTGATCAAGTTTGAATCTGATGGCTTTAATTTTCTTTCAAATAAATCAAATTTCTCCCGCACTTTTTGGCGGTTTGCGTGGCTTACCAATTTTTTTCCCTTTTTCGCTCTACGCCCCAGCCTTTGGTGGCCGGAATGCGCACGAGCTTGTGTGTGTACAAACCGTTTTCTCCTTCACGTTGATCTCTCGCTCGCTCAGCTGCTTCCCCTCCGAAAGCTGCTCTCTGGTTGCTCGCCACCCCTAGCACACCAAACACACACACACGCGTACGATCACGTCGAAGCGCTGTGGCTCATTTTCCCTCCCTCTCGATCACATGCGGCTTAGGAAAATCCCCACAATGCAAGACATGACGAAATACCACTGAAAGATTTTTTCACAATTCGCGGCCCACTTTTATGGGTCTTTTTGAATTAATCCCACTTCTGAATGAAGAAAGGATAATTAAAAGAGATCAAATCGCGATGAGCCACCACGCAAATTCCGATACTCGCGGGAGAATTATCGTTACCCATTGGAGAGTTGAACCCCTGCGCAAACCCACTGCACTCACCAAAAGGCAACGATAGACTGACTGATAGAAAAGGACGTGCGCACAGCTCCCCTCAAGACGTCAACACCTTAAGTGACGGCTTCTATCCCAGCGAGCACAGATACGATGATGGCTCAAGTATTAATTATGCTACTCTAATGGGAACTTTAATAAATTTCATCGAATCTGTTATGCATTGTTCTACATGGTAGCATTTTGACCACTGACCTACATGTTTCATTTGACGTTTATTCGGTTTCAACGGTTCTTGCACGCCTCTGCTTTAGACCTTCTTGGGAGCCTCTTTTTGAGTACTTTCCAAAGTCTTTCTCTCTTTCCAAACTAAACTAAAAGTGTTTCCGGTTCCCCGAATTTTCCAATTGGTCCCTAAACCCTCCACAATTCTCCAGCATTCTTTAATCTTCTAACGTTCTTCTTAGGTGCCCCAGGTTCCTCATTTTCTCAAACTTTTCTTAGCCTAGATTAGTTTAAATTCCTTACAATTCTAATTTAAGTAAGATCATAAAACGTACTTACTTTCACATAAATTCTCAAAGTACTGTCCAGTAGGTTCTCCTCGGTCAATCAAGGGTCTTTCGCCATTTAGGTACGTTGAAGGTCCATCTGGTAGGGTTTTGTGGTCCAAATGGTACAGGCGACAGTTGTAGGTGGTCCCCTGAGGCCTTCCCAGGTACAGGAAGGATCGACAGAGGAATTCTGTCTCAATTTCACAAGCTAGCCTACAAGCATCCTCCGAAGATACTTGCAACTCCTTGTCTGTGTAGTAATGGATCCCCACGTATTGAGCCACCTTTTCGTCAGACACCCCTATCCTAGGCACTTGGAATAGCCTCGAATTCTTGCAAGCTTGCGCAGGTTTTAGGCACAAATTCTCAAAATAATCCGTTCCTTGAGCATCTACCAGTTGGACAAATTGTCCTGTTGATCTCCGATCGGAATCCGAAAGGACACATTTCATGTTGTTGTAGTCGTATTCAGCTGATCGACAGACAAAGCGCTTCTCATTGAGACAGGCTGACAGACAGGCTTCCTTGGTGCTGGTATAGATGAGGGCATTGTCCAAGCCTCTGATGATCTTGTTGGGGATCCTCTCAAATGCCCAGGGCCGCATGCAAATGTTGTCCGATCGGAGTTGAACTTTGACCATGTAATACATGGATGATGATCTTTGGGGAATGGCGGTGGGATTGTGCGCATTGGAGTCATTCTGCAGTTGACACAGTGTCTCCTGATCCGGTGTTAGTGGATTCACCACAAAGCTTCATGTAAAAGAAACAACCACAAGATCACGAGACTTATTAGAACGGATGTTATTCAGAGGCCGTAAACAAATTATTTGCACAATTCTCTTTTTCTTTCTTGGCAAATGATCCCCTTATAAGGTGACCATAAAACCTCTTAAGAATACTCAATGGGGACTTTCTAAAAAAAAATCTGTGGGATCTTTAATAGGTCAGAACCTACTTTTTCCACGATTGGCCATGATGACACATAATGTGTGAAATATTTGATGTACTCCAAAGCAACATGATCATTTGTAAACACACCTCTTCGAGAATATATTCAGTATTATTGTCTCTTCTTTCTTTTTTTTACATCATCATCGTCTGTGGTTTTGGCAGAAAAGAAGACATTGTCGACCAGAAGAATGTTATGTAAATTGTGGAAAAGCGGGACTTTAGTCACAAATTGCTATTTTCTTATTTAAAAGCCCAAGCATTCTTGCAAAAACCATAAAATTATGATTAATGCGTCAGCAATAAATAATATTTATAGGTGAATGCATTAATTTTGTTGACTTCCAAGAATATCATTAAAATTAAAAGACTTCATTTCTAACAGTATAGTCAAAAATATCCAAATTTATCTATTACATTCTTATAAATTTATATAGGGATTTCTGTAGTCTTGTTTTTTCCCATTTAACAGTTGCAACTTAAAGATTTTTTTTCTGTAGAATTGTTACAAATTTCGACCAGCTTGCAATTTCGGACACTTGTCTGTTCCTCATATTTCCATGAATTTTTAGTTTTTGCATACTCTAGAGATTATACAATGCAAAAAAAAGTTAAAATATGTTGCTTTGACAAACGAGATGATGTGAAGAAAACTTTGGAAGTATTCCGAAAGGGCAAGGAATTAGGAGAATCAAGGTGTCCGAAATACCACCCAAATCTATTTCTATATTTTTATTTATTTTAAAGTGTATTAAGAATGATTTACAGAAAAAAAAGTCGATAAACTGTCTACAAGGTTCCAAGGAACACTTCCCAAAAAGAAGTAATAAAAGAAAATCAATTTGAATTAAAAACATTGCATTTCAAACTTAAGATTTTGGCGCTTGCATGCAACTATGCCGAAATTCGGCACACTTATCCTAAATATGAATTTTACCATATGTATCACAGTTTAGAAACAAATTTACGTTTTAATTTATTTTTCAAATTTGATAAACTAATTCAGGTAAGAAATTTCTATTTTATAATAATAATAATGCTAGAACAACATTCCATTAAGGAACAAGGTCTTCCCGCAAGGGGATTTCTAGACATGCATTATTATTTTTTCTTGTACGGGATGAGGTTGTCAGTCCCATGCCCGTGGAATCAAGTGCAGTGAAGCTCACTGGATGCAATCCGAATACATTTAATGCCAGAAAAATTCCTGGTGACCTAAAGGGGATTCGAACCCGAGACACTTGCATCATAGAGCGAGTGCTCTACCACTTGACCCATTGAGTGCCCTTTCTATTTTATACATCAGAAAAATTTCATGGAATCAAAATTAAAATGATTTTTTTAAACATTTTGAATATATCTATTTCACTTTTCGTACTCAAAATTGGATACAACTAAATTAAATTTGTAATGACGTTGAAAAGAAGAAGATGAAGAATGTGACAAGGTAGGATACAAGGGAGAGATATTAGTCGAAAAATCGTGCATTTCCTGATTCTGTATGGAAAATATCAAAGACTTCCAAACTTTATGGAAGTGCCATAGGTAATTTCCAGCACTTCCTGCACTACCAAGAACTTCCCGCGTTTGAATTTAAAAGAAACGACTACTCAAATTTAATGTAAATTGTCTTCAACAGCCTGATTATTATTTTGCGCTACATGCTCACCAGAACTTTACTTAGGTACTGTAATTAATTAAAAACGCAAAAGTTATCTCATATTTGAGACTTCCACTTCCGCAGTACTTCCACCTCAGTGTGCACCACTTCTGAACTAATATCTCCCCCTTTTGGTAGGATAGACATATTCCTTTCGTTGAGTAATAACCTTCCCGATTTGAGAGCTCTCTGCGGTTTAGGTTTTTCCTTTACCGATTCGAAGGTATATCAGAGAGAACTTACCTAAAAGTCCGTTGGAATTTCGAATATTTAAACCGACCAGTTACATAAAAGTGAACAAGTTAATGAAAGGACATTTATTTTAATGAAATAGAACTTCAAACGTTCTGCCATCCGGAAATTCCGCAAAACTACACGAAAAATCACTTTTTGCAGCAAGCGTTTGCACATTATTGACAATTGAAGTGTCAAGAATACCGAAATTCGAAATAGCAGAACAATCAGCGCTTAAGCGGCGAGTACGTGAACTTGCACTTTAGGATTTTGGTAGATTTTCGAATAGATTTGGCTTTGGAGTGACTTTGTCTCTTCAAAAGGTTATTACTGAACGGAGCCATTCAAAACATTTGAAGCAGAAAGGGACATGTGAATTTTTATTTCATGATATTTTTCTTATCTAAAAGGTGTGCCGGAGTCATATGAATTGTAAATAAATTTTTATGGCTCCAGTACACCTTTTAGATCAGGAAAATTTAATAAAGCCGAAAATTGTATTCCTTTCTTTCTGACATGTTTTGTATATGTCTATCTCATTCTCTCACACTCTTCTTTTCTTAAACATCGCTCCAAATTCAATTTAGCTCAATCGATTTTGGAATGCGAAAGAATGAGATAGTCATATACAAAACAAGTGAGAAAAACGGGTTTCGAATTTCGACTTCATGAAATTTTCGTGATTTAGAAGGTATGCCGGAGCCATTATGGCTCTGATACAAATTTTATTAAATCAAAATTCGCAGTCTTTCTATCTCAATCGTTTTGCATGTGTCTGTCCCACTCTTTCTCACTCTTCTTCTTCTTTTGAGCGTCATAACAAATTCAATTTAGATTTAAATGCAAAGAAATGGAATATACATTTAAAAAATTTTGAGGAAGAAAGGGCAGTGAATTTTGATTTCATGATATTTCCCCATGTGACAGGGGGGAATCAGTTAAAAAACTGGTTCCATATTTAAAAAAAAACTTTACTTCATTCTAAATAATATTAATATAAATGCAAATGCAACTATAAAATGATTTATAGATTCTTATACATTATCCCAGACAAAAAAAAATAGAATTCTTTGTGTAATTTTCCTGCAAATTATTTAAAGAGTCAATGTCCCAGAAATATGCAAAATTATACTTTCTTCACCATAAGTTTTATTTCCATAGAGAATCTTAGAACGGAAAAATAATTTATGATCTTAGTGATTCTAATCTAAATCGAGAAATTTACTGCTTGGGATATTTTAGTTGCACTTAATTTGAGTATCGTAAAATGTTCTCCAAGTGGAAACCGTTTGATGAACTTTACATATTTTTCATTCTCAATGCTATTTCACAGGTTATATGGTAAAATATTCAAATGAGCGATCTAGTCAGTGAGGAATGATCATAAAAAATAATTCAATTAAAAGTTTTGAATGTGAAGACAGTGCCCTTTCGCCTTCGTGGCTGGAAGCATGTGCAAGAACATTTCTTTCTTTTAGTCTCAAACCACGTGGAAAGTGTTTATGGAAATGAATTAAAAAAAAAAACTATAATTTATACAATTCTTGGAAGTATTAGAAGAAATATCTCGTGAAATTTTGCTAGATCGGTTACAGAACTTTTACAAAAATTATTGTGCATGGAAGATGTTCTGCAATATTCTGTTCAATTGCTTGCAGCCCATCTTCCAAAGATTACTATCAATTAACCCTTTGACGAAGCCAAGGAATCTAACGGACCAAATATTAAAGAATAACAATCTTATGTTGTTATTCACAATTAAAAATGATTGCAGCTATAGAAGTTCTTCCTTTGTTTTAGAGAGTCTCGAAAGAACTAATTATTCTTTATTTAATTTTCACAGAATATAAAAATATATGTAGGTACTAAGAAAATTTCGAGGGTTTAACTGTGGGAAAATAAAGTGTTAAGGAGAAGTGGGGCAGCTTTAAAATTGGGTTTATTTCTCTTATTTTTAAATGAAATTGAGTCTTCATTATGTATTTTAGCTTGGCAATTGGTTTATGTATCTAAATTATGGCAGGGTCCAGTTCCATTTAAAAATAAGGGAATAATCTTTCAGTACAGAAGCAGATCTTGAAAAATTCGAAAATCTATTTGAAGTTCCAAAAAAGAGACTTTCTTACTTCTTGATAATTCCACAAGGTGGATGAGATACATCCTGTTCGAATTTCGAAGTTCTCAAGTGTCAAAAAGTGACGGTCTTCACATTCCCTGTTGTGAGCAAAAAAGCAGAACAACGACGCTTGCTGTTCTTGTCCTATTACTTAATTACTCCATAATCACTGCGTGACCCTTTTGCCAGCTTTTTAGTGTGATATTTGATAAATTTTCCCCATATTGTTCGAAAATTTAATATGAAAATTCGAAATTGAATTTGAATTCTTCGAACATCAACGACTTTTTGTGCAAATAGAGTTCCATTTACCTTTCATCCAAGACACTATTGGAGAATCAAAATCTACTTGTGATTAGGCTCAATCCCTATTTTAAAAACGCCCCAATTCAATTTAAAATCGCCCCACTTCCCCCTAACTTTTTAAAGCAATATTTCACATTTATTTTATTATATTTTCTTTATTATCATGACTGATTAATTAATCGTGGCTAACTCTGAAAAGCACAGATTTTCGAAAACATTTCGAAAGCCTTTCAGGGGAAGTTTCCTGCACTTAGGAAATATCCAACGAGAAATTTTCACCTCCATAATAATCACATTTAAATAAATTTAAACGAATTTTACTAAGGACTTTTCTTAAAATTCGAAACATCCTTTTCGAAATTAAAATCTTGTTGGATTCCTTACATCAGAGAAAAATTACCTGTTCGATAGCGAACCTAGCGTCGGTTCTACACAATTCAAATATTGAGCCCGATCACAAGTAGATTTTGATTCTCCAATAGTGTCTTGGATGAAAGGTAAATGGAACTCTATTTGCACAAAAAGTCGTTGATGTTCGAAGAATTCAAATTCAATTTCGAATTTTCATACTAAATTTTCGAACAAGGTGTGGAAAATTTATCAAATATCACACTAAAAAGCTGGCAAAGGGGTTACTCAGTGATTATGGAGTGATTAAATAATGGGACAAGAACAGCAAGCGTCGTTGTACTGCTTTTTTCCTCACAACAATGTGAAGACCGTCACATTTTGACACTTGAGCACTTCGAAATTTGAACAGGATGTACCTCATCCTCCTTGCGGAATTATCAAGAAGTAAGAAAGTCTCTTTTTTGGATCTTCAAATAGGTTTTCGAATTTTTCAAGATCTACTTCTGTACGGAAAGATTATAGATTTTAGAAGGTTGTAGCGCTTTGTGAGACCTTTCATTTACGCTCGTCAAAAACGGTCAAATAGAACAGGAAATATGGCGAGAAGTCTACGGTATATTAATGTGATGTTTCATAAATTTTTCCATATTTGTACGAAAATTTAAGTTTGTAAATTCGAAATTAAGTTTTGATTTTTCGAGCATCAACGACATTTTGTGGGAAGATACGTCAATTTATCTTTTATCCAAGAAGCTATTGGTGGATCAAACTCAAGCTGATAATGGGAAGACCAGGGGGTGACATTAGCTCTAAAAAATGCGACCAGTTTTAGTGTAAATTTTTTCCTGTTTTCGTACACATTTCACGGGATATCTCCAAAACTACGTAAGTTGCCAATTTCGGGTTTTCGGTTGCCCATTCTATATTATATTGGCTTTTATTTTGCATTTGTATTATTTGCTAATTCATTCTACTATGACAAAAAATAACTAATAAACTCAAAAGTTTTTAAGGTTTCTGCGTTTACCGTACCAATTCGAAGGTATATCAAAGACAAATTACATAAAAACCCATTGAAAGTTCGAAAATTTAAATCGACGAGTTGCACAAAAGTGAATAAATTCATGAAAAGGACATTTATTTTAATAAAACTGGAATTGAAATGTTCTGACATATTTAAATTCAACAAAATCGCACAGAAATCACTTTTAGCAACAAACGTTTGCCCACTTAAATATGTCAAGATTACCGAAAATTCGAAAGTAGAACAGACAGCGCAGAAGCGGCAAATATGTGAATTTACAATTATCGACTTCTAGTCGATTTTCGAATAGTTTTAGCTTGAGTAACTTCGAATCTTCGAAAGGTTATTGCTGAACAAAGCCATTTTCTCTTACATTGTCAATTCTTCTGGTACAATACCCCTTAACACTTTTTGTACATATGCATAACCCTTAATTCTGATCAAGTGCCGATATCATTAAAAACATAAATTAAAAAACCTCATCGCTTTATTTGCCTTTAAAGGGACTAGGTTTGCAATCAATTTCCAGATCAAAAAAAAATTAAAAAAGGCTCTAGAATAAGATGGGGTAATTCGAAATCATGTCTGTTTTGGAATTTTGAGATATTATCACTGTTTCAGATGGTCAACATTCGAGAATATTTCTTCGTTATTTTTTCCATTTGCTATCTAAAACAGGTAGGAAATTTTACTGTCCCAATTAGACATGATTCCAAATTACCCCATCTTACCCTATTACTCCAAATTTTAGGTTATGTTGCTTGAAATTTCTTTGATGCCATAACCTCACTTTAACCTCTTGCCTATGAAATGAAATTTTTGCCAGTAAAGAGTGAATTTAATGAGTTCGAGATGAAGGTTCTTTTTACTATGCGTTAGGAGGAGAAAAAAAAAACTTAGGAGAGTGATCGAAAGTAATTTGCCGTTGAGTCAACAGACAGAATTTTCTTGTTGGAATGAAGATTTACCTCTAGGGAATGTATCGTGTTGTGGACTTTCTCAAAAAATCATTAGCGGTATGTGTTTGTTCTTACCTGAAAGCCGCCGCTTGGCAATCTTGTTCCTCTCGACACCATCCCTGGCACTCGTATAGGGATAGATTCTTCACACTGTAGTAGGTTGTGCCGGGAAAATCAAAGTCCGTGAGCTTCTCGAATGCAATTCTCGCATGGGTGTACTTAAGAACTATCGATAGTATCACGATGCCTACATATTTCCATGTCATGATGTGATCTGCAATGAGGGTCACACAAATGCTAACATTAAATGGTTGCTATTGATGCTAAAGGGTCTCTCCTTTCATTCAATCATTTTGCCAACATAGGTGAATGCAAAAATTGTGCTCTTAATCCCAACTCATGTAACTCTGTATGTTCTTTTGCTTCTATTGAATGTGTGGCCTTTTGTTGCCATGTGAGAGCACTATAAAGAAATTAGAAGCAAAAGAATCTCAAAGAAGGTTTTATCTTTTTTGGGCCAACTAACGGATTCTCCACAGACATTGAATCTCTTTACACTGATTCGATAATCATTACTACAGTTCCATTATATGACTCTTACAGCCAAAGAGATCTCTATGGGATGGAAGCATAAGGTATAGAAGAAAAGTCTCTCAAGCCAAATGAATCACATGTATTATTATGTAATTTTTAACGGGTGGCAAATCTCGTGAATTAATTCTTTTTTTTTCGTATACTCTTCTCATCGTTCTGTGCTTTATTCTTTCTTCGTCACTTTTTTTTTTTTGAGGAGAGAAAGAGCAGCTGATGATGAAGATTGCCAGTGAAATGTTCTAACCCGTTTTATACCTTCTTTCTTCTTCCAAATAAAATTCTCGCACATGTTTTGAATGTGTGATTTTTTTTTCGATAAATGGCACAAAATGCAAGACGACTTAGTCTGAGCCTATTGTGAATTTGTCAGACTGTTAATCTCGATTTTTAAGTCATTTAGCGTAAGCCTATTATACTTCTACAAATTGAAAAATTGTAAATGTTTTGTGATTAATTTAAAATATGTTTCTCATTTATCAATACTAGTTTCTATTAAAAAAAAATACAAATTGAGGTTAAGTCGTCTGATAACCTCAAAGGCACATAACCTAAAAAATGTCATTTTATATGACAAAAGCTTTTTAAGTTCTATGTGGAAAATTAAGAAGAAATGGGGTTGGTGGGGCAGTTCCCCGCTAGCTTGATTTACGAAAAACCATTTTATAAACATTGATTAATTGACACAAATTGACATTTTTCAATCCTCAAATGGAAACAATATTTTCAAAAGCGTAACGGTGGATTACATTTCCCTTAAATCAAGAAAATAAGGTTAAAATGTATCATTGTAATTTATTGCTAAACAACTGGGATTTTTTAAGTAAGTTACGATAATATTGATTGCTTAATCAATCAGAGAAAAATGGTAGTAATTCAGATTCCGCGTAAAAATTTCTTCACATAACCTCAAATTTCACGTTATATTGGAACCGTCGCTTTTCAAATTTGAGGACCGAGAAAACATCAAATTCTAACCAATTTCAATTCAGCTGAAAACATTTGTATTTCCAGCTGAATTGTTCTAACCTTAAAACGCCACTCGTGAGGCAGGGCCTAATGTGCAAGTTGACGTACGCGCCGCTTTAGCGCTGATTGTTCTGCCATTTCGAATTTCGGAATTCTTCAGACTTCAATCGTCAACAATGTGCAAACGTTTGCTGCAAGGAGTGAATTTTTGTGTAGTTTTGCGGAATTTCAGTATGGCAGAACGTTTGAATTGCTATTTCATTAAATGTCTATTTAACTTGCTCACTTTTGTGTAACTCGTCGAATTAAATATTCGAGCTTCCAATGGGTTTTTAGGGAAGTTCTCTATGATATACCTTCGAACCGGTAAAGGAAAAATCTCAACCGGATAGAGCTCTCAAATCGGGATGGTTATTACTGAACGAGAGGATTATCCTCGATATAATTTTATGAATTTCATCAATTACAGGATTTTAAACATTCGGGATTTTGGCTGCCTTCGGTTTTAGAGGTAGTCCATGTAAATATTTCGTACATAGAGACATATTACCGAAAAAAAATTCGAAATCGAATTTTCGGTGATTAAAATTCGATCACTCTAGTGGACTTATTTTCGTGCGAAAAGGTAATCCACGGAGAGCTCTATCTCTTGAGTTCAAGCATTCCACTAAGCTCTGGAATGGTTTGCCATCTCTTTTTCATCTTAACAATAAATCTGTTCTCAAATCATTTCCGAAAAGCTAGTTTTTTTTGTAAGAAAAGTTTCTTCGCTTATTTCGAAACAGGCAGAAAAGGCGAACTGGAGACGAAGTAAACCGTGTATAAATGTCATTTGATCAAGAAAAATTTATTTCCAAAATTGTAAAAGACCACTTGACATATAAAAGGTTTGAGAAAATGAAGTGTTTTTATGCCATAACTTTAAAAAATAAATAATATTTAATAAATAGAATTCCTTTAGAAGCAAAGGGTACCTCATTCTAATTTTTTCTGACAAGGGTTTCTGGTTTCTCAGGCTTCGCGATGCATGTTTTGGGTTTGATCTGTTCTCAGATCATTTTCGGAAGGCTAGCTTTTTTTTAAGAAAAGTATCTTCGCTTATTTCGAAACAGGCAGAAAAGGCGAACTGGAGACGAATAAACCGTGTATAAATGCCATTTGATCAAGAAAAAATTGTTTTCAAAACTGTGAAAGACCCCTTGACATATAAAAGGTTTATCTTTGAGAAATTGAAGTGTTTCTATATCACAACTTTAAAAATCTTCAAACTGCTTTATTTCTCATAAATAATATTTAATAAATAAATCCTTTAGAAGCAAGGGGTAACTCATTCCCATTTTTTCTGACAAGGGCTTCTGGTTTCTCAGGCTTCGCGATGCAAAGATTTGGTTTCTCGGGTTTCGCAATGGAATTTTTGGGTTTCTCGGGTTTCGCGATGCAGAAATTGGGTTTCTCAGGTTTCGCGAAGCGTTTCTCGGGAAATTGATAATGGTTACTCAATATGTGTTACCCCTTGTTTAGAAGTATTTAAGGGTTAAAACCCAGTCAAAAGATAATAAGGATAATCTTAACAGTTTCATGTGAGATAATCAATGCAGGAAATCTAGCTATTTAGATAACTTCACTATAAAGAAGTTTAAAGAAATAACATTTTAATGATAGATTACTAAACTCAAATATTTTCCCTGTGGGGCTTTTGGCAATATCTCTTCATCGTTAAATTGATACTCAATGAATTCTGTAAATCACTGGACGGAGAAAGAGTAACACGGATAACGAAAAAGTCGATTAAGAAATGTACAATCGGTTGATCAGTAACGGAATATGATTTGAATAACAGAATTAAAAGTGTTGGCCATTAAAGGGCAAAAATAGACACAGAAGAAAATTTCTCGCATCATTAGACTTGATGTGCCAGTTGTGGGATAATTTTTCACCCAAAAAGCTACCAATGGGAGTTAAGGTGTAAGATCGTCCCAAGAGAACGACCTCCAGGAACAACCTTTCTCTCGGTTGAACTGAGATGAGAGTACAAGAGGGAAAAAAAATCCGCGAAAATGAGGCCACACACAAAGTAGTACTCCAAAGAAGTTGCTTCCAATGACCAAGAATTTTCCAAGCATATCATGTGGCCAGAGTGAGAGAGCCAGTCATTGACTTTTTCTTACAATATCCACCAACATTAGAAGAATGATGTTTGTTTGTGAAATTAACTACTTTGGCTCTCGAAGAAAACTTGTTCTTTTGCAAAAAAGTGCGACTGGTAGTGGCAATTGTGACTTTTAAAAGCTCTTTTAACATTATCCCCAACACCAAAAAAAGGGGTTTATCATTCCGGAAAGAGTCCTTCTTTTGATGGGTTCACTCTGTAGCGAAATGCTCTGATTGATTTATTTATCGTTTTCTCTTTTGCCCTTGTTCTCTAACTACTGAATTGTATCCAGATATTTCTATCTCGCATTTGCATTTTCTGTAAAATATGTATATTGAATTACTCGACTGAGGTGAAGAAAGTGATTTTTTGATGTCATAAAAGTAAAAACAATAAAGTTTCTATCATGGGGAAGGGACTATTGGAAATACCAAGAGTGTTAATCTTTTCTGCACACTTTTATGATAGATAGCAATTTGACTCTACAAATTGAAGTATCAAGAGGTACAATTTCCTGTAACTTTAATGTTTTCTGCTGTAAAAGTGATGGAATTGCATCCATTTCTAATAAGACAGGACATGGTACTACTTAAAAGCAAGAACGTTCTACGCGTAAGAAAAATTATAACTCTTTCGAAATGTGCTCCATGCACCGGTCACTCTTGCATAATCTTCCTTATGCCTTCTTCTATACGAGGGTATTTTGAAATGCATCGAATTGGTGTATCTCGGCAAATCTCCCCTCGTGGTTCGTTTCTATGATAAAATCTTTCCATAGTCTATTATAATAATCCCAAGTGTGTCTCGGCTAAAATAGAAAATTTGTCATGATTTCGCTCTTAAGAAATATTAAGGCTGACGTCAGAAATTTCAGAAACCATCCCAAATTATCTATGGGCTACGAACATTTCATTTATTTGCATTTTCCAGCTGAAAAAAAAATCAAAGCACAGCTAAACAAAAATGCTCATTCCGATCTTTCCAAGCTGGAGTTGAATTCTCAAATAGTGTCTTGGGTAAAAGGTAAATGGAACTCCATTTGTACGAAACTGACACTCGAGACACTTCGAAATTGCAAAAGGAAGTTATTTCAGGCAGCACTGGTTGGAACGTCTTTTCTTTGGCTTCCAAAACCAATCTTCGAATGTCTTAAATTCAGATACATCTTCAAAAAAAATTATCTAACTCTGTTCAGTAGTGACCTTTCGAAGAGACAAAAGTCACGCCAAACACCAGGCCTTACCTATTCGAAATTCAACCAAATGTCTAAAGTGCAAGTTCACATTTCAACCGCTTTAGCTCTGACTGTTCTTCTATTTCGAATTTTCGGTATTCTTGACACTTCAATCGTCAACAACAGTTTTTGTGGAATTTCCGAATGTTAGAACCTTTGAATCCCATTTTTTTTTTAAAGAAATGTCTTCTTTGTGCAATTCCTCGGTTTAAATTTTTGACCTTCCGATTTGAGAGCTCCCCCCGGTTGAGGTTTTAAAAATCCTAAAAACCCGTTGGAAGTTCGAACGCTTAACTTAGGATATTTATTTCAATAAAATTGCTATTCAAACGTTCTGTCATCCTGAAATTCCTGAAAACTACACAAAAATTCACTTTTTGCAGCATTCAATTACTCACTATTGTTTTTGTTAACGATTGAAGTGTCAAGCATACCGAAATTCGAAATGGCAGAACAATCAGCGCTAAAGCGGCGAGTACGTGAACTAGCACTTCTGGCTTCCGCTAGATTTTCTAATAGATTTGGCTTGGCTTTGGATTGGTTTTGTCTCTTCGAAAGGTTATTACTGAACGGATCCATTCATTCTTGTGCAATTCCTCTGTTTGAATTTTCGAACTTGCAACGGGATTTCAGGTAAATTTTTCTGTTTTTTAATCAGCAAGGACCATTTGAAACCGAATAAACGTCAAAAGAAGTTTGTCCAGTTAGCGTTTTGACCATTGATGTATAATTTCCACTTGACATTTGTTTGGTTTCAAACGGTTTTTGCTCATTTTAGACGTAATTGCTTTGAAGTAAAGCCCAAAGGGGGATTTTTATTTCGAAAGGGAGACTTCGAACGAAAATACACTTCTTTGAATGAGCCTTGAGGAATAATGGTGCTATTCCAATGAAAAATAAGCATGTTTTTAGCACATGACTATTCTCAATTGCTTCTGTATTATCGGCTTTTCTTGGTACAATAGGGGAAAGTACACTCCCTTCGAACGTTCATGCCTTCGAATAATGTGAATTTTCTTTTAGTTCTTCTAAGAGACTTACACACTTCTGTTAAAAATTAATTACCTTATTCTCAATTATTGATAATTAAGGGATAATCATGAGTCAATCTCTTGGGAAAAGTAAAAGAAATTCACATTATTCGAAAGCATGAACGTTCGAAGGGAGAATACTTTCCCTTAGACTCTCGCTCAATCGGCTCTTTTTCAATCGAAAATTTTAAAACGAAAAATTTTGTTGACGATTTTCACGTTTAATTGTGAAGCAAATTTGCTTGAATTCGCTGTAGGGTAACGTATGGTATTTCGGGACACTTTTTAGCACTTTCAAATTTCAAACAGCTTAATAACTTCTCAAATTATTTTTTTTTCTTTGTTTATACAAATATTTATGTTTCTTATTCTATCCAGAATAAGATTCTTACCGAAAGATGTTGAAAAATGCATAATTTTTTATTAAAAATACAGTAGAGTTCCTCAAATTTGAACATTTGGGGAGTATAGATGACATTTCTCACTCCTCAAATTTGAACGATATTTTCAAAAACGTAACGGAATTCGTGTGAAATCCACTTCCCGTAAATTAAGATAAACAACTTTAGAGAATATATCAATGTAATTTATTGTGAAATAAATGGAATTTGTTGCGGAAGTTAATATAAAACGATAATATTGAGGAAATACCAGAGAAAAATGGCACTCCACGCAAAACTTTCTTCACATAACCTCAAATTTTGAGGAGTTCAAATTTGAGGAACTCTACTGTACCAAAAAATGTAAAGAAGTAAGAATAGTGTATTTCGGGACAATTGGGTATTTCGGGACAGACAAAAATCGCTATTAAGCAAATAAATGTCACTGAGCCTGACTATTTACCTTTATGTAGAAGGTCTAAACTTCACTCTTTCACAAAAATTTTGTTTAAATTTCACTTAAAGCGGTTTAAATCTAAAAAAAACTCAGCACTTTGTGTTGACATCTGCAAAATTGACCACACTGAAGGTTTTGCAAAAAGTGGAATGTGATACAATTCATGCGTATTTCACACTTTAAATTAAATATAATTTCAGAAGTTTTATGTTTGTCTGATACATAAAGAGCTTAAAATTTCATATAAAACCTAAAAAATAATAAGAAAACAAATATTTAGAGCAGAGGTGTGCAAGAAACCGTTGAAACCGAATTAACGTCAACATAAGTTTGTTTAGTAGCGTTTTGACCATTGACGTACATGTTTCATTTGACGTTAATTCGGTTTCAACGGTTTCTTGCACACCTCTGATTTAGAGGATTTTTGCTGTGTCCAGAAATACCCATATTATGTCCTGAAAAGCACCTTGTCCAGAAATACCACACGTTACCCTAGTTCCTCTTATTTTATCATGATTCTTTATAATTGAGCGCTTTTTGTGGAACTTACAATGACTTTGACCCCCGAATCTCTCGATAGTTTGCATGACATTTTGCCTCATATTCCCGATTAAGAGAGAGTCTACTGTATTGGTTCCTCTAACGACTGTTTGACCAACACAAAAAGTCGATAATGCAGAAGCAGTTGAGTATAGCAAAGTACTAAAAGAAACATGTTCATTTCTCATTGGAATAGTACTTTTATCAAATTTATGTGTCCCCACTATTTTCCTCAGTTCTCTCGTCGTGTTCAAAAACCACCGAATAGTCGCGACAGGAACCATTGCAAGGAAATATCGACTATGCAGAAGCACTTGAGAACAGTCATGTTCTAAAGAAAAGTAATCTTCAGAAGAAAGATTTCCCCTTTTAATTTTTCATTGGAATAGCACCATTAAATTAAGAATATTGCTTTTTAAGTACAATAGAATTATACAAAGACGTATAATTTCACTCAAATGCATAAAATATGACTTATAACACTTATAACGATAATATTTTGTTTTCGAGGTTATTTACTCGCGTAATGAGGATATTTTGTAAGCTTCAAGAAAGAAATTAGAATTTAGAAATAAAATTTAGAAAGTCCAAAGACTTTCTAAACTAATTTAAAGTTATTGTTCTGAAATGCTAATAGATTATGGATGAAATTCTTCAATTTCTCTTCACGCATTAACTTGTGTATTTTTTTTTAGCAATTCCGTCATGAATCTTTTATGCTTACAGTTCTTTATGCTTAATTCTCAGCTTTGAGTTTGAAGATGTACATTAATTTTGCAGAATGAATTTCCTCTTTTTTTATGATCACATCTCTGTCAGTATCAAAAGCGCGCAGGAAATCTGTTGGATGTTTGTTGATGGTGGGGCAATAGAGAAAGATTAAAACCACAATTTTATGCATATAAGGAAGCCTGTAAATATTGTCGTTTATGACAGTTTATTGCCAAAAAAATGAGATGACTTTCTCTGTGCACACAATAAAAAAATGCCATGGAGGAAAAGTGTTGGTCGAAATGCGGGTAATGGTGTAAATAGATTCTACTTTTTTTTTCGGTCTTTTGCTTCATACCGGAAAATAATTGGGGTCTTGTGATAAATAGAGAGTATGTCACAAGAGTTTTTCACTTTGTGATTTATGGCATATAAATTCTTCTGTGGTTGGATTTGACCCGAGTGACGTCACTCGAGCACCCACGTGAAGCACGTTATGCAAATTTAAATGGGATCGATCGTGAGGCAGTGCCAAGTCGGAAGGGGATCAGTGATCGCTGGACTCGCGAGATTGCAAGAGAGGTGCAAGGTGTGCCATGGGGAAGATTTTGGGCGTGAGGTTTATGGGTCAGAGAGATGGAATCGAACATAAGACGAAAAATTTAGCACATTCCAGGTCATTTCAATACCGTTTTCTCACACTCTTTCACATGTGCACAGGGCAAATACAAGCGTACCAACGATACGAAAACGGTGAATCAGTTTAAGTGTTACCTGCATCTCTTGCAGCACCCAAGTTCAATGAACCCTTCAATGACTATGTTGTGTATCTTTTACATATGTTTTTCTACTATGTTGCCTCTCGCACAGGTGAGAGAGAGGAAAATGTTTGGTTGTCGATTGGTATGGAAGGGTTCATGCTAATCGTTAGAATTTTTCCATGGTCTCTCACACTTTTTGAGATTTATTTCCAAGAAAAGGCAAAGCAGAAGATGTTGAGGTTGAAAGAGGTTCAGGAAGGCCACAGGGTTAGTCATGTTATTTGAGTAAAAAAAAGTCTTAAACATTGCTTATTGATTCTAATAAACCCCCATTCCCGATGTATAAACTATTGGAAACATTTCAGACTTGTAAGGGATTAAAAGACCTTTCCAATGAATCCAAATTTATCAAAATCGGTAGAGATACACGGTCTTGGGAGCTGTTTAACTTTTGACCTTGAAAAAATGTTATAGGGAGAAATCAAGGTCATTTTCCGAAATGGAAGAAATCACGTTTGACCTTAGGCTATTTTGTCAAAAATTTCTTTTTTTCTATTTTGTCAAAATAGAATATCTTTCTATTTTGTCAAAAATTTCTTTTTTGACAAAATTTTGACATTTGCACATACAACACTGCAAGCGCTTTTTAACGAAATTACTCCCAATGTGTAAAGACCTTAAGAGTAAGGTAATAAGAGTAAGGGATTCCAAAACCTTTCCAATGAATATGAGTTTATCGAAATCGATAGATACACGGTCCTTGGAGGTGTTTAACTTTTAACCTTGAAAAATTGATATTGAGAGTAATTCAGGATCATTCTCCGAAATGGAGGAAATCACGTATGACCTTAAGTTATGAATAAAGGCCTTTGATACATTGAGAGCAATTTTCGTCAAAAATTTTGACGTTTGCACATACAGCACTGTAAGCAATTTCCTCAAAAAAAGCGATTTTCGACGAAAACTACTCCAAATGTGAAAAGGCCTTAAGGGTAAGGTAATAAAAGTAAGGGATTCCAAGACCTTTCCAAAGCATCCAATTTTATCAAAATCAATAGAAATACACGGTCTTTGCAGCTGTTTTATTTCTTGATCTTGGGAAAAATGTTATTGGGAGTAATTCAAGGTCATTCTTCGAAATGAAAGAAACCACGTATAACCTTAAGTCATTCAAGATATTTCCTCGCTATTTCCGAAGAGCGAAGAGAAAAAGTAGACTATGGAAGAGAATAAAAAAGAGGAGTGTGAAGAAAAAGAACACCTTATCTTCGTAATTTTTTTTCAAAGAGGTTGAGTCTTTACCTCAAGGCTTATTTTAGGTTTAACTAGTTAAAATAACCAAAACTCTCAAAATAACAATAAAGTACTGGATCGGATCCTTTATTTCTTGTAACCGGTTTAGTTTGATGAGTTTTCTAAAACCTTTCAAATG
This sequence comes from Phlebotomus papatasi, assembly GCF_024763615.1. NCBI lineage: Eukaryota > Metazoa > Arthropoda > Insecta > Diptera > Psychodidae > Phlebotomus > Phlebotomus papatasi. The sequence goes on from NC_077223.1 coordinate 9,206,559, forward strand.
AATCGTAGTTTATTGATCAGTTAAATGAGAAAATATGTCTCTTTTATGAATTAGATCTTTGACCTTGAAAAATCCTTTGGACTAACTATTCAAGGTTATTGAGACTGTACCCTATTTATTCAAATTAGAGTCACATTATCCTTTTTACTGAAATATCAATCTTATTAAAGCATATTTTCCCATAAAGACAATTTGTTGGTAGATTGATCTCCGGTCTCCTCTACAATTGAATATTAGTCAATTGTATTTTTTAGTACAAGGTAATTAATATATAAAAGAAAGAGAACGTAATACCCAATGTATAATTAAAGTTTAGCTGAATAAATTTGCACTTGTAATTTCTGTTAATGAATGTTTATTTGTTTGATATTTTACTCAACCTGCTTCGGTGTGATTTAGTACAAACCTGTGCTAAATTGTTAATTCTAGGCAAATTATTTTTATTACTTTCAGAATTTGTATTTATAAAGAAGTATTTAAAAAAAAAATGTTAAATGTTTTATCTAATTGTTCAACATTTTCCTTATTTTGTCACGATTTATTTTAGTACATGACTGTGCTAAATTATTAGCTCTTCGCAAAAAAAACTTAGTTTTATTATTAATCAAAAAATTAAGAATATTAAAAAAAAATGTAGTATTTTATCTAGTTGACTGATATTTTCCTCAATCTGCCGCGATATATTTTTTTATCTACTCGTCTGACAGTTTCCTCAATTTGTCACTATTAATTTTAGCACATGCCTTGTGCTAAATTATTATTAACTCTTTACGAAATGATTTTTCTTATTATACGAAAAAATCTAACATTAAAAAATATATTCTATTTTACCAAACCTATACTGATATTTTCCTCAATTTGTCAATACTTATTTTAGTTTTAGTACATGTCTGTGCTGAAATATTAACTGCACGAAATATTGTATATTTTTGAAACTAATTAAAACAAAAAAAACTAGGATTTTCAAACGAAAATGTTCTTCTAATTTTTTTTTGCAAAGAAAGAGTTCAATTTTGCCTAAAATCAGGAATTTGTAGCAGCTTGTTGCACTTACTGCTGCTTCTAAAATACTTGTCTGTGCTAAATTATTTGCTCTACACAAAATAATTTTATTTATTTTTATCACACGAAAAATTGAAAGAAAAAGTTTATTTTACCTTATTTTCTGATGTGCTCCTAAATCTGTCAATACTTATTTTAGTTTTAGTACATGCGTGTGCCAAAATATTAACTACACGGTATATTGTTATTTTAGGATCTTGAAACGATTCTTAAGTTTATTTTTTGAAACTTGGATAGAACTTTAATTTTGTCTCAAATAAGGAGTTTGTAGCAGCTCGTTGTACTTACTACTTCTTCTAAAATACTTATCTGTGGTAAATTATTGACTACGCAAAATTTTTTTATTTTTGTTATAAAAAAAAAATAATAAAATATGAATCGTATTTTATAGATAGATTGATATGTTTATTTTGATGTCAAAAGAATTTACATTCTGTAACTGACTATATAATTTTGTTTTTCACTTAATTCTAAAGTGAGTGCGACAATCTGTCACGAATTATTTTAGAACATGCCTGTTCTTAATTATTAGCTCTACATGAAATAATTTTTTTTATTTTTATTATACGAAAAATTGTAACGTGTTCTCTCTTATTTTACTTTCTGATATTATGCTCAATCGGTCAATACTTATTTTAGTACATGCCTGTGCTAAAATATTAACTGAATGAAATGATGTATGTTTTTTTTTTTAATTTTCGGAAAATTCTTCAATTGTGTCTAAAATCAGGAATTTGTAGCAGCTTTTTGCACTTACTACTGCTTCTAAAATACTTGTCTGTGCTAAATTATTGACTCTACGCAACATAATTTAATTTATTTTTGTTATAAAAAAATGAAATAACAAAAAATGCATTGTATTTTATCTAATTGTCTGACATTTTCTTCAGTCTGTCATGAATTATTTTAGCACATGTCTGTGCTAAATTATAAGCTATACACGAAATGATTTTATTTACTTTTATTATACGAAAAATTGTAACGTGTTCTCTATTATCTTACTTTCTGATATTATCTTCAATCGGTAAAATTAGTTTAGTACATGCCTGTGCTAAAATATTAACGGTTAAAATATTTCGGGAAATACTTCAATTTTGTCTAAAATCAAGAATTTGTAGCAGCTTTTTGCACTTTCTGCTACTTCTAAAATACTCGTTACATATTTTATCATTAGCCCTTTCTCATCACGATGTATCAATAATTGAGTTCTGAGTGGATGAAGGAGTCTCATTTGTTCAACAATTGAGAAGGCAAAAACAGATGAAAAATTGCTCAATGATTAATAATAATAAAAAATATGATGTGCAGAAGAAGGAAACACGATGGATGAGAGAACATGAAGAGCATAATTGGTGAATTGTGAGCAAAAGTGTTTATTTTTCAAGCGTGTCATAAGAAATTATTTGTATAGAAGAAGGCGCACATGGAAATATTTTCAGTGCTACCTAATGGATCAATTTTTTTTTCTCTTTTGTCACCTTTTGCAGGTACAATAACTTGTGTGAGATGATGGCGACACCAAGGAGGATGCGAACAATGGGAGATGTACATTTTGAGGAAGAGGATGGAGAAGAAGAAAAAATGGCAGTATTCAATGGGGATTAGAGGAAGAAGAGTGTTGTGTTTGGAAAAATATGGGAAGAGAATGGGAGTGAAAGGCTGCCAACCCCTTTTAAGGCTTCACCCAGGAGACTGCTGAAGCGACTGAGAGTCGCCTCAGATCACTGACCATTTGCTGGGAAGTTCCTTCACTTTGCATTTTATCACAAAATCCTCCATCTGTGAGGTGTTTTCAATTCCGGGATTTTGCCACTCTCTCCCGATTCAAGAAAATTTTTGTCCAAATTGGGAAAAGAATTGATCTTTTCAAGAAAGAAAAAAAAGAAACTTCTCCCAATTGACGACGCGACGGTTGAATCAACAGCAATCGTAAGTGTAATAATTTTCACGATTTTATTGAGTTCATTTAAAAATGGTACCAGGAAGAAGTTGTTTGTTGGAGAGAGAGAGAGAGAGAGAGAAAGAAAACGAGCAAAGTATCATGCAAATTGACTTCTCGATAGATTTTTTTGATAGCATTGCTTTAGCATACAGCAATGATTGCTGTAGCAAAAGAAGAGAATATTTGCCAATAGAACACTTCGATGAGGTCAATTTATCTTCGAGATGTGCTTAGGAAAAGAGAACTTCAAATGAGAATATTGAGGATATATATTTATTTCACTGTGTTATTTGTTGTATCATTAGATCTTCCGAGAGAGTTTTGTGCAACATTTATTTCTTACCATTAATTCATGGAACACTCTCCATTGGGGTACCATACAAGACCTCAAGACAAGACTAATATATTTGTGTTCTTGCAATTTTCCCTGCAAAACATTTAACACTGCGAAAGGTCTTTCTTTTTCTTCACTTAATTCATTTTATCAGTTAGTTGGATCTTCTTTTAAAAAACGAAGCAATAAAATATCAAACTCGAAATAAGAAATTAAGTCGTTATATAAAATTTTATTCTCAGTACAAACGGCATTCAGAAATAAACAATTCTAAAGAGCATCAAAAGCTGTAAAGCAAATTTAAATCACAAATTATCTTCAAAAAAAAAATCTTCTGGGAATGATTAACAAAAGAAATATTAAAAAGAAATAATGCAGAATAATTTTTCGAAAATGAAATATTTAACAACTTCCTCCTGTCCTCCAGATGATCTTTTTCGGGAAATTGTAAAAATGGTAAATTTTGAGAAAATAACAGTTCTGTGATCACCAGGGACAGAGGCCAAGAAAAATAGGGATTTCGGCCTCTGACAATTCGAAAATCATGTTTAGGATATTTTAAAATATATTATCCAACAAACGTTTAAATGTCCCCATTCCGCAAAATAGTTCATGTGATTTTCTTTTCGAAATTCGAACTGTCAACAGTGTCACTTTGTTAAGAATCAGTGTAATTAAAATAAAAGATAATCAGAATCAGTGAATATTGACAATTCCTTATAATGTAATATTGCATAAATTTTTGACAGTTTGCCTTAAAATTTTAATGTGAAATTTCGAAATTCACCTTAAGTTTTTCGAACATCAACGACATTGCCTTTTACCTATAATATTTTTAGACAACAAAAATCTCTGGGTGTTGAAACCTGTAAGAGAATTCTGTACCAGTCTGGCCATGCCATATAACAAATTGTGTTAGAATCTCAGCAGAGCTTTTCCGAAAAACTGATTCTTACCATTCACAAGTAGTTTGAAAGATTCGAAGATTTATTTAAAAAGCCAAAGAGAGACATTCTTGAGGTTCAAAGAGATTTTCGAAATTAGAGAATTTAAAAAATGTACTTCGAAAGTCATAGATATTTTATTGAAATCTCCTTGGTGATATTTTGCAAACACAGTACGATTTATTTTATAAAATCCATTGTCATTACAATTTCCCGAAATATGTAATTTATTATATTATAACTGTTTCGAAAAAGCTCTCTTGAGATTTGAATGAAATTTGTCATTATTGCATTGTCAGATATTTCCTGACTGATTTCCCCTACTGGACACAATTTGACATTTACAGAGATGATTTTTCGAATTTTGAAACGAAGCTTGAGAGGTAAAATTTCAAGGCGTATCCGCCTAATCAAAAGTATCGTTAGTGCTCTTTTCTATTCTGAAAGTGTCTCCACTGGAAAGGGATTTCGGACAAAATGTAATTGATATTCGAAAATTCGAATTGAATTTTCGAACAAAGTCCTAAAAGGGCTAAATGATTTTGTATAGGGAAGTATTTAATGGGAACGTCATGTGCGGCATTGCTTTAATATTCTCCTCAAGTGACATTCATGACACTTCGAAATTCGAACGAAAAATAAGTACTTGGTTTACGGAGCATGCGGCGGAATCTAAGAGTGTTTTAGAGTTAGAATATTTGGCAAAAGCGAATAAAATTGCCTTGAATATCATAATATCATGAATATATTATGAATATGAATATCATGAATTTCGATCAATTAATTTATTGATTTTCATAATTGCTCTTTGTAATTTGATTAGAACCCATTGCACTACCCAACATTTACTTCAATTCTGAGACCAAGATCAAGATCAAAATTTAAGCTGTCAAATACTCGAAGATCAAAATTTCATATTCCAACGCAATGCCTTTGTGGAACTTAAGATTCCTTAGCTAAGAACGAAGTTTTTATGATTTTCCACACTTAACGAAGCGTCACTTCTGACAAATATCTTTATTTCCCTTCTGAACTTGTTGAAATTTCTTTTTAAAAATTATTAAAATTAATGTTATACTTATGAAATATGTATAAGAGATAATAATAATCATCCATACAGAAAGCGTAAATAAAAATTTTTGATCCGTGGTAAACCTTGAAATGATTGTTTTGCGGACGTGATTGTTTTGTAATTGCTCTCAGATTGTTGTACTTTGATACATACATCTCAGAATATGCACCATTTTGATTAAATTAGATAGCAATATATTGTATTTTTTGAATTATTGTCCTTTTTGAACTCTTTATCACGAAAATGTTTATAATTTAGAGGAAATTCTTTGTGGATCTCTTCAAAATGTTCGATGAATTTGACGTGTCACATACGGTTTGTGTCTTAGATTTCAAGATTCTAAGATTTTTGACAGATTTGACATCTTTATTTTTTGATTTTTCGATTTCAGAATACAAAATTTTGGACCGTTCTTGATCTTGGTCTCAGAATTGAGGGCTATTCAATATGCAATTTATCTAAAGTCACAAATCATCAACACCGAATTGCTTATGAAACTCTTTAATTTAAATTGTTAGAAGATTAAAAATTTTAATAACCTCTGAAAATTTCTTGAAATTATTTAACGAAAACGAAACAAATTATTTAACGAAAATCTTAAAATGTATTTTTTCTAGAATTGCAAATCTTGAATTCCACACGGTTTGTGTCTTGGATATTGAGATTTCATTTCAATACATTTGACAGATTTGCCATCTTGATTTTTTGTTTATTTAAGAAGAGGAGGGTTTTGAAATTTTCAAAATGAATAATTTTTTAAATAAATTTCCAAGGAGAGCGATATTTACAGCGAACAGACTGGATTGTTCTACATGGTCATTGCTTTTATATGCTTTGATGTGTTTTATGTTCTATGAAACAATATTCTTTAAAAGGAAAGTGATATATTAGTAAAATTTGCCAAAAGTAAACACTTCTAACTAAAGGTGTCTACACATTGGGAGTAATTTTCGTCAAAAATTGCGTTTTTGACAGAAATTTGACGTTTCCTCCTATAACGCTGCAGGGAATTTCCTTAAAAAAAGCAATTTTTGACAAAAATTGCTCCCAATGTGTAGAGGCCATAAGACTAAAAAACATAACAGGTCAATTGTTATTTTTTTGGCAGTTCCATATCACAGTGTTTGTCAATTTTCGAATATTAAATTCAATATTCGAAAAATGTTCAAAATTTTATCGATCATTATTTTGTTCAGCTAATGTGAGGAGAAACCAAAACAGAGGAGTACTTAGAAATAAACTCCTCGTGAAAACTTTTCCAATTTATTTAAAGAGAATAAACACATTAGGGTAAATGTTCTAATTCAAAACCATTTCCAGACGCTTTAACTTTGACATAAGATTCAAAACATTAAGTTCATATTTTTTCTGAAGAGAATTACATAAATTTGCTCCTTGACTCTTCTAAAATGTTACAGTTTAGTGAAAATTCTTTAGATATGATTTGAAAACTTCTTAAATACAAGAAAAATACGCGAGCGTAAAATGCTTTTATTGGAAACATATTAATCCAAATGGAGACAAGGGAAAGTTTCTAATTGGAGACAAACAGTGTAACTGAAATCGCGACGAAAGGCTTCCAAAACCTTTTTGAGTTGCTCTTGAGTGCATGATTTGTTCTTATTCCTGGGCTTTTCTCCTTTCCCATCTAAAACAATCAGAAAATCTCTCCAAAAAATATATTTCCGGGGTTTCCTATTGAAACATTTGCAGACACTTCAGAAAAACCCTTTTTGTTCACGAAATAGGTAATTATTTCATTTGAAAACTTCACGTACCGTTAACAATAAAGATTAGCACTTAATTTAACTAAAATTAGCCAGTAATATGACATAAATGTTAAACAAAACGAATAAACAATAATCACCTCAATGTGTTTTTCATTGGAAAACATGGTCGATCGATGAAAAATTCGATGGTAAAAAGGTACACTTTTAATTTTTCCGAGAAATTAACAAATTAAAATTTGTGAATATGAATGGATTTTCGCTTTATTTGAAGCAAAATTAACTAAATAATGAGACTGATTTATAGAAAATATATAAATATAATTAATTAAGTACTGTATTTATCATGAAAACAATGACCTTTCCATTTGGAGTAGCAAAAAATTTCCATTTGAAGCAGGTTTTGAATTAGCTTAATTTACCCTAGTAAAATTAAAGTTTAATATAAAATACATGTGAATAATGTGAAGGACATTGCTTTTGAAGATCTGAAAATATTTCTCATCTTTGACACTTTTTTTCTACGCTAGAGGCGCTGAGTGCACTAAGTTCCAGATTCGAAAGCAATGAAGGCGTCATATTGACATTTCCGTTGCTTCTTCGAAAAGCAATGAAAAAAGCCAAAGGCCCAGTCTGTTTACTGTGATTATATCAGGTTAGAGGTTTAACCTTGTTCCCGAATGTTTCAAATTTCAGAATCTACTACTGAGTTGTTGAGCATTAGCCTTATACGGGCTTCAGACCTAAGACTTAGCTATATGGTTTGACTGATCTAATTCCTTATTAATGACGAGTTTTTGGAAAAATTTATCTTAGGATTGGATTATTAAATTAAATTTCTCGCAATTTAGGATTCTAAGACATTCGGGAAGTGGGCTAAATCTCTAGTTTAAAGACAGCTTTAGATCTAAAGTCCGTATTATAGATGTCAGGTCTGATGGCGTCATTTCACAGAAAAAAATATTTTGTAAAAATGTTCGTAAATTTTGTGAATTCCTTTGGGGGAATTACAAAATGCTCGTGAATCGTATAACCCACAAACATGTTCGTAATAGTTTGTACTTTTTCACAAACATTGTTCGTAAAATGATCATTTGACAAACATTTTTTGTACTTTTACAAACATTTGTTCGTAAATGTTCGTAAAATGTTTGACAGGAAAAGAAGCATTTACGAACAAATGACAAAATTTTACGAACATTTTTTTGTCGAACATTTACGAACAAATGTTTGTAAAAGTACAAAAAATGCTCGTCATTTAACCCATTCAGTCAATGTACCAGAAATACTTCAGATAGAATGTTCATATTTTGGGAGTAGTTTCCTACAGATTAGTAGATGAATTTTTTGAAAAGAAAAATTTTTTATCTCATATGGGGGCGCGGGGAGCCTCTGTCAAACACACGTCTTAACGGTCACTGAATTTAAATTCTGTGCATTAATTCATTACAAACTCTATTGCTTTAGATAGAGTAACTATCCAAGAACACCAATTGGCAACTAGAATTCAAATCAGGAAAGAGGAAAGAAGCCAATTTTAACAAATTCGACGAGATGTCGTATTTTCCGTCCGCCATTTTGAGCAAAAATTTTGCCTGACCTTCCGCGAAGCAAGAAAATAATAACAAAATGTATTTTCATCTCTGTCGGACTATTTTTGTCAAGTAACTGAATAACTAACGTTACTAAAAATCCATTCCCGACAGCAATTCGGATAAAAATTGCCCAGAAATAAATCATCAAAAATCACTCAATTTGCGTATGATGTATAATACAATGGTAAGGAATGGGTTAATCATATTACGAACAATATTTGTGAAAAAGTACAAACTTTTACGAACATGTTTGTGGGTTATACGATTCACGAGCATTTTGTAATTCCCCCATAGGAATTCACAAAATTTACGAACATTTTTACAAAGTATTTTTTTCTGTGTATAGAGACCAAACGGTTTCAGATATCAGATTTTAAGTTTCATTTCATTTTTTTTAATGTTTGAACATTAAAAAAAAGTCATTAATATCTATTTGTTTCTGCCCAATGATCTTCATTGAAGGGTATCATTCCCAGAAGAATAATTACGCATGATATACATAGATTTTCTAATGTTCTCTAAACAAACTTCTCGTATTCTTTAACAAGTGTGTCAAATCTGGAGCCATGATTTGTATAATTTTAAATTGTGCCGGGAAACTTTTCCAAGCATATAGTATCTCCCAGAATCATTTGGCGTATCTTGCGCGAATGATTGTCTTTCTGGGCATATAAGAGGAGAAGTCAGAGAAGATGAGATTGGGTGAGATGGAATGTCTCACGATGTTATGAACCGTAAAAACAGCTAAACACAGTGCACTGAATCTCGTCTCATTTCCACTGGAGGAGAGTCTCTTATGTTGGTGAGACACGATATGGAGGATGATTTTTCTTGGAGATGGCAACCAGTCTCATCTTCAATGCATATTGAGATGAGGAGAATATGATAGTACGACAGTTATTTTATGTTAACTCTATATGTGTTAGTGTTGAAGATGAGAGAGAGAGAGAGAAGTGAAAAAAAAATGAGAAGAAGTTGATAATATCAAAAATATACAGTGAAATAATAGCGTGACTGGATAATTTTCAGAAGGTACAAGGGGAGTGGATGAGAATAGGTTTAAGAATTTTCTCTCCTCTCTTTTTATGTATTCTTGAAAGTCTCCACCGTGGAATCCGTGTGAGATACGTGGAAATTGAAGATAGGGAAAGAATATAACATAACTGATCACAAGGCGTCATCTCCCTATATATGCATTTATCATGCAACTATGGCAGGGTAGATCTGCATCAAAATTGATGAAGAACAATAAGAAGAAAAAAATCTGACGTCAATCTTAATTTTTTCATAGCTGTAATTTCTTAACAAGTTGGTGTGATTCTGTGCAGAAAAAATTGAAAGAAGTTCTTCCCTTGAACGAGTCACTCGGTGTCAATCTTCAATATGAACCACAGACAAGTCTAATTATATGTGAGATTCATTGTCACAACAATTGTTCTTCCATGACAAAGTCAATGTCACTGGACGTTCTTGGGAGTTGGGAAATATTTTTATAAGGGAATTTGAGAATATACCAAAAATTTTAGCAGTTTGGGAAAAGTGTCTCGGATTAGGGAGAAATGGTGTGTTGTACGAGATAATTGATTATTGCATAAGGGTAGATTTCTGATCATAACCAGGCAATTATCAGAGGCGTGCAAGAACCGTTGAAACCGAATAAACGTCAAATGAAACATGTACGTCAATGGTCAAAACGCTACTATAACAAACTTATTTTGACGTTAATTCGGTTTCAACGGTTTTTGCACACCTCTGAATTATTGAATTAAATATGGAGTAAAACATTCTCCATTTGATCGTGTATAACAAAAAAAAATCAAATAAAGCGACACAAAATTTGTCCGATATGGATTTCTATATAAACATAACCTTAATTCAGTCATTACGTATTTTTGGGACATACAGTGGGTGCAAACACAAGTAGAGTTTGATTTTCCAATAGTGTCTTGGATCAAAGTTAAATGAAACTCAATTTGCACAAAAAGTCGTTGATTTTCAAAGAATTCAAATTCAATTTCGAATTTTCATGCTAAATTTTCGCACAAGATAGGGATAATTAAAGAAACATCACACTAAAAAAAACTTCGTAATGACTATTTTTTCCTATGTTTCTCGATAAATGTGACTCCGCATGATGACTCACATTTATTGAGAAACATAGGAAAATTTAGTGCTTACGAAGCATGGGAACCTTCCCCTACCATAAAAAAATCAGTAGCTAATTCGAAGTATTTTTCGAATGAATATTCGAAACTTCAAAGCGCGTTTTCTCCACGTATCATTTTTAAAATTCCTTCTAATTGTCGGAAAAGATTGCTAAAAGAGTTATTGAACGAATAAAACGAGTAATTGCTTATTCTCTTTAGAATTAAAACTTAAAATAAATGAATTTTTGCATGAATCATTTTTCTATCTTTTACAGCATGTTAAAGTCAAAATTTTGTCTCAAAAATGTATTTTTTTAAAACCTTGAAAAAAAGTTACAATTTCACGATTTTTTTAGTTTCAATACTCCTTTCAGAATTGATTTTTTTTTTAAATTGCTTTTTCGCCAACAAGAATTACGAGTTGCAGATTTCTCGCCAATTAGAGAGTACTGTAACGAGGTGCTCCAATGAACTATTCATTAGTCCGCCATTTAGTAATATATTTTTTTCGAACGAAATTATTTAAACACTTTAAATATGCATAAACATAGGGGCGACCGGGGAGGTTTGAGACAGGAGTAGTATGGGACAAGGTGATTTTTTCATTGATTTATTTATTTAAAGAGAATAAACACATTAGGGTAAATGTTCTAATTCAAAACCATTTCCAGACGCTTTAACTTTGACATAAGATTCAAAACATTAAGTTCATATTTTTTCTGAAGAGAATTACATAAATTTGCTCCTTGACTCTTCTAGAATGTTACTGTTTAGTGAAAATTCTTTAGATATAATTTGAAAACTTCTTAAATACAAAAAAATACACGAGTGTAAAACGCTTCTATTGGAAACAAATTAATCCAAATGGAGACAAGGGAAAGTTTCTAATTGGAGACAAACAGTGAAACCGCAACGAAAAGCTTTCAAAACCTTGTTAAGTTGCTCTTAAGTGCAGGATTTGTTCTTTTTCCTGGTCTTTTCTCCTTTCCCATCTAAAACAATAAGAAAATCTCTCCAAAAAAATCATATTTCTGGGGTTTCCTATTGAAGCATTTGCAGACACTTTAGAAAACCCCTTTTTGTTCACGAAATAGGTAATTATTTCATTTGAAAATTTCACGTACCGTTAACAATAAGGATTAGCACTGAATTTAACTAAAATTAGCCAGAAATATGACATAAGTGTTAAACAAAACGAATAAACAACAGTCGATCTATGAAAAATTCGATGGTGAAAAGGTACACTTTTAATTTTTTTTTGAGAAATCAACAAATTAAAATTTGTGAATATGAATGGATTTTCGCTTTATTTGGAGCAAAATTAACTAAATAATGAAACTGTGGTATAGAAAATATAAAAATATAATAATTTAGTACTGTATTTATGATGAAAACAATGACGTTTCCATTTAGGGTAGCGAAAAATTTCCATTTGGAGCAGGTTTTGAATTAGCTTAATTTACCCTAGATCAGAGTTAAAATTCAGTTTTCATTAGAAATATCCGAAAAAAATCATGCATCAATGTAGCCCCACAGCTCAAAATTGCCTCACCTCCCCCTATAAAGAGTACATTTACAGTAGACTCTCACTCAATCGGCTCTTTCTCAATCGGACGACAAATTTTGTTGACAATTTTCACGTTTAATTATGAAGTTAATTTGCTCAAATTCACTGTAGTTCTTCCTATTTTATCGTGATTCTTTGAAATTGAGCACTTTTTGTGGAATTTACAAAGGCTTTGACGCTCAATTCTATCGCTAAACCGGATGACATTTTGCCCCATATTCCCGATTGAGAGAGAGTCTACTGTACTTCAAATTTTTTCTTCAAAAAAGAATATTACGACATTTGTTGATTGAAGCGACAGATTTTTCTTTTCATTCAAATAAAATTTGGTAGAAGGTTGAGAAAATTCAAATTAAATGAAATGAGATAAAGAATGCAAAATAAGCAAGACGTTCATCCGGCCTTAATTTAACTCTTTCCGGACCGCAGCATATCGCCAGTTAAATCACCATTTGTCGTAACTTCATTTTTGCGATTTTGGGATATATACATATTTAAAATCGGCGTAATTTTGTTTATTAAACTCACTTGAGAAAAAGAAACATAGGTCCATTAAAAATTATTTTAAACAAAAATTATCGTAAGTGCCCTTAATTAATAAAAATTTATCAGAATTTGTCGTAACTTCCATTTTTGGGGAAGTTACGACAAATTTTCATACAAAGTTTGCTCTAATCAGCATTTGCCGTAACTTTTTTAGCAAACTCTTCCATATATCCAAAGACAGTGCGAATAATGCAACATTAAATCATTTTAATTCGATATTTGTGAGAAAAAAGTGAGGAAAAATCCCTGTCCATCTCTCATTATTTCAAAACAAAACAAGCGATGCGGCGCACAATCTTTATTAAATAAAATTTATGAAATAAAAGCTTTTAGTGACAAGGACCACAGTGTTTAATTGACTAATTTAGTGAAATAAAGGCACTCATTATCACTAGAGTAATTCAAATTGATATAATGTGTTTTTGAAAATTGTCGTAACTTCCAAGATCTTCATACATTAGAAGTTAGGGCTTTATAAACGATGCAAGTTACGATAAAATATTACTGTGTTTCTTCTAACATATATCTCAATATCTCAGCTTTTAAATCATTTTATAAAGATTTCCTCAAGTTAACTTACAGTTTATTAGTGACATTTTTATTATTTTGACTCAAAAGTATCGCATTCGGGGCTCATTTTTAAGAAAAATAATGCTGAACTGAAAATTTCGTCTCCTGAAAAGTTGTCAAAAGGAAGTTACGACAAATGCTGATTTAACTGACGATATAGCAAATAGTTAGAGATTTGCAAAAAATATCCTGGATTCGTACAACCTTCTACTACACGATTACGTACAAACATTAGAAAGAAAGAACTTTGGGTAGTCAGGAAAAATAATTTTCTCTATGGGTCACGGGTGACCCAATTGTCCTTAAAGGGTTAAATAAAATTTGGTAGAAGGTTGAGAAATTTCAAATGAAATGAAATGAGATAGAGAATGCAAAATAAGCAAGACGTTCATCCGGCCTCAATTTAAAGCTGAACTTTGGCTAGAAGAGAATCCCATTTCCCATAAACTAAGTGGCACTTATCAATGTTTGTCTGTGGGGATGTTGAAGATGTTGTAAATGAGACACAATGGAAGTAGCATGATTGTCTTGTGAGACGTGTTTTTTTAACCACCTCCATGTCTCAACCATTGGTGCATAATAAATTTTTCAAGGGTGCACAAGTTCAAGAATATGATGCTTCTCTTTTTTTCCTGATGGATATCCGCGGAGCATCATCATCTCTGTGGCTTGTGTTATTATTTGTTGTTCAAGTGCCGACCATTGCAAATGGTCAGTAAAATGTACAATTACACTTTGCACAATCTCGCATTGGGGAAGATGCTAAAGTTAAGTCTTTGCGCAAGAAGGGGAAATGCGAGGAAGGAAAAAAAATATCTATATATATAATGTGAAACGGCAGAGATTCACAAGAAAGCCATAAGAGTTAAATGAACTGAATTCATAGGAGAATTTTTATTGTTATTTTTTTTCTTGTGTGAAGTGTTCTTGAATTTCGAGGAGCTGGGGAAGAGATGATGGGAGGTTAAATGCCTCGGATTCTACCTTTTCTCCCCCAAGTGGATTATGCTTCTCATGGATCAAGAGCTACCAGTGTTAAGTGTGAATAAAAGAAGTATGAAAAAATATATATGTATATATGTCGAGAAAAAAAAATGAATTACTTGTTTAATTTCTCCGATGAACTCCTTGACCTCGAAAATGGCTCACTTTTTGGTCACTTAATCCCAGGTAGGAAATATCTTTTCTTTGCACTTAAAAACACTGCCTTCCCCTTTTGCGGTATTCCCTTTTGTCCAAAAGATGCGCACCTGATATTGTCTCTTCCAGGACCAACAAGTGGCTATTGCACTCTCCACTTCTCACCACCACTCGAACGAGGACACTTGCACGGAAAACGAACCAAAAAAAAAATAATTCTGGCAAAATCCAAAAAAACAAAAACCAACAAAAATAGAGAAAGAAGAAAATATTCTAAAAAGCACAAAATTCAAAAATCACGGAAGATGTGCAAGAACATTGAGCAATTGGCGGTGTTTAGTCGAGGGAAGAACTCGAGAATGTAGCGCAAGAACACACGAGATGCGCACCCATCAAGAGTAACATGGACAATGACTCGATGCTGACGACATTACGTCTTTTTATTCCCGTGTGAGGAAGACATGGATGGTTAGCCGTATGATTGCAGTTAGAAGTCTCCATGGATGTGTTCCACAGAGAGCCAAGAAATACGGTAAAATTCTCTTTCTCTCTCAATACCACAAGAACCACCATTTCACCATGCGAGAGAAGAACTTTTCTCTGCCAAGGTGAATGTTATGCCACTTCCAGCATGGAAACTTTTCATCCAAAAACCCAAAAGTTTCCGGGAATATTTCATGCCCTGGCTATAGAATTTTTCGCAAAAAGAAAATGGCGTCTGTAACGAATGATTATTGAATTAAAAAAATGAATTTTCCTACAGAATCGTATTAACTGCTTTCTAATAAAAATCCTGTGGAATTCTCATGGAAAATTCTCATATTCCATAGGACATTTTCCACAGTGTTTCTATAGATGGCTTAAGAACTTCCGAAGGAAAGCACAAAGAAATGTCAGTAGAAGTTTTATCAAAATGTCGAACAGGGCTTTATCGAACTGTCTATTGACGCTTTTTCAAAACGACTATCGATGCTTTATCGAAATGTCGATCATCTCATTATCGAAATGTCGAACGACAGTTTATTATATATCGATCAACGTTTTAACCCATTCAGTCAATGTACTAGAAATGGTTGAGATAGAAAGTTCATATTTTGGCATTAGTTTCCTACAGATTAATAGATGATTTTTTTGAAAAGAAAAAAAATATCTATTATGGGGGCGCGGGAAGCCCCTGTCAAACACGCGTCTTAACGGTCACTGAATTTAAATTCTGTGTATTAATTTATTACAAACTCTATTGATTCAGATAGAGTAACTAACCAAGAATACCAATTGGGAACTAGAATTCAAATCAGGAAAGAGGAAAGAGGCCAATTTTAAAAAATTCGACGGGATGTCGTATTTTCCGTCCGCCATTTTGAGCAAAAATTTTGCATGACCTTCCGCGAAGCAAGAAAACAATAACAAAATGTATTTTAATCTCTGTCGGACTAATTTTCCCAAGTAATTGAAGATCTAAAGTTACTAAAAATCCATTCCCGACAGCAATTCGGATAGCAATTTCCCAGGAATAAATCATGTAAAATCACTCAATTTGCGTATGATGTATAATACCATGGTAAGGAATGGGTTAATAACATGTTGAACAAAACTGTACTTAAATGCTAATTGTTGCTTCTTAAAAATATCGATAAACGCTTTATAAATTGTCGAACGGCGCTTTGTTAAAAATGTCGGAGGGCACTTTATCAAAATGTTAAACGATGCGACGCTTTATCAAAATGCCAAGCAATGCTTTGCAAAAATATCGATAAGTGCTAAATGTCAAACGAATCTTTCTCAAAATATCAAGTTGCACATTATCAACATGTCAAACACATTTTTACAAAATTGATCGATACTTCATCAAAATGTCAATCTACGCTCGATCGATGTTTTCTCGAAATGCCTATCGAAGAAGTAATTTAACTAACGTGAAGATAATATGAAGTCAGGACACGGACAATTTTCAACTCAAAGAAAAAACCTTCTCAGTTTCCCATAGCTTTCGGCGTACTGCACGCCTTCCTCAGTGGCTAGAAAGCGCACTGACGCTTCCAGAAGGGACACTCGTGTCCTTCCTTCACATGCCTATCGAAGCTTCTTTAAAATTCCGTGCGAGACCTTACCAAACTGTCGATCAACACTTTATCAAAATATCGAACGACGTTTTAGTAAAATGTCGAACGATACTTTCTAAAAATGCTGAACGATATTATAATAAAATGTGAATCGACGCTTTATAAAAGTATCAATGCTTTGCTAAAATAGCGATAAAGTTTTTCGTAAAATATCGAACGATTTTTTATCAAAATGTTAAAGAACGCTAAACGATGCTTTACAAAAATATCGATAAGTGCTTTATCGAAATGTCGAAGAATTGGAGGACAACTCATTATTTTCAGTATGTTTTTAATTAATTTGATCCATTATAATATCATATTTGAAAAGCTGGTACTAATGCCTCAAATTTCCTGAAAATAGCTCTGAGTGAAATCTATTACGAAGCTTGAACAAATGTGTTGTCCGAAGGTAGAGTCGTCTGAAGGTAGCGCGTTTTCCCATAGTACTTTTTGTTCGTTTCGCCTTGAGTTCTTCAATAACTTTTTAAAATATTCAAAAGAATTTAACTTAATAAAAGGCGTAACTTATATGGTGTATTCAAAAATGATTTCACAAATTGGTTCCCAATGGTAGGTAAACATCCATAATTATTTTGTGTGCATTTGTATTGTTCTTTCTTTAAATTTTATATATTTCTTTTTTTTGTGGCTCACTATTTGATGTCACTTATTATTTGTATAATTCATGTTTTTTATTTCTTTTCTTGTTTTTTTATTATAACAATAATTTGTTGTGCACAGTGGCCAAACAGCTATTATGGCTGGGCACATTTCTTACCATTAAGGCACTCATGAACAGCCTCACCATTAAAAATATTGTAAAAGTGTAAACCTGACCATACAACCTATGAAGGGGTTTTCCATCGTTTTACCCTGGGGGTTCGTCACCAACGCTAAGACGGCGATGGCCGCAAGGTACGGTGGGGCTAACATGAGTTATTATAAGTTATTAATGGTAATGAAAAATCAATACAATACAAAAAAAAAAATTTCGTCAGGTGCATAATCCCGAAGAGCATGATTCCGGGATCTTTTCTATACTGAACAGAGCCAATGCGGCTTACATTTATTCATTTTTGAATTTTGAGACACAAATCTCATGAAAGTATAGTGTGGTAGCATAGGAAAAAGAAGAGAAGTAACAAACGTCCACCGCCGTCTTACCGTTGGTAATCAACCTCCAGAGCAAAACGGTGGAAAGACACCAAAAAGGCTCGAATAAGCCACTGCCTCTTCTGTCTGGGCAGCTCGTTCGAGAGAGTTATTCCCAAGACAAAGAGTGAGCTGTGAAAAATGCGACTTCCCGACCTGAGGACGATGTCGTATACATATGTGTTGCTCACATGAATTATACGAACAAGTGCAAAATTCCCTGTGTATCGACATAAATTTGTTGAAAATTTCAAGAAAGAAAACAGCCCCAAGAATATTATTTAGTTTTCCAAGAGAGTAGAAAAGAGAGATACTTTGGAAGTCATTATAGTGTGAATTCTTCTCTTTATACCCATCCTCCTATCATTTCTATTCTTCTAGCCATCAGCCTGCATGAGCCACAAATGCGAGAGAGAGAGTGGTGAGCCGCAAAATTAAAATAATGACTTTAAATTCTGCTTTAGCTCGAAAAAGTTCTTACATATTATTCCTTCATCACCCCACAAGGCTGAAAAATTCATAATGAATGAGCGAAATAGGTAACGGTTCTTTATTAATAATAAAATTGAACATCGATTGGGCTCTTTTGCTAAACTGCCACTGCTACAGAAAATTTCTCCAGAGAAGTTGCTTCTTTTTTTTTTTGCTGCTGTTGTCGTTCTTCTCCAAGAGACTGTCTTTTAGTTTTGTATGATGATGTTTCTTGAGATGGCACAAGAATAAACCTACTTTCTGCGTAGCTTCCTGGTTTTTCTTGTCTCTCCCGGGCTCTTGGTATCCAGGAGAAAGATATGGTACTATGGGTGAGCAATTGTTGCTGATGGCGCCCGATGGAATTTTTAGAACGCTTTTGTTGGGGAGATACAGTTAAAGACACTCACTTCTTGGCTCAAAGAGACGTGTTAAAATATTCTAAAGGTCATTCAATGCTCTTGAAGTTTTCATCTTCATTCTAGTGTATCGTGAGCCACACTCCTGAGGTGAGAATCGAGTGGATGCAGTTGGTGGAAGAAGTGGGAGCAAACATATTAAGGGAATAGGGGCTGCTCGCAGGAAACATAAGTTGGTTTCTGGATTGAAGATTGTGTGCAGGAGCATTAAATAGTTTGAATTTCATTGAATAGATTTGTCTGGAGAGGGATTATGATTTCCAGGTTCTAATCCGCAAGCAAGTAGCCCCTGAAGATCCCCAAGGAGCATTTATCGCTATAAATGAGTAGAGATGTCTGATATTTATACGAAAATAATGGCGAAGACTTTACAAATTTCTTCTATATAACCGTATAAAAGAGGTCCATATTCTGGTGAATGGGGAATTTTTACATCCAAAACAACTTTTTATTTTATATATAATCACGGCATTATGTACGGCAAAATGTATCAATTATGACTGAACAAAATATAATCACTCAGTAATGTCAGTATTATAACTATCGGCTGAAGAGCTGTCATTTCTGTGGAATTTTTCTTTAAAACTTACTCAAATATTTTCCTCGAATCAATTATTATTTGTCCTCAACAATTCAGTAACATTTTGTATGCCTCGTGAACTTTTATCGCGTATGAAACTTTAATGTAATGAGTGTTTTCCGTTAGAGGATATAATTTTAGTGAACAATATTACATTCCCGACTTGAAATTCGTAATAGAAAGCTGGGAAATTAAAGAAAATAAAATTGTGTGGTTTTATTGCTTTTTCCAGCATATCATTAAAAAAAAACTTATAGATCTCAGGTTTTTATTGAGTCTATTGATAGAATACATCACTTTAAACACAATTCTGGACAAATATCGGTGCTCGTCAATGTTTTTTGCATACTTTTTCCATTAAATTGAGTTTGCCATCACCTATTTTCTGTAATTTTCCACGACATAATCCTATTTTAGTACCGATAAAATAAAATTAAGATATTATAACCTGATAGAGCAAGAAATGCGGAAGAAAATACGTCTTTACACATTTTTGTTATTTTATCTACATTATGTCTTACAGTATATTTAAAATACAGATTCTTTACAACAATAATGTAACTACACAACATCAAGTGTCAAAACAGGCCAATTTTATGATTTTGGTGAATTTTTCCGACATTTCTGGGCACATTTTCTGCAACTCAGTTTTACAACAAATGATTGGAAAAGTGTGTTCTAACGCTTTCACTCCCGCTATACACTGCAATTAAAGAAAGAAATTTTTAGCAAAGAAACACAGTATTAATTGACTATTTATCCGTAGATTTTCCTTATCTTACTCTAGGATGATTAACTAACGGATGGAGCATTTTAATTCAGAAATGGTATATTTTTCTTAAATTCTTTATAATTTTTAAGCCTTAGATCCCACAAAAATAAATATAACACGAAATGATAGTCACATATACAGAGAATATATTTTTATTAAATTTAAAATTTTACTGGTGTTACAGATACAAAATTTTTCAGAAATATTCAAAAAATTGCGAATTTTACGTCTTTTACATAAAGGTTTTAGAAACTATTATACTCGTGCAATCATTATAAATTTTGTGCTAATAACATAACATTAGATACTCTTTCATTTGGTAAAAGTTTTAAAATGATTGCATTTGGTTTTATACCAAAACTAAAAAACCACTTAAGAAAAAATTTTATCACTTCTAACTCAGTACTCCACTCTACTGCTGACATTGATGCACTTTCATACTCTAATTTTGTGAAACACATCACTTTTTCACAAATTTAAACTCAGAGATGTATCTCTGATTAGTAAATAAAGCAGATTTTGACAAACTGGCAGTGTTATATAAAAAGAACACAAGTTGGACATAACTTGTCTCCTTTACGGAACAAATGTAACTAAAATATATCAAAACATGATGTTCATACAATTTAACGACATTATGTGAACATAACAGCAAGAATATGTAAAGTAATTATACTTTCGATATTTTCGACATAGATTTACACATTTTCACTCAAAAATGGATTATATTTTGACTTATTTATGGATTATAAAAACATGTAGTCATAATTTTAAGGGGAAATACCAATATATTAACTCGAATTTATCAAATAAAACGTATTGTTCATATTAATAGAAAGTAACTGATATTTTCTATACATTTTTTAGTTAAGTTATTTTTCTGGCATAAAACGCACATAATTTTCAGATAATATACCTTCATAATGTTCATGCATTATATTTTTTAGTAATAGCTTGATTACGTTGAAAATATGTTGGTTACATTTGAGACATACATTATTTAGATATCAAATGCCACTTGGGGGTGAACTTGAGGAAAATGAGAAGAGACATCAGGGAACAGGCACAAGATAAGGGAATTCTGTTCAAGTAATAAAGTAGCCTCAGAGTGCAATTGTTGTTCTTGAAACCGTGAAATTCTCAAGAAATCGCCATGACAATCAAAAGTCCATAATCTAATCTTTCTCTCTCTCTCTCTCTCTCTCTGGGATGGTCGGAGAAGAAAATTTGCCCGCGGGATCTCTACATTGTTCCATGGTATTAGAACTCACTGGAGAACAACAATGCTGTCGACACGGAAGTCACTTCCATTTGATTGACCAAAATGAACAGCGAAAGAAGAGAATCCCAAGCACTTGGAGATTTATGCCACCCGGTTCACATGATCTCCTCTTTTCTCATATAGTTTTTTTTTCGTTGTTATGTTTCTTGTCCGGGGAACAAGGGAGTCATACTTTCCGGTCTCCATCTTTTAGTCATTTTGCTGCCAGAGCAGAAAATTCGCAAGTATGAAGAATTCGTTATGGGCTGGACGCTATGAATATCCCATTGAGCGCCAAAAATGGTCAGACAATAGCCACCAAAACAAAAAAAAATTCTCAGTGAGTGCAAAGAATGAAAGTTTCAATACATCAAATCCAAAAATTCTTCCCAGCAAATACACCACAGGAATTCATCGTGGTTGGAGATTGAAAAGATCAACAGAGAGAAGAAGCAAAAAAAAAATGTGTTAAGTGGAGCTCATGGAAATGTGGATGTTGTACGCCTCCTCCGGGAAAACTATCATTTATTTACGCAGCGACTGAGAAGATAATAAAACAGCCCTCGAGATAAAGTCCTCATATATTGCTTGCACAAGACATCATTGGACCCAGGTATAATCATCTTGGAAAAGATAGAAAGAGCCTCATAAATTTTATGAGTTACAGAAATTGTCCAATCGCAATTAATATACTTCCTCATGCTAAAATTAAGTCTACCAATGACCCCTCAAAAACTTATTTTGCAATATCAATAAATGTCTTTTTAATCCCTACACCACAATTTAACGGACAAAATTATGTTTATACCGTTTATACGCTTTTAATAACCCTTACGAACATTTAAACTTACAAAAAAATATGTCTTAGTGCCTTATATAACCAAAAGCTTTTCAGGAATTGCATAAAACGCGTGTTAATTTCGAATCAGAGATAAAATCATTTGTTTCATTCTTATTTATAAATTGCCAAGACATCATTAATTGTTACAGCATACATTTTTGAGAAATATACTCTGCAAAATGCAATCGTGATACAAAAAAAAAATTGAAAGTATTTTTTCTAAGTAGAGAAGCTTAGGAAAAATTTCAATTTGCATTAACTTTCGCCGTGGTAAAAGCTTGAGAATTAAAAATTGAGAACAGTTGCCAGCGCCACTCGCGGGAAAAAGAGTGCCCTCATGCGGAAGAAATAAGTGTCAATGTCAGAAAAATTGTAAAGTAATGGCAAAGCGTCACAGCTTTGCGGAATGTTCAAACTTACGAAAAAGACCTCTCTGTGAATTACATTTTCGCAGAAGTTTTGGGTACATACCGATTTAGGGGAAAGTACACTCCCTTCGACCATTCATGCCTTCGAATAATGTGAATTTTCTTTTAGTTTTCCTAAGAGACTTACACATTTCTATTAAATTATTAGTCAACTTGTTATCAATTATTGATAATTATGTCTTAATTAGATATAGGGGAAGTGCTCATAATTTTGGACAGTCTGCTTATAAGCATCGAAGTTCCAAGTTTGAAGTGCGATATTTTCTATACTAATTGACATTTCTTGTTACTCTCTTTTCAGAAGGGTTGTTTAGAAACTTAGCAAGCTATTTATCGTCTTATTTTTATTAAAATTAGTTTTAATACGTTTAAAAATGAATTGATAAGTAGAGGTGACCTTGGCTCTTATTTTGGACAACTTGGTTATTAATTTTTACAACTTGTCTGTAAATTTGGACAGCTAATCCGCCTCAATCCTCAATAGGATGCCCATTGTTCTTCATTTGATGAACAAATCTTACCAAGTCCTCTTCCTGTTCATGTAAGGGAAACGTAGAATGTCACAGAAGCCCGGAAACTTTCCATATCATTCATTAAAGTGAGTTGACTTCGATACTCCAAGTACGTGCGGATTCGCTCATTCCCTGACCTTTCCGGGAGCCTTTCAAGGCATTTCTCGCTACATCTCTTTCATAGAGATGATGCTCCTTTGTTTCTCCAGGCATTTGTCCAACCTAGTCATCACAAAAGCTAAAACTTCACGAAATTTCGTGAGAAAAACACCTGTCCAAAATAAGAATCATCACCTCACTGGTGAATGTCTTAAAAAAAAACCATTTTTCACACGAAAAATATAATTCACAAGGCAAATCTCACTTCAGGTCAAATGTACAAATCATCAGTAACATGAATCAACACAATATTCAATGAATATTCAATAATATCACTCAAAAACAGCGAACAAACTTTGTTAGTACTTCACCAAAACTAAATAAGACTGAAGTAAGCCACGAAGTTCTGTCATATTTCTCGTAAGCAATTGCTCACACTGAATTTTCAACAAAGCAATTTCAACTCAAATCATATTCAAATTTTAACGTATTTAGTGTTAAAATCTTCCAAAAAGAACAAATATTTAGATAGAATTCATTATTCATCAAATATTGAAATAAAAATCCATCATTTTAATCAATTTATTTTTAGTGTCCAAAGTTATCCTCAAAGTGTCCAAAATAAGAAACTGGACAAAATTATGAGCATTTCCCCTACTATGTGTAGGTCTCTAAGGAAACTGATTAAATTGTTTTATGGCTTTGAATAAATAATTCACGGTACACACGACTCTTCGTTATCCGGCACTTCATTATCCGGGTGACAGCTGCCAAACACTGGCGGTTGATGTATTCAAAACTATTTTTTCTAAACATAAAGTTTCTCCAGTGTGAATTAAAGTATTATTATCATTCTATCGAAGTTTTTAATACATAATTGTGATAAAAAAATGAAACATAGGGTGGAATCACCAGTTCTCGCCAGTGCCCCACTTCTCGCCACTTACATTGAAATCGCTATTTTTCGCAATTTATGAAATAAATGAGTCGCAATTTTTTTGTATTGTTTCTGCTTCTACGCATAGAATCGAAAAATAATAATTATTCGTTTTGGATTCACGATTTTGATCACTTTTTAGAGCAATATTTTAAGCAAGTGCATCGAATCCAACATCTCTTGCCAAATGTACTAAGTGTCGTCAAATTTTCATCAGGCCAAAAATACCTATTTGTGTAAATAATTTGTCTATTGAATATTTAATTGCACTTGTGAAATACATAAAATTAGTATTTAGTCAATTAATATTTCATTTTATATTATTTTTGTATAAAAATGAGGCATGGCGAGAAGTGGTAATATTCTGGAATTGATTTTACCACCTGTCGCCATATCTTTTCAATAGGCGACGCTAACTTCACTTCGTAGATTCTCAGTTGTCAAATCTGCATTGTTTACTTTCTGCAAAAGCCCCATAATTTGATTTCTCAAATAAAAGTGAAGAAAAATCATTTAAAGAGAGTAATAATAAAGTGATCACAAGGAAAGAGAAATGGTGAATGTATTCTTTTCATAGCATTGCCTAAAATAACCGAGTGTGGTTCTTTTCAAGTGGGTGGCGAGAAGTGGTTACAAATTTTACAAAACTGGCGAAAAGTGGTAAAAAGTGGCGACGAAATGGTTATTTTTGCATTATTAATAAAAATCAGTTTTTTAAGTAGTCCAGCGTTATGTTCTAGGATTATTGTTTTCACGTATCTAGAGCCAATACATCTAAGTAACTTTGTGTCAAATTTGACTTATCTTGTTACAAGGATTCAAAAGTTATGATTAAATGAATTTAATTTTTTCCTAAACATGGCGATAGCCGGTTATTCCACCCTAAGCACACCATGAAGAAAATTCTCTTGTTCTCTGTCAGACAGAAAATAAATTCACACAGCACAAAATAGAAAAACCGTTGATCATTCAAAAAACCTAAATGTTATTTTGTCCCCCAGTAAGCAGGATAACGAAGAGCCGTGTATACTTTGTCGATTCATTGCCGATTGAAACTGATACAATCGGGTTTAAAACTTCAAGACATTTCTGAAAACATTCCAAATTTAAACAATTCCATTGAAAATTGGGCCCACATAGAGTGGTTGACTTATGATCTTCGAAAATTCAAAATAGCTTATTTTCCTGTCATAGACGTTCATGAACGCCATGGACCAAATCTTTACCTGTAGGGGAATTCTGTAATTTTTCTGACATTGTCACACATGAGTTCGAAACCTGACAATACCAATTAAACTTTTTTTTGTCATATCACGTGAATTCGAAGATACAATTCATTGATTTTTTACTGAAATCTCTTTAGTTAATCATATTATGCAAATAACAGTCCGGCTTGATTGATTTATTTAATAAAATTCATTGTTATTTTAATTGCCAGAAATCTCAAAATGTGAGTTCTGCCCAGAGTTCGATGACTCATAGTGCCTAAAGTTCAAGATGACTGCCTCTATCGGTCACTTTTTTGTAAAAGGCGTCATTCTGTTTAATTCTCTTCCAAGTGATTTCCGTATTTCTGCGGCTGCTATTCGTAATTTCAATCTTCAGGCTGGATCCTAGAAGCAATTAATTTGTTTCTCGAACTTTCTTAATTTTGAATTCTTGTCATTCCCTATTTTTATGTTCCTCTTTTTTCTGATTTTTTTTATAACAATTGTAAAAGGGATGACCCTATGCTTGTGAGCAAATAAAGTAATAATAATAATAATTATTATTATTATTATAATACTGGAGAAATAAATTAATTCTATTATCGGTACTTTATCGATTCATTATCGATTTTGACCGATTTAGTAGAATTCAATATTTCGAGACCTTAACAAAATTAAACTTTCTGTGAGTGATTAACCTTTGACCTTCGGGAATTCAACATAGCGAATTTTCTGAAAAAAAAACGTATCACCTTAAAATTGGTGGGTGTCTTGGTTAATAGGTCTATCACCTGAAAACATGGTTGGTGCCTTGTCTATCTGTCGCTAATCACAGCAACTGACCCGAAAAAATTATATTTAAATTGGAAAAAATATTTTAATGCATCAATCTATATACACAAAATTTCATTAGAAATAATTCTTTGTAGCAACCTAATTTATTTTTGTATTCTCTGTCGAATAAAATAAAATAACTTGAATTGAAACAATTAATCTAATCCGTTTTTCTACGCGGAATTACATTTGAATTACATTACCACCACTTCTCAGGTGATAGACATTTTGGACTAGCCAATACATAAACCATTTTTCGGATGATAGCTTTTATAGTGAGCCGAGGCACCAGCCTTTCTTCGGATGGATTTCGGCTCATTTCAGGGCAATGAGCTTGGTGATGGATTAAAATGCAATATCATTCTCATCATTCTCATTCCGAATGATTCCGTTCAGAAGTTCGAAGAGACAAAGCCAAGCCAAACCTATGCGATATTCGAATTTCGAATTTCGGTATTCTTGACAGTTCAATCGTCAACAATGTCAACAATAGTGTGTAAACGTTTGTTGCAAAAAGTGAATTTTTGTCTTTCAATGAACTTGCTCACTTTTGTGTAACTCGTCGATTTAAATGTTCGAACTTCCAACAGGTTTTTAGGTAAGTTCTCTCTGATTTTCCTTCGAGTCAGTACAGAAAAAACCTCAACAGGAGAGAGCTTTCAAATTGGGAAGATTATTACTGAACGAGAGGAATTCCTATTTCGAAATAAAAGTTCCTCATCGAGCTTTTGCCTCAAGTAATCTAGCCTAGCTTACGACGCAAGCTTTGTTCGGTTATGTTCGAATGGGGGATGGATATTCCATTAACTGCAAATTTTAAAAACCCGAAATACAGTTCGAAATTATTCGAAAAAATATCGAAAGTCTGTCAAACTATCAAATTTAGTCAAGACACACCTTGGGAATAACTATAGCGGAGGATAGGGAAAAATTTATCTCATGAACAAACCCCTAGGGTAGGTTCCCTTAAACTCTTCGGTCAACAGTGGAGTGAAGTGCATTTCGTAATAAACCCGTTTAGAAGCAGCCTTTGAGCAATTAATACTGCTGAAGGCAATACATTATTTGCGTAAATTCAAGACTGGCTATATCCTTTGGGTTAGTACTTCAGGCATTATCTCAGGAAATTTATGACACAAAAACTCCTCAGGGAAGTCTACGACGATATGCAAACAAATTACTATTGACTGGATTTATGCGGATCTTTTTATCTAACAAACACTTTTAGATAAGTGGACAAATAAAAGAGTGCAGCTGTGAATAGGTGGTAGTTTTTAAAATTTATCATTAGCACAACAACTCTAATAATTATTTTATGGAGAAAAATAAGCAGTTTGTTTAAACTAATTTTAATTACTTAGAAGAATTTCCCTAAAGGAAACACCAAAAATTACTCAAAAGCATCAACCACTGAAGACGATGTTATTGCTCTAATGTTAGTATTATTGCTGGCTTTTTTTTTTGCAGAAACATGTCTTTTTATTCAGCTCGTAAAATTAACTCCAAATAGAAAAATGTCTGCTAATTTGTAAAGAGAGAAAAAAACATAATTGTCGTGTTATACACGAGAATTTTAGGAGATCTATCTCATCTAATAAAGAAGGGATTTGTGCAGAGAAATTAGTCTTGATGGCTGTTGGGTTCACTTTTCTTTTATTGCTTCCTCAATTTGAGGGATAAATTTGGGGAGTTGGGTTCGTTAAAGACCAATCAGCTTTAGTGAGTTGAATTATCCCAAGAATTGTGTTCTAAAACGTGTATCACGTTCTTGAGTAGAATCTATTGATTATTTTCATGATTTTGATCCTCCTTTCTCATTATTTATCTTTAAGTTTGCTTCTTGTATTTATTTTAGCTGAGACTCTTTACAATCTTAGCTTCTGTGGTCCGAGGTGAAATCTAATCTCGCCAGATCGGGCCTAAACTTTCCATATGCACGTTTTGACACCCATCTCGAATATAATACCCACTAGAATCGGACTTTTCCGGCCGTCGTAGTGAGTGATGTAGTGAGAGATATCGAAAAGAGATTTTCGGAAAAGGAGAAATATCGGTAAGGAGCTACAAGTAGGTGATGTCAGATCTCAGATACATCTTAGTAATCCATTCTGTCATTTTGGAACACCCCAAAATTTTGTTTTCCCAATAAGATGCTATACAGTAGACTCTCTCTCAATCGGGAATATGGGGCAAAATGTCATCCGGTTTAGCGATAGAATTTAGCGTCAATGCCTTTGTAAATTCCAGAAAAAGCGCTCAATTATAAAGAATCACGATAAAATAGGAAGAACTACAGCAAATTTGACCATATTAGCTTCATAATTAAACGTGAAAACACATTTTAAAATGTCTCTAAATCCGAATTGTCAGAATTTAATTCCTCATGGTCATTTGTAAAGGTCTTGGTAAATGCAACAACTCTTCCAAACATACCAATTACATACAACTATCGCTAAAGACGCTCAAATCGAAAAATCAATTTTCGAAAATTCAATATCGAATATCTGAGAATTCTTATTTTCAATATCGATGAAATTTTTGTATGTTATAGCTGAAGTCAAGACCTTTCCAATAATGGGTCGCACTTTACCCTCGCTTTATTGTGACTCGAGCTATAGGGGAAACTGGGGCACCACCAAACACGGGGTACCACCAAACACGGGGTACCACCAAACACTAACTTTTATTTCCAAACTACTTGGACTACCTCGACCATTCCTTCAGTAGACAAGCATCTCTATAGTGCCTATAAATTCCTATCGATCTTATCCTCTGATATCCAATATCCGATTAAAAAATCGCAGTGTTTGGTGGTACCCCGTGTTTGGTGGTGCCCCAGTTTCCCCTAATATTTTTACGAAAGGGGGATCTTCTCGTACCTCTAGTCGCGACCACCGACCAAATAAATACGACACGGATTTTAGTTAAAATCCCCAAAAAAAAGGGCCTTTATTTCACGATCTTTTTATAGTCAATGTGGGAAGGAGACAGCTAATCCAGCGGAACCTCCTTACCGGATTGTCCGGTTACTTGTAACCCGGTGACCTTTAAGATAGTTTCACAGCGAGGAAGAACAGCTGTCGTGCTGATTGCTGTGCCTTTTGTGAGACATCTCGTTTCTGTCAACCTTATTGCTATACTTTACAGCCCAAATATACTGGGTTTCCCCATTTTCCTTTGTCCTCCTGTGGCCCGGAACGGTCTACTGATCTTCCACTACGTTCCTGCATGACACTGTCTGTCTTTAAATAAAATTAGTATATATAGGGTAAAGTGGTACAAGTTGGACAGGGGTACAAGTTGGACAATGGTACAATTTGGACAGGGCCTTTTGTTTTGATAAATTTAGTACTTCATTTTTATTTGAATATTTTTAATTCTTTAGTTTTATAATTTGGTTCCTTGTGTTTAAAAACAAATTTTGTACTGTATTTATCAAGAAAAAAGGCCATGTCCAACTTGTACCGGCGAATTGTCCAACTTGTAACACTAATTCCAAATTATACCACTTTACCCTAAAACACTCATGATACACAGAGCAAACGTGGTAGTGTCCTTAGAGGCGGTATACGGAACTAGTTGTCCAGACCCAAGACTTTGATCGCCCAAATCGTAAGCTGCATTGTTTCCAACGGTATAGCTCCACGTGTGCCCACAATGATGGGCTGTACTTCGCCAGATGCCACACGAACTAACATATTCATCCATACAAAAAGGCGACGCATCGACACACATTATCGGATTTGAGGTTATCTTCTCTGATCTCAACCGAGCGGATTCAGCGACGGTTATTATAAAAGAGGCACAGATCGACTTCTGTCCGGGATCCGACCTGATTGTACAAATTCAGGAAGGTCTCCAAGTAGACGAAATTAGAGTCCGCCATGAGGTCGGGTATACGAATAGGTGCCAAATCTCCGTATTTGCCAATCTTATCCTGCCATCCGTTGGCGAATCCCGTCCCTTCTTCATGGCGGACTACAATGTTGAATGTTGACCCCCTGTTGTCCTTCCTGATTTTGTACAATCAGCTCGGGTATGAAACAGGCCCGGGATAGCAGTCGACTCGTGCCTCTTTTAAAACAACTCGTGCCTCTTTTAAAACAACCGCCACTCGCTCCACTCATCTGATATCCAAGATGACATAGTCTGGAATCGTATCATGCCCATTCCAATGATGTGACCAAGAGTCTCTAGCGTTAAATGACTTGACCGGAATATATTTTCGGTATTTATTAACCGATTTTGATGAAACTTTAGTACATTACATCTGAGATTGGGACCTTTCCAATTATAGGTCGCATTATTCTGTATTCTGTATTTATTCTTCATCTTGATTGTGACATTTCCAACCTCCCCTGCGGCCATCGCCGTCTTAGCGTTGGTGACCAACCTCAAGAGCCAAAACAATGGAAAAGCTCTATCACGGGTTGTATAAGCCAAAGTAACATTATTTGTTTACATATCATTCATTAAAACCATTAAATAAGAATGTCAGGAAATGTCCACTCAATCAAGAGACAAGGCCAGGCTGTGGCAGCCGTTTGGCATGGAGGGAAAAAAAGAAAAATAATAGTAATGATAATAATAGATTAATGGATATAATATAAATTAGGTATAGAGAGAAACTTTTAACCCCGAAATAGAACGAACCACGAAGGAATAAAAACTCAAAAAAAAAGAAACATAGCAGAGAGAGAATAAAAACAAAACTTACGAATAGGACACCAGATTCCACCAGATTATTCCCAGTGAACTCCACTATACCCTGACCCTTATACCCTAGACACACTTACGACTTAAGCCAAGAGACGGCTTAGTGGAAAATGATGGAAAAGTAGTTTAACCATTATTGCGAATATAATTGCGCTAAGCCATCTCTTGGCTAATCCTCAGGTCTGACGAGGCCCTTACTGTACCGAACTTGACCGGATTCTATCTCTTATAAACCGATTTCCACGAACGTTCTTTTTCTTTTCTTGGCGCTCTGTAATCAAACTATTTAGAATAGAAAATAGCCTGTGATAAACCTAGATAAGCTTATGGTAGCTGAGATTCTTAACAGCCCAGCCAGCACAGTTAGCTGAAAAATTCAGCGTTTTCAGCATATCGTCGGTTGCGTCTACCTCTGTCGTATCTGCATTTGTTTTGTATCTGCATTCGGTGCAAACTACAATACAGACGTCCTTTCTTGCCTGTTATTTTTACTGTTTGACGATATTTTTGCTGTTTCGATCACCAAAAATGCTGACTGGTCAGCAGTTCTCGAACAAAAAATGCTAACCAGGTAATGTCATTATCTCTTTCGTTTGGTGTTCGCTGGGAGGCGACGTCAGAAAACTGTTCTAAGCGGCAAAAACGGATAAAATCGGATAGATTCGACTCTTTACCACCTTGTAAAGTATCTGAGCTACTATAAGCTTACCTGGATTTATCACAGGTCATTTGATTTTGACGTACTTTGCGTATGCAGAATTGAGGAATTGACGGGAGGTTCCACGGGAAAATTGGTTTTGAAGGAATTTCTTGGCAATTGTTGCAGGTGCTGAAAATCAAGTCCAGAGGCTGCCTGAGGGATATTTTTGTGCAGTGTTTGAATCTCACGTGGGATCAGTGATGGAAAGTCCCTCGAAGGAATTGCGCGAAGAAACACACCCATTTGCAGCAAAGCGAGGAAAATGCTCTGTGAGCAAGACAATTAATGCAGCATAGCAGTCAAAAATGTGGAACAGGTAAATTTCATAACAGTGTTTTTTTTTTCTTTTAATAATCGTCTCACTTGAAAGAATATCTTCCTCATTTTCTCACCCACAATTTTCACTATCAATTGACGATGGAAAGTCCCTCAAGGTGGTCTTGTCTATCTATTTTTTCTTTTTATTTTGCTTTGGTCTAACAATAATCACCTCATTTGTGAGCGTCTTGTTTAATCCCCTGGCTGCCTGGCCAAGTAATCTCTATCTTTTGCCAGTCACGACTTTTCAGGTTCTTAACCATCAAGTGTTGCTAAATTAAAGGCAAAAATACACAAATGAGATGTTTTGGATGTATTGGGGAGGGAAAAATGCTTTGAGATAAATATGCAAAAAGAGGTGTTTAGAGATATTTTAATTTACTCCATCCCAGAGGTCAATAACTCACTCAATATATTGGATATATAAATACCTTATTTCCACCTGTGTGCTGTACAACTGCACTGTTGACTCGTTTTAGGAACATACATAATTTTGCACGTTCATGGGAAGTAAGTTGATTTTTTTTTTAATTTGTACAACTCATTTAAAACATTTAACATTTATGTGGCAAATGTTTTATGCATTTTTCATGAGAGCCGTGTGGAATTGGTCAGTCTGACGCAACTTAATTTTCAAGCTAAAACATCAAGTAGATGTAATGCAAGACTTTTTGCAAGAATATTTGCAAAAGTAGCTTCTGAAAAATGATTTATTTCTCTTTAGGAAACATTTTATTGTTAGAACTTTGCAAATCTTTAGCACATAACAAGTGTAAAGACATATAGAAAACATGCAATGCTATTGAATATTTATTCAAATTTTAAAATTATTACTGTGAGAAATACAAAACTTTATAAATTTTATGAAGAATATTTAACAAAAAAAAATAGCACAGAAAGGCTTGAGAACTTTTTAACCAAGTCGTTATGAGAGGAGAAAAACCAATAAGTGAGACTTTAATGATAATATTTTCTCTGAAATTATTATTGTAGAAAATATTTTTAAATGGTCTTTGTTTTTCTGTTATTCCAAAAACTTGGGCCAATTGTAAAGGAATCCTAAAAAAAACATGCGGAAAAGGAAAAGAAACATCGTCCGAGCTAATGTCCATTTATGGGGGGTGGGGGAGGGGTCACCGAAAACCGGATGTCGATAGCTAGCTCGAGAATAAACACAAAGTTATATAAAAAAAAAATGATCACCGTGCGTCCTATCCGAGCTATCCGAGGCTCCTTGCAAGTTTTCGTAATACAGTAGAGTCTCGCTATAGGCCATCGCTCTATAGTCCACAATTTATCGACCGTTGATGTCAAATCACTGAGGTTATGTCTTTTAGTACGCGACATGCACTGTTGTCATAATTATTTTAATATTTTTGGCAAACTTTATTGAGTAGTTGTGATAATTGTGATCCATAATTAAGAGAGCGAGGACAAGTACCACAATCGCAAAGAAAGTGGAAAGCCGTCGAGCAATTTCAATACTAAAAGTCGTTGATAATTTTAAAAAATTACATGGACTATAGTGCGACCCAAGTGTCAAATCTGGAACCAATTATGGACTATAGCGAGACTCTACTGTAATCTGGCTTTTACGAGGAGGTGTTGTCAGCCTTCGCCCAACCCTTTCTAGATGAACTACAGTAGACTCTCGCAAATTCGGCTCTTTTAAGATCGGGCTACTTTTAAATTCGGGCAGCGGTTACATTTGAAAAAAGTTTGTTGTCATTTTTCAAGTTTGATTATGATTGTCAAATGAATCAAATATGCTCAAATTTGGCATGGTTTGTCTTAATTTTGATGTGATTTTGCATTATTGAGGGATTTTCATGCAATTTACGTTATATATCAGTGTGTAAACTCAATATCTGTATGAACATGAATAAAAAATCGTTGCATTTCAAAAACTTTGTCGCCCGAATTTCTGTCTAATCCGGCTGACATTTCGGTCCTATATGCCCGAATTTGAGAGAGTCTACTGTAGATCCCTTGTTCGTTAGCCTCAAGTTCGTGACTTCCCACTGAGGTTGGTTACTCAATCTTCTATCACTCACCTGAGTGTACCGGGGCTTCCCAGGCATATATCCCACTTGGAAATAAGCCCAGAAATTTTAAGAAGTAGCTATGTATCGCATTACTCCCTTCCGTTTAGACCCCACCTCAATTAGGTTCAGAACAGTTAAAAATGCCAAGACGGCGGTGGACACTAAACCACAAATTTTCTACTTCTGTAAAACGGTTTTTAGTTCTTAATCCTCTAAAGACAAGACGCTTTTTACTGACCGATAAATCAACAATATAAATAAAAAGTGTTTCTGATTCGGTGTATTTTTTACCTCTACGGACAAATAAAACGTACAGTGGTGGCCAAAATAGTAGGACCACTTTGTAAAGCTTATTTTTGTTTTAATTTTTGTATTTTTTCCCAACTTGTTGCCAAAACTTTGATGTAGAAATCTTAAAATTATTAAGATCGTAGAATAAAAGTTGTTTTGTCCGCTAGAGGTCTCTATATTGTGCAGAATACATAAATACTGAAATTCAATTCGGACAATAAAATAGGAAAATTGTCATTTATAATTTCTAAATATAGTAGGTGAGATTGTTAAGAATCTCACCTAATAGCTTTAGTTCCACTTTTTCGATTTAGGTCACATTCATTTATTTAAATGAAAGTGGTCCTATTAGGATCGGAGGAACGTCTGTTCGACAGGGAACCCCTATTGACACTTTTGTCAGAATGTTGAAAATTATTTAATGTATCCAGTAAAATATAAGTAATATAAAGTTTTTTCTGTAATCAAATGGTACAGAGAAGGGTGTCAATAGGTGCTGGTGCTGACACGAGTTCTTAAAGTGTCAATAGACGTTCTTTTTACCCTATAACGTTTTTTCTGTAATATACCTTTACTATAGACAGAGATGTTCAAATTTCATATCCCAAATGGTACAGAGTAGGGTGTCAATAGGTGCTGACACGAGTTCTTAAAGTGTCAATAGACGTTCCTTTCACCCTACGTTGTTAAAATTGAATTTCACTATTGACATATTCTGTGAAAAAAAGAGACCTCTTGCAGCCAAAATAATATGTATTCGACGTAAGGTAATTATTTGAATATATCTAGGGTGGAATAACCGGCTATCGCCATGTTTAGGAAAAAAATAAATTCATTTAATCATGACTTTTGAATCCTTGTTACAAGATAAGTCAAATTTGACACAAAGTTACTTAGATGTATTGGCTCTAGATACGTGAAAACAATAATCCTAGAACATAACGCTGGACTACTTAAAAACTGATTTTTATTAATAATGCAAAAATAACCATTTCGTCGCCACTTTTTACCACTTTTCGCCAGTTTTGTAAAATTTGTAACCACTTCTCGCCACCCACTTGAAAAGAACCACACTCGGTTATTTTAGGCAATGCTATGAAAAGAATACATTCACCATTTTTCTTTCCTTGTGATCACTTTATTATTACTCTCTTTAAATGATTTTTCTTCACTTTTATTTGAGAAATCAAATTATGGGGCTTTTGCAGAAAGTAAACAATGCAGATTTGACAACTGAGAATGTACGAAGTGAAGTTAGCGTCGCCTATTGAAAAGATATGGCGACAGGTGGTAAAATCAATTCCAGAATATTACCACTTCTCGCCATGCCTCATTTTTATACAAAAATAATATAAAATGAAATATTAATTGACTAAATACAAATTTTATGTATTCCACAAGTGCAATTAAATATTCAATAGACAAATTATTTACCCAAATAGGTATTTTTGGCCTGATGAAAATTTGACGACACTTAGTACATTTGGTAAGAGATGTTGGATTCGATGCACTTGCTTAAAATATTGCTCTAAAAAGTGATCAAAATCGTGAATCCAAAACGAATAATTATTATTTTTCGATTCTATGCGTAGAAGCAGAAACAATACAAAAAAATTGCGACTCATTTATTTCATAAATTGCGAAAAATAGCGATTTCAATGTAAGTGGCGAGAAGTGGGGCACTGGCGAGAACTGGTGATTCCACCCTACATCAAAACTATTTGAACAAATTGGAATAAACAAAAAAATACAAAAGAAAAGTAATGGTTTTTTGCAGGGGTGGTCCTATTATTTCGGCCACCACTGTATATAGCCCACAATCTTTAAGAATATCTCCTTAAAATACCAGTGAATGATCATTTTCGTTTTTATATATTTTCTGAAAAAAATAGGTCAGATTCATTAAAGGAATATGGGAAATCTGGGAAATAATATAAAGTGTTCGAAGCCAGAGTGTGTGCAAGGTTTTGAAACCAAGAGGTAGATAAGTGGCACTCAGACTGAACCGTGAGCGTCGATCGACAAAATTGTGCCGATCTGTAATAGGTAAAAATCGCCAAATTGGCACTATTTTGCTAAGAAATCTGTAGATCAGCACACTTTGGCAAGAAATCAACAGATCGGTATGTTGAACATGTGTTATTCATTCGCAAAAATCGGCAAATCGCCACGATTTTAGCGATAAATTGGCGGATTTAACTGACAGTTCGCTTTTATGAAGTATAGCATTCGTTTAAGCTCATTTAACATTCTGAATTTCCTACAGACAATTCCAGTGGTAAATATTAATACAGGGCTGAGCAAGAACCGTTTAAAACCAAATAAACATCAAAATAAGTTGTTTTAGCGTTTTGACCATTGACGTAAAATTTTCATTTGACGTTTATTCGATTTCAAACGGTTCTTGTTCAACTGTGTTTTAATGTACTGTACTGGAAATACTAATTTTGTAAATGCACTTGCGGCAGATCGGCACTCGAGTAAACCGTGAGCGCCACAGTTATTCAATTTTGCTTTTTTGGACAAATTTTTTGTACGATTAACTTCTCTTACAGTTTTTTTGCTCACCGTTTATCGCATTTTCGTTTTATTTCTTCAATTTTCTTATATTATTTTCAACTAGTGCCTCCAAGTATGAGATAAGGTAATATGGTAATGGAAAATTTATGTAAGAATTGCAATGAAAATGCCTAAATTTACGAAATACGGTGAGGCTCCGGCGAGCATTTTATTGTCAATGTGATTCTGCCCTTACTCAAAAATGCGTCATGTGATTTCTTTCATTTTCGAATGATTACCCAGGTGGTTATTCGACTATTTACGGAAATATCGTATAATCATTCCTAACAATGGTTTTTCGAGGTCAATGGTTAAAAAGGCTCTAGAGAGCGCATTTGTCAAGCGAATGGGGTCACATTTGGGCTCTTTGGAAAGGTCTTGGAATTTCCAATAAAACTGAACTAGTTTCCATCAGTTATGAATCGGCAATGAACCAGTTTATTACCGATAACTAATTTTTATCTGAAATTCAATTGTATTACTCCTGATGTGTATTTTGGGAAGTGTTTTCAGTGATTTATGAATTGGTTTGAAAAGGTAGAAAACCCGGTAAACGGTAAATGATAGGATAATATTTTTGAGGGCCGTTTTGCCACCCCTTTTCCTTTGGCAGTGATATTTACTGACCATTTTATCATTTCATTGTTCTGTCTACTGGAGCCAATTAGAAATACCTTTGTGCAGTGGGCTCTAGGGTAAACTAAGCTAATTCAAAACCTGCTCCAAATGGCATTTCGCTACTCCAAATGGAAACGTCATTGTTTTCATGATAAATACAGTACTAAATGGCTATATTTATATATTTTCTATACCTCAGTTTCATTATTTAGTCAATTTTGCTCCAAATAAAGCGAAAATCCATTCATATTCACAAATTTTAATATTTTAATTTCTCAGAAAAATTAAAAGTGTACCTTTTCACCATCGAATTTTTCATACATCGACTATGTTTTTCAATGAAAAACACAATAAGGTGATTGTTGTTTATCCGTTTTGTTTAACATTTATGTCATATTTCTAGCTAATTTTAGTTAAATTAAGTGCTAATCTTTATTGTAAACGGTACGTGAAGTTTTCAAATGAAATAATTACCTGTTTCGTGAACAAAAAGGGTTTTTCTGAAGTGTCTGCAAATGCTTTAATAGGAAACCCCGGAAATATGATTTTTTGGATAGATTTTTTTATTGTTTTAGTCGTTTTAGTACATATCCTGCACTCAAGAGCAACTCAACATGGTTTTGGAAGCCTTTCGTCGCGGTTTCACTTACACTGCTTGTCTCCAATTAGAAACTTTCCCTTGTCTCCATTTAGATTAATATGTTTCCAATGGAAGCATTTTACACTCGCGTATTTTTCTTGTATTTAAGAAGTTTTCAAATTATATCTAAAGAATTTTCACTAAGTAGTAACATTCTAGAAGAGGTAAGGAGCAAATTTATGTAATTCTCTTCAGAAAAAAATATGAACTTAATGTGTTGAATCTTCTGTCGAAGTTAAAGCGTCTGGAAATGGTTTTGAATTAGGACATTTATACCCTAGGGGTAATTTAAACCGGGGTATTTCTAGTCGCATCTTTCTATACTATGCCCTAATATGATCCTGGGTTAAAACCTTTAATCTGTCTTGTTGGAATCCCCGCAAATGTGTTTCAGCTAAAAGGGAGGGAGATTTCGAATGAAAACGCCCTGTGATCATAGCCCCTTGACACAGAATTGTATTGCTTTGTATGTTCATTCCAACTACTATTTATTAAATATCCATAAATTCATGACTGACAGAGGATGTCTCTCTGATTTGTGTTCCCAAAAGTCAATTCTTCTCCATCACATTTCAATCACTATTTGTCTAAATATTGCACACGTCTTATTTGCAATTATAATATTTCATACATGGTTAATGCAAGAGTCGCATATTAAATTTTTATAGCGAGCTCTTTTTCCTCACTTTGGCGATAAATTGCCGATGGTGCAAGAGAATAATGTTGGAAACGTAAGGGAACACTCAAGTTCAATGCTAGAATGATCTCATAATTCATCTCCCTGTCTTGATAGTTTTAGTGAGACTTCACTAGAAGAATAATTTTCTGGTATCTCTTGAGGTCTCAGCCAGAGAGCTTCCTTCATTGTTGACGCTAAATTGCCGATGGTGAGGAAGAACAACAGCAAAAATACGAACTCAAAAAAAAATAGTAAACGAAGAACTTTGATGGAAGTCGCGATCTTTTGCCTTCGATTCACCTTAAATTGCCAACGACAAGTTTGTCTTTTTTAAAAGTTGAGATTACCCAGGTGAAATCCTCAAGAGACACTCGACTCTCCTTCTTTGAGCTTAATTGACATCGAGGGGCTTCAATCTTACCGTGTTTTCGGTCAAGACTCTCACCTGAAGATGAGAAATGGCTTTCAATTTGAATTAATTCTTTCTCACACTAATTTTTAAATACATTCCAACGAAGCGTATTCTAAATAAGCAACTTTCATTATCCCGGAAATGCAGCAATATCTTGATTTATTAATAATCATTTTGGTGGAACGCGTTAGATTCTTTTCTAGTCTGTTGATTCTTTGCTGTTTTGCATTTTATTCCAACAACTATTATTCTTAAGATTTATTCTACTGAGACATAGGGTAATTGTTGAGATTTATTTAAATTTTTGTGCATTTAAAAAAAAAATTGCATTTCATAAAAAAATATCGTTAAATCCAGTGCCAAATAAGCCAAACGACTATACAGTTAAAAACAATCACTTTAATTAATTTTCCGTTCCTTTTTATTTAAGTTTTTTGTTTTCTTTTTATTACTTTCGAGATGTTCTTAAATGCATTTTGGTATTCCTTATGCACAATTATCTCGATCTGACCCAATTTCTGAAGTCTATAAAAACGAAAAGTTAAGATGTTCAGTGTCTCAGTTGAAGAAGTTCTTTTGGGTGCAATCGGTGCAATGATAGGTTTGTTCTGGACTTTTCTGGGAGCAGCAATTCTGCTGAATTCTATTGAATTCTCAGAGGGAGTAAGTGAAATATTTTTATTTATTCCCCTAAAATCTTTTACATAAAATTCTCTTTCATTATCCAGAAATTGCAATCCGTTTTGGATATTCGCGAAGCATTTGCAAAAAAATTTCCGGGAAAAAGAGTAATTCGAGGAGTTGATGCCAAACTTGGTCAATTTCCTCATCAAATACGTTTGCTCATCTACGTGGATTTCTTAAAAGAAGATCATCAAGAGCGGCATTTATGTGGAGGAAGTATAATTGATGAAAGATGGGTCCTAACTGCAGCTCATTGTATTTTGGAGGGCAATGACAAAACAATAATAAGTTACAAAGTTGAAGCTGGTTATGTTAACACAGCATATGCCAACAATAAATATACTCAGAGTTTCTATGTGGCTTCGAAGGATGCCCATCGTCATCCAAAGTACAATAGTGCTACATTGATCAATGATATTGGTCTGATAAAAACAGGAAAATTCGATTTTACCCGGTCCAATGTTAAACCTATTCCCCTGACAACAGAATCCCCCAATTCTTTTGTTGGTCAATTGATGGTAACATCTGGCTATGGGTACATCTCAAATGTTGGACCGGTTTCCCAGAAATTGAATTGGACCAAACTCAAAATTATTCCATTCGATAAATGCCAGAAAGCCTATGATGAAACCATTCCGGAAACATGTTTCTGTGCCGAAGATCAGAATCCACGAAAGAGTTCCATTTGTTCTGGGGATTCTGGAGGACCTGTTATCATTAAAATTGACGGAGAACACAAACTAATCGGGGTGGTGTCTTTTGGACACGTAGATGGATGCGATACGACCCCACAAGGTTTCACGAACGTCTTTTCCAGCATCAAATGGATTCAATACGTAAAGACAAGGAAGTGATAACCGGAAGCAAAAACAGTTTGAAAATGAACAATCGTCAAATAAATAATTTATTCGGTTTCAAACGGTTCTTACTCACCCCTTCCTTAGACACACTTACGACTTAATCCGAGATAGGCCTAACGTAATCATAGTCAAAATAATGATTCGACTAAATTTCCATCAGTTTCCCACTAACTAAGCCGTTTCTTGACTTAAATCGAGAGACGGATTAAATAGTCTTCAGACTAAAGGTTTAGTCCAGTTCCCGAAGGTCTCAAAATCATAAATAACAAGCAATTTTATTGGTTCATCAGAATCTAATGGACGATTTACTCTGATTATCTAATCCTAATGCCCGTCCTAGACACACTTACGACTAAAGTCCAGAGACGACTAAGCTAGTTCATAGCCAAGTCAGTTCCTGACACACTACAAATGAGGCTTAGCACCACAAAACGTAACTTTCCTGGGTTTTTATGCAGATATTTCTACTGAAATGCACTAATACTCCTCTAAAAATGAAACTATTTGTAATATCATGTCTCAGTACACGTCCAATAATTATTGTTAATTACAATTATTTGTGAAGTGGAAGCTAACTCGCGACTTAAGCCAATTTTGGCTATTCTAGTGAATAATTCTTGTTGTTATACGTGAATTGTGAAGTAAATTTAAAAGTAGTTTTATTTTCAAAGGAGTACTAGTGCATTTAAATAGAAATATCAGCAGAAAACCCACGAAAGTTATGTTTTGTGAGTGCCAGTAAACATTAAGCCTCGTTTGTAGTGTGTAAGGGCCTTGACAGACTTGAGGATTAGCCGAGAGACGGCTTAGCGTTAGAAATAATGGTCAAACTACATTTCCATCATTTTCCACTAAGTCGTCTCTCGGCTTAAACCGTAAGTGTGTCTAGGGCATAAGGAACTGACTTGGCTATGAACGAGCTTAGTCGTCTCTGGACATTAGTCGTAAGTGTGTCTAGGGCATAATGGACCATTTACTCTGATTATCTAATTCTAAGTCAAAACTTTCCAAAAAATATTGATTTAAGGAAATTGGAGAAGTTAAACCATATGGCTAATACGGGCTTTAGACCTAAGGCTTAGCCATCTGGCTTAGCTCCTCTAATTCCTTATCAGGCACGATTTTTTTAGGAAATTGTTGTTTAGAATTGGATATTAAGGGCAAATAATCCAATATAGATTTTGAAAAATCAATAAAATTGCTCGTAATTTAGATTTTTGAGACCTGCGGGAACTGGGCTAAACCTCCAGGTCTGAAACCTGTATTAGGCAAAAACTGATGGAAATGTAATCTAATCATTCTTTTGATCATAATTACGTTAGAATACGTGGGAACCGGAGTTCGTCGGGCGATTTGGAATTACTCTAGGAAAACAGCAACTCTTTCCAGAGCTTTTGGCTCAGTCTTCAAGCCATCATCACTGGTCGAGTCTAAATGGGAATTTCCAGAGTTTTGTCAACATTTCACGTCTGATGGTCAATCACAGGGCAATACAGAGGATATGGGGACACTTTTAACAAAGAGATAACAATAAATTTTCTTCGAATAATTTTAGCAACACTCTTTTCCACAAAGAAGATGACCAGAGACACAACAGAAACCCAAAAGCCTGGAAGAAATTGTAAATCCTCTCTATTGCCCTGTGA
Organism: Phlebotomus papatasi; assembly: GCF_024763615.1. Classification (NCBI taxonomy): domain Eukaryota; kingdom Metazoa; phylum Arthropoda; class Insecta; order Diptera; family Psychodidae; genus Phlebotomus; species Phlebotomus papatasi. Next base: position 9,248,992 of record NC_077223.1, read on the forward strand.
ATGACCATCAGACGTGAAATGTTGACGAAACTCTGGACATTCCCATTTAGAATCGATTGATGAAGGCTTGGAGACCGAGCCGAAAGCTCTGGAAAGAGTTGATGCTTTCCTAGAGTAACTCCAAAACCTCCGACAAACTTCGATTACCACATACACTATTTATCTACGTCGGATTTTTCACAATAATTAAGTTAAGCCTTCTCTCGGATTAAGCCGTAAGTGTGCCCAGGGCACTATGGTGCTATTCTAATGACATTTCTTTGCATTCGTTCCTGTCATTACTCTTTACCCCAGTCTTTGTGGTGTTCTAAAACCAGGGTGTGTATTCTCAGATAAGTGACTTTTTCACGGCTTTTAGATCGTTTTTTTTTTGTAAGTGTTTCGTGAAACTTTCATAAAAAGTAGTATGTGATAGACCTACAACACCTAAGAATTCATATGATAATTTTTACCAAAGCTTCACAAAACGCTTACTAAAGGTAATCTCAGAGCCATATATGAATAACTCACCATCTCAGAACTTTTCTTCTGTACTACATATTATGTAAATAATTTATGAATTATTTAAAAAAAAAATAAAGATTTTAAAACACTTTTATTTTTTCCGTTATTTTCGATAAAATCTAAGGTATATTTTGTGACGTTTATTTGTTTAAATTGTTTCAATTTTCCTACGAAGAATTGCGAAGTCTTGTCCAGAACTTTCGGTCCTAGATGTGGACCTCTTATGTCAAGCGTGTCCACGATAAAATTGTTCCAAATGACTTGCATTTTCGTTGTATGTAAACATTGTAAACACGTGTTTTTACCTTTCTTTTAGTGAAACTCTCATCAAATTCTGTTCATTCACGGACTCCTATAGTGTCAACTTGGACCCAAATTGACTCTGATCGAGTCAACTTTTCTTGTTTATTGAATTAATAATATTATATGATTTTAATATGATCTTTTCAAAATAAAAACGAGTCTTATTGTGTATCAATTTAACAATTTTAACATAAGAAAAAATATTTATGTAAGGAGATGGTAATTTTGTGATAAAATTCGTAGGTATATATATTAACCGTGTAGGGGAAAATGCCCATGCTTGATACGGTCCAAGCTTAATAATACCTATTTTTTCCGGTGTTAATCAATAGTTGTGACTCATAGCAATATATTTTAATAGCTGCTCCTAAGTCTCACGTTTCTTGAAAAAATTAGGATCCTAGCTCTTTTTTCCTAGTTTCAGGAAGCAAAAATCAAAAATAGGTCCAAAACTGTAATTTTGATGCACGATATTTCTTAAGTGTTTTATATTAATGTCGCTGTTCAGGAAAACTGCTATCATAGGCACATCGAGGGTTCATCAGTATTAATATTTATCTAAAAATATTTTTACTTGAGGACACTGTTTTTGTGGGTGGTGACAAATTCATTCTACCTGTGTCCATCCTATATTTTAACAAGGGTCCATGAATGATAATTTAAAAGTGGCAACTCTATCATTAGATGTGATTATTTCATAATTACACCTATTGTAATCCTCCAATTTTATCGACAATTGACATAATCTTCAACCCTGTTGCCTGAATTTTAAGGTTGGAGAGTGACATAAAAACACGACTTAGAAAAATTAAATAAAAGTGATTTTAAAACTAATAATCAGTCATACAAAAGATTTAAGCAGATAGATTAGAGCTCCGTATAAATATTGATGTGCAATTTTTTGTATCCCGTGAAATTTTTACAGTGAAAATGGACCTCCGAATTGTCGAATCAATTATTATACAGGAAGGCCCCGGACCCAACTTGTATAAAAATCGCCACTGAATTTCCTTTTTCTTCTTGAGGAAAATCTAAGGATTTTCAGGAACTATTTGTTGTGGGATTATGAACCTAATAAGTGAGACATTTTTTTGTCATAGTGGAAGAATCGCTTCGGTTTGTGTGTAATTAGAAAATAATCACAAATCTGGGAAATCATTTTACAGTAAGAAACATGGGCACTTTCCCCTATGTAGACTTCATTTTTAAACATTATTACGAGGGCCAATTTTCGAATCCTTGCGTCTTGCTTTCACCACAGCTTCAAACTGACAGATGATTATCAAACTTCAACAAAACTTTATTCAAAATCAATATAGAACAAAACCAAAACTATTACTAAATTATTATATTTTAAGAGAATTGACTGACGATGCGAAACGTGACTTGTGCTTTAGAAAATTTGACAGAAGAGAATTGACAAAAAAGTAGAATGAAGGTGGCCGCATGGTCCATTCCTTCAACAATACGATCAGCAATTTTCCTCACGGACTTCCACGGACTTGTCCCTCAATAAAAATGTTTTAGCACTTAATTGTTCTCTAACGTTTGTGTATTATCGCCTTTCTTTGTGGTAGTTCCTGTCAGGACTAGAAGCATTCGAGTACAGTAAAGTGATAAAAAATGTGCCGAGGAAGATTTCCCCTTTTCATTTTTTAGCATTCTACTGTTCTCAATTGCTTCTGTATTATCGACATTTCTTTGTGGTGGTTCCTGTCAGGACTAGAAGCATTCGAGAACAGTAAAGTGCTAAAAAATGTGCCATGGAGGAAGATTTCTCCTTTTCACTTTTTAGCATCCTACTGTTCTCAAATGCTTCTGTATTATTGACTTTTCTTTGTGGTGGTTCCTGTCAGGACTAGAAGCATTCGAGAACAGTAAAGTGCTAAAAAATGTGCCATGGAGCAAGATTTCCCCTTTTCATTTTTTAGCATCTTACTGTTTTCAAATGCTTCTGTATTATCGATTTTTCTTTGTGGTGGTTCCTGTCAGGACTAGAAGTATTAGAGAACAGCAAAGTGCTAAAAACTGTGCCATGGAGGAAGATTTCCCCTTTTCATTTTTTAGCATCCTACTGTTCTCAAATGCTTCTGTATTATCGACTTTTCTTTGTGGTGGTGCCTGTCAGGACTAGAAGCATTCGAGAACAGTAAAGTGCTAAAAAATGTGCCATGTTCTAAAACCACAAACAGTCGTGACACGAACCAATATAAGGAAAAGGTCGTTATGTAAAAGAGTTTGGAATAGCGTCATGAACCACAACTGGGGATATTTTCTACAGTCCTTGTTTAAACTGGTCCATTAAGCCGATATTGTATGACTCTTCAGAGGTTGTTTACTAACAGCCCATTCACTAAACGACTTTTCGATTTTATGAAACCTTTCTTGAGTTATTTCTAAACCCCCTGATTGAGGGCTTTTTGCCGCACAAAGTTCTTCGATGTCTTGTGGATTTTTATTCCCTGGATGAAGGTGCAATTAATCAAATTGTTAATTGTCTGAAGGTGCGGAAGTGGTGCTGGATGATGTTTCTGCACGAAGATTTGTGGGCATAAGAGAGTTGGTGGAATTGGGTAGCTGGAGGAGAAAGTACGTGAGTGCGGTGTGTGTGGCAAATGTCGAGGGTATTTGTGGGGCTGAAGTGACTAGAGTCTTAGCGAATAGACCAATAAGTGAGCTATATAGTTGCTATAGCACATAATCCCCACACAGGTGTCTCAAGACTCTCTCTCCACCGTCCAATATGCACCTGGTGCACTTTACTTGCACTTGCACTGAAACCTCTCTGCAGTTTCGTGAACACTTTCTAACCACGAATATTTACTCCCTGGGCTCTTGTCCAAATTAAAAAAAAAAAAATCTTTGCTTGGTCATCTCAAGTCATCCCTCCCGGAAGAGGTGCCCAAAGCACGTTCAACAAGAAATTTGCTAGAAGTGAAGAAAAAGTGATTTCGAGTCTGAAAGTATTTTTTTTCAAGTTGCTCAGATTAATTCCAGTGATTGATATAAATTTCTTCAATCAATCTGAGTTATTTTTTGCTGAGAAGTATTTTTGTGTGACAAGGAGGTGTCTCAATTAGTCATCTAAAGAAGCTCAAAGTTACCTCAAGTTGAGGTGCAAGAAAAAAAAAGAAGTGCAAGTTATTTGTGTGAAAAGTGAAATCTCTTATGAGAAACCGTCTTCCATCACAGAGATTTTTAGTTATTCTGTGTTAATTCAAATTAAATGTGTCTGCATTGACCAACTGGGATAATTATTGCACAAGGTGCGACACTTGGGGAGTTTCCACGTTAAGAAACACTATTTTCTGACCTCTAAAGGGGATGAATGTGACCTTATTAGTAACTGTTTAGTTTTTTTTCGAGGGGTGACTAAGTATCATATCCCTGGGATACTTTAGAAGACGAATTTATTCTGTTTATCCAACTACTTTGCTTTCTTTTGCCCTCTAAATTGTCCGAAAAATTAATTTTTATTTTTGGGACACCGGCGTCCCATTCGTCCTTAAAGGGTTAATTCCAGAAAGGGATCTGACGAGATGATTTGTTAAAGCAAATTTGATCTAATCTACGATGATTGTTTTTCATCGTGACTTTTTGGGAACGTATGAGTATTTGGAGTGAATATCGTATAGGCCAGATCAGGATTCATTCCACGAATTTACACTTTTTCGTTATCCGACGTGTGGACAAAATGACATTTACGTTTTTTGAATATGGTCAACGGTTTTCATATTTTGTGCTGGGTGAATTTGTTATCTGTCAAAAAACAAGAGAATTTTCTTCGTGGTACGTTTTTGTTTATTTTTTTTTATCACGATTATGGGTCAAAAAAATTTGATAAAATGAAAATAACACTTTAATTCACTCTGAATAAACTGCAAGTTTCGTAAAGAAAAAAAAAGTTTTGAATACATCAACCGCCAGAGTTTGACAGCTGTCACCCGCATAACGAAGTGCCGGATAATGAAGAGCCCCCGTCAAATAATATCTGCAGATATCTTTAAGATTTCTGTAGAGAAAATCTACACCTCTACAGAATATCTGCAGATAATTCTGTAGATATTCTTACGAATTTTATTTGGGCTTGGGACAAAATTCGTCAGAATATTTCGGTAGATTTTCTGACGAATCTCTGACGAATTTCTGTAGATATTCTGCCGATTTTCTGTAGATTTTTTCTACATTCCAGACTTTCCAGACAAGATGTGTCAGAAGAGATGGAAAAATTTTTCACTGAAGTTTACAAAATTCAATAGAGTTATTTTTGTGATATCACGGTGTTTATATAAAATAAAGAATTCTGCGACGCCGTGTTACAAGTAGAGAAAAGTGAAGTGAAAACTTTAAGCAGAGTATCGACCTAAATTTCGTGTTTTTGTATCATTCCATGGGCGATTTTTAAAAAATTAGTATTTTTGCTTGCATCTTTTTACTTATTTAAAATGTTTAATCGGTAATGCTTGTTAAGCAGAGCATACCATTTTCTTTATAACTCCTACAGTTTCTACATAAATCAACAATATTTTTGTGAAGTAATGGACACTATGCCGATTTTCTCGGCAGAAATTCTACCGAAAATCTGTAGATTTTCTGCAGAAATTCTGCCGAAAATCTACAGATTTTCTAGCAGAAATTCAGCAGAAAATCTACAGATTTTCTCTGAATACACTGGAATATACCGTTAAATTAAAAAAAACCTCAGAGTAAAATCGGCAGGTAGAATAATGATTTGACGGGCCGTGTGTACTAAGTAAACATCAAATCGTTGGATTTCAAAAGATTTGATGTTTATCAATCTCTCAATCTGTGGGACATTTCGGTCCCGCTCTCACGCATAAGCGAGAGTCTACTGTACTCCTTGAAAACGCGTACCTTATAATAAGTTGGCGGTGAAAACTGCTCGAGATATTGGCCCTAACAATATTTTGCATACATTACGACGTTCATGTAACTTATTCGAAATAAATCTCATGGGGGTACGCAAAATTTTTGTATCCGTAAAGCCGTTTTTCTTGATTTCGAAAATATACATAATCCCGGGACGTGCTGTATTCAATAGAAGTTAAAGAATTAATCGTTTGGAAAATTCTTAGCAATAGCAAAGTTTTCAAGGATATTAGGATTTTAGAAATGTTTTCTATTCCAAAATCTTTAAACTTTGAACATCGATTAATGATCGATCGATCGATAAAACTTCGACAGCTCTTCAATCCAAAAAAAGTTGATCGATTGTTCCTTACGACTTAAGCCGCGATACGGCTTAATCATAAACAGATGGAAATGTAATATAAATATTATTTTGATTATAATTACATTAAGCCGACTGTCGGCTTAAGTCGTAAGTGTGTTTAGCATATTAGAGTTGATCAACATTTCCTTTACCCAGCAACGAAAGTTCCCTGTTTGAACACTGTTTAAACGTTCAACGAACGTGTTCGGAATAGGATTAACTTTAATGTAAATCCTTATACAGGTTTCAAACCTAAGGCTTAGCCATATGGCTTAACTGCTCTAATTTCTTATCAATCATGATTTTTTGGGAAAATTTAACATAGGATTGGTTTATTAAAGATAAATGACTTATTAAGTTGTCAAAAACCGAAACAATTGTTCGCTATTTAGGATTTTAGAGATCTTCATAAACTGAACTAAACCTCTAGTCTAAAAACCGCTTTACGGCGTAGGAAAAAGCGAACGCGGTTGAAGCAATAGTTCTCCTTGGTGGCCACTACTTTTTGAACATTTGGGACTTTCAAGATGTCGATCAGTTGATCGACATTTCTTTCAATTCAAAGTGTCGATCGATATATTTCCAATATTGACCGATATTCCAACAGAAAGTCGGTCGATATGATCTGTATGATCCTTTTTAAACTTTGTGTTTCAATATCACTTCTCAAAACGGTTAGAATCTGGCAAAAAGTAAACGTATTACTATAATAGGGCTTTTTTGTTTAAAGACTTGTTCATTTTAACAACTTGTACACCCCATAATACTTTCGAACAAATATTGAATTTTATTATCCAATTATTCACCACGCAATAGATAATTTCCTATGCCTTTTTTCACCTCCCCCTCCTTTCATGTGGTTTTCTCCTAGGTGTTTATTTTTACAATTATATTCGATTCTCTGCGCAAAAATAGTGGAAGTGGCACAGAAAGGCAAAGATATGTTATGGTCTCTAATAACACAGCACAAACGTAATGAAATCTGTGCAACGCGTTTGTTTTCGACTCCAATAAAATTTTATATATACTTTTTTTTTGCTTCTTCTAACTCACTCTCACCCTTTTTAGAGGTGCAAAAAAATTAGTGTTTTAAGTGGATTTCCTTGGACTATCTCTACAATTTTTTTTCTTCATTTTGTGCATTAGATATTCCTTTTGGATTACGATGAGGAGAGATTGGAAATCGTTATGTGAAGTCTTATGAAAGTTATATGGCCTTTGAGACGAATATGGGCAAAAAAGTGATCATGCACAGTGTCTTCCTCATTCTCCTGGTTCTCTGGTCAGTTGGTGGTCAGAGGAATGAGGATGAGCAGCCCAATGTTATTGATGACACCGTGAGTGTAAATAATTCATTGGGGATTAGCCTCAAGGAAAGCAAATTGGATGAGGCTGTGAAGATTTTGCGTGAAAAGACATCAAATACTGGTCTCTTTGACCTCAATCCTGATGATCTCGAAGATGTTCATGCCAATCTTACCACAACCCAAGCTCCTTTTACCACAGAAATGACGGAACCAATGCTAGAGCCCACGGTATCGCAGAACATTATCAAAATAGCCAAGAAGAAAGTCCGGATGGATGTGATGGAGATGCGTGGTGACAAGGAGGACGAATCACACACCTTCGATCTCATAACGCAACTCTTCAATCACAATCAGTGGAAAGTGGAAAATATTTCCCGTGAAATCTCACCAAAGTGCCAGGGAGATGTTAGTGTGTATCTGAAAGAGCTGAAATTGGGCAGAGCATGGGCACTAAAAGGTAATTTCAATTGCCAAGATCAACTCCATCACGGTGCGCAACAAAATTATTTTGAAAAAAAAAATAAAATCCAACTCCATGATTGAGCCCCACTCCCCAAGCCATCAAATTGCATAATGTCGTGCAATTTCATAGTCAGTACCCATTATCAAAGGCGATCGCCGAGGCACAGTGATCTCTCTCCGGTAGTACGATAATTGATCTATTCGAGACGCTAGAGCGGAATTCCATCGCGAGATCTCTGTACTTCTTTTTTTTTTCCACATGCACCTCACTCCTCCAGTTCCTCATCATTCCATATTTGAGAGTGAACTATCAATTTCTGTGCATTTGCTGTACAGCTTGCCTCATTTTATATAGCCATATCCAACAATTTTACGCAATCCTCGTGGATTCATCCTCTGGGAACACTAATTACCTTTTTGTCTTTCTGCCATGGGTTACAGCCAAGACCTTTTCTAGATCAATCACTAAATCTTATCAAGGGGTTTCCCACAAACAGGAATTACACTGAAATTAACAAAAGTTTGGTTGAATCAAATTATTGACTTATAGGAATGTTGAAAGGCAAAATTTACGAAAAAAACGAGCAGAAATTATGGCTGTTTATTGTTAAAAATTTCCCAAGTGGAAAGTGTCTTGGATTAAGGCAAATGGTATGTTGTACGCGATAAATAGTAGTGTAATTGACTAACTGTCTAATTTCGAACAAATCGACTAGAAATTATGGCTGTTTACTGTTATAAATTTTAGAACTGAAAAGTGTCTCGGATTTAGCCAAATGGTGTGTTGTACAAGATAAATAATAGTGTAACTGGCTAACTGTCGAATTACAAACAAAACGAGAAGAAGTTATGGCTGTTTACTGTTATAAATTTCGGAACTGAAAAGTGTCTTGGATTAAGGCAAATGGTATGTTGTACAGGATGAATAGTAGTGTAACTGGCTAACTGTCCATTTACGAACAAATCGAGCAGAAGTTATGGCTGTTGACTGTTAAAAATTTCCCAAGTTGAAAGTGTCTCGGATTAAGTCAAATGGCATGTTGTACAGGACAAATGGTTGTGTAATTGGCTAACTGTCCAATTACGAACATAATGAGCAGAAATTATGGCTGTTTACTGTTATAAATTTCGGAACTGAAAAGTGTCTTGGATTAAGGCAAATGGTATGTTGTACAGGATGAATAGTAGTGTAACTGGCTAATTGTCTAATTTCGATCAAATCGATTAGGAATTATGGCTGTTTACTGTTATAAATTTTAGAACTGGAAAGTGTCTCGGATTAAGGCAAATGGTATGTTGCACAGGATAAATAGTACTGTGATTGGCTAACTGTCCAATTACAAAGAAAACGAGCAGAAGTTATGTCTGTTTACTGTTATAAATTTCGGAATAGGAAAGTGTCTCGGATTAAGCCAAATGGTGTGTTGTACAGGATGAATAGTAGTGTAACTGGCTAATTGTCTAATTTCGATCAAATCGATTAGGAATTATGGCTGTTTACTGTTATAAATTTTAGAACTGGAAAGTGTCTCGGATTAAGGCAAATGGTATGTTGCACAGGATAAATAGTACTGTGATTGGCTAACTGTCTGATTATTTAGACAATCTCCGAGTTGAATAGATAGTTTTCAATTCAGTTGAACCCTTAACCATTTAACGACGAGACACTTTTTACGGACCGAAAATCAACAATAAAAATTTAACCGATAAACAAAATCAATTAAACGTCTTACATCTGACTTTGGAAAATCCAAAAGATTCTGATTCGATGCATTTTTTACACCCACGAGCGATGGGGACAAAAATAGCTCAAAAATTTAAGTAATTTTTCTGACAATACCATTGTATAATAATTTTCAGTCTAATGAAATATATTACGTATAAATATTGTAGTTTCTTTTTCCAAAACGGTTTGGCTTGAAAAAAATTAGAAGTATAAAATATAATTGAAATCATTTTTCAATATGAGAATTTAAAAATTCTTCATTTTTAAAGTTAAATATTTACCATATAGCAAATAGGTGGAGACTTGCAAAAAATATCCTAGATTCCTTCAACCTTCTACTTTGCAATTACGTACAAACATAAGAAAAAAATAATTTCAGGTAGTCAGGAAAAATGATTTTCTTTATGGGACACCGGTGTTCCAATCGTCCTTAAAGGGTTCAACAGGTTCAAAGAAAGCCTTTGGGAGGGAGTCTGAAATATGATGATATACCAATGCAAAGTGAAAAGGAGTCTTAGCGCATGACTGTTGTCTATGTATTGGTTCCTGTCAGACTAGAGCTCTCCGATATTCGGGTGACAGCTGTCAAACACGTTTACTTACTTAGATGGCTGCAATGTTCCTTTAAGGGACCGGGCCTCTCGCACTAACCTCTTCCGGTCCTGGAAACTTTCCGTCAGCTCGCTCCGGAAACGTAGCATAGGTCACTGTCGAAAAGTCCGTCATATCGGAGACTCCTTGCGATTTTTCGTAACAATCTTGATTTTACGGGAAGGGGTTGTTAGCCCCTTCCATAAATGCTCTGAGCTCTCCGATATTCGGATGACAGCTGTCAAACACATACGAGAGTCAAAAAAACTCCCTTCTCGCAAGGGTTCTTTATTTTTAGCTGTTTCGCATGTTTGCCCGAGTGCTAGATTATTTATCAATTTAAGCAATTAAAAATTTTTTTTTTTTAATCTGGTAATTCAAACTTCCCCCCCCCCCCCCCCCCCCTTAACGTAAACTACCCTGCTGAGCCCTTAATGACATCATTTCGGGCGAAAGCTAGCCTAGCTTTCGCCCATAATCTTGAAAGGAGCGAGTTTATTTTTATCCTTGGATATAGGCTATAAAGGCGTCTACACATTGGGAGCAATTTTCGTCAAAAATTGCGTTTTCGACAGAAATTTGACGTTTCCCCTACAAAGCTGCAGGGAATTTCCTTCAAAAAAGCAATTTTTGACAAAAATTTCTCTCAATGTGTAGAGGCCATAAGGCGAGAACAAGAACCGTTTCAAACTGAATTAATGTCAAAATAAGTTTGCCCAAACGTAGATGGTCAAACATCGATCTACAATTTTCATTTCATGTTTGTTCGGTTTCAAACGGTTCTTGCTCATCTCTGTTATACATTGAGGTTAATAAGGGTATTGGAATATAGCTCTAGTTTTCCAGGAAAATAATAATTTTATCATCGGTATCGGGGGCAGATTCACAGTTTTTTGATTTTTGGATATGTTTTAGAGATTACCTAAGCGGACATTTCGTCCTTCACTGACTGAGAGAAATCCGAAAAAGTTAAAATAACATTCCGGAAATGTTAATTTTACCCTAGAGTATTGATCAGAAATCGGTGTAAATATTATGCTTTTTAGGTGTATTAGGGGTTAAAGTTACCCTTTTTCGTGTTAATTTTACCCTTGAAAGGTGTAAAATTGACATTAAAAAATGTTGATATATTTTTACACCTAAAAAGTGTTAAATTTATGAGGAGAAAAATTTAATCGCACCCCCTTTTTTTCTCAGTGTCAATACATTTGAATCATTCCTAAGAACGGTTTATCAAAGTCAAATAAGTTCAAAAAGGTTGAGCGTATTTCTCAACCGAATGGTATCATGTTTAAGCTCGTTGGAAAGATTTGGGAATTTCCCCTAAAACTGAATCGACTCTAATCGGTCATGAACCGGTAATGAACCGATTCATAATCGATAACTAATTTTTATTCAAAATTCAATTACATTGCTCATGAGGTGAATTTAGAGCAATGTTTTCAGTGATTTATAAGTCGGTCCAAAAACGGTTTTAAACCGGTAATGAACCGGTTATGAACCGATAAGTTATTTTTTGACCGAAAATTTCTTTTTATTACACTTAAAATTATTTTGTGGGGTCTTTTGAGTGATTTATGAATGGATTTACATCGGTTGACAACCGGTAAACAGTAAATTATGCGAAAGTACTTTTAAGGTATAGCATCTAAGTCACAAGTTCGAACACTTCGCAAAGATAGAGACGCTTTGCCACCCGTAATTTTATTAAAAGAAGATTGAAAACTGAAAAACGATTTTCCTAACAGTCTTCTTAGTGTTAAGAAGATCGCTATATTCAGTAACACGTCAAAATTATAAAATTTACATAATTTTTGAAGTCCTAACCATAAAATATCCAAGCATAAATAATGATGCATATAAATCTATGCTAATCTTTGTAAAGCTTAATCTTTCATGATGCAAAACCTTTTCAAATAAATTAGCATGGAAGATATTCGCTATTAATGTTTAGAATTAGAAAAGGTTTTAAATTTAATGTCGCTAAATTGCTGATCTTTGTCAGTGCTAATTACAAATATCCCTTTCACAAAATTTGCATTTAGTCTAACTGTAGGAGAGAGCGGGGTAGTTTCACTCACTTGAAGTTTTTTTTAAACTGATTTCCACAATGAGTAATGAGATTGAAAGAAAATAAACTCAGATAGTTTCTCTTGTTTATAGGCTGTTTTAAAACTGTGCAAAATTTTTCCGATCAAACATTTTTATATGCAAAAGTCTTGCATGCATGAAACTGCCCCATTCTCCCTACTAATTTAACCTTAAATATATTCAGCAATAACTCTGAAGAAGATGCACGCATTAAAAATGAGTTTTACGCGTATTTTCTCTTTTGTCAAAGACAATAAATTAATGTTGTGCAAACTCTTGTCTTAAGAACTTCTACCAGATGTTCAATTAGAATAATCGTAAAGTTTAGTATGTCCCTTTCCGCTACATAATTGTTGCACCTTCATCGTAAATGCTAATTTCAAATTCTGAAATAGAGATGGATTGCACCAGCAAACTTGCTTTCTTATACCACAACCTTTGTGATGAAGGTAGTACAATTATTATAAATTCAAATTATAACATTATATTTTACGACATTTCTACAAAATGCAATTTTTGCAAGAACGAGGTCAGGATTCCCGTCTGCAGAGATTTTTTAACGCGATTGAATACCACTGAATTAATTTTAAAAACATGCAAAAGTAATAAATGAATCAGGAAAAGAATAATGGTATTACTCTAAATGGGATATAATTAAGTGTTGCAAAGTCTATTGCTTTTATTTCTGCATTTATTCTTTTTTGCAATTGCCGCATTTGGAGGTGTTTTTCCAGGGCATCTTGGGAATTGGAGTGATTAATGGTGCTACTTCAATGAAAAACGAATATGTTTTTTTTTATCACTTTGCTGTTCTCAAGTGCTTCTGCATAATCGACTTTTCTATGTATAGGTTCCTGTCTCGACTATTCTCAAACACGATGAAGACTGAGGGGAACAGTTGAGATAGAAACCTACACGAAGAAAGTCGATAATGCTGAAGTCGATAATGCACGTTAAGTTTTAGCACTTTACTGTGTATAGGTTCCTGTGTCGACTAGAACACAGCGAAGACTACAGAGAACAGTTAAGACAGAAACCACCATAAAGAAAAGTCGATAAGGCTAAAGCTGTTGAGAACAATAAAGTGCTAAAAAATACGTTGATTCTTAGTACTTTACTGTTCTCAAGTGCTTCTGTATTATCGACATTTCTTTGTGTCGATTCCTGCCACAACTGTTCTAGAATACAGCGAAGATTGGAGAGATAGTCGAGACAGAAAGCAACACAAAGAAAAGTCAATAATGCTGAAACTGCTAAGAACACTAAAGTACTAAAAAAACACGTTAATTTTTTTAGCACTTCACTGTTCTTAGGTGCATCTTCATAATCGACTTTTCTGTGTATAGGTTCCTGTGTCGACTAGAACACAGCGAAGACTACAGAGAACAGTTAAGACAGAAACCACCATAAAGAAAAGTCGATAAGGCTAAAGCCGTTGATAACAATAAAGTGCTAAAAAATACGTTGATTCTTAGTACTTTACTGTTCTCAAGTGCTTCTGCATTATCGACAATTTTTTGTGTCGGTTCCTGCCACAACTGTTCTAGAATACAGCGAAGATTGGAGAGATAGTCGAGACAGAAAGCAACACAAAGAAAAGTCGATAATGCTGAAGCTGCTAAGAAAAGTAAAGTGCTAAAAAAACACGTTAATTTTTTTAGCACTTCACTGTTCTTAGGTGCATCTGCATAATCGACTTTTCTGAGTATAGGTTCCTGTGTCCACTAGAGCATAACGAAGACTACAGAGAAGAGGCGAGGCAGGAAGCAACACAAAGAAAAATCGATAAGGCTGAATCTGTTGAGAACAGTAAAGGCGTCTACATATTGGGAGCTATTTTCATCAAAAATTGCGTTTTTTACAGAAATTTGACGTTTCCCCCTACAACGCTGCAGGGAATTTCCTTCAAAAAAGCAATTTTTGACAAAAATTGCTCCCAATGTGTAGAGGCCATAAAGTGTTAAAAAACACGTTCATTTTTAGCACTTTACTGTTCTCAAGTGCTTCTGCATTATCGACATTTCTTTGTGTTGGTTCCTGCCATAACTATTTTAGAATAAGGCGAAGATTGAAAAGAATAATCAAGGCAGAAATCAACACAAAGAATAGTCGATAAAGCTGAACCTGTCGAGAACCATATAGTGCTAAAAGAAACACATTCATGTTTGGCACTTTACTGTTCTCAACAGCTTCAGCCTTATCGACATTTCTTTGTCTTGTTTCCTGTAACGACTATTTGGTCGTTTTAGAACACAGCCGATGCCTGGGGAGAACAGTCGGGACAGAAACCAACAAAAAGACAAGTCGATAATGCAAAAGCACTTGAGAACAGTAAAATGCTAAAAAGCATATTTATTTTTCATTGCAATACCACCATAACTCTTGCTAAAACAGGGCTAGAGTGATGGGTTATTGATTGGACAAGAGGGTGTTGTGCAAGACAAAAAAAAATCTGATTCACGCGATAAAAAATTCTAAGAATCAGTGAATGAAACATTGAATAAGAGATATGGAGAAAGGTGCGAAGGAATGATTGAGAAATTTATCGAGTCACGATGAGGGATTTTCTCTAGTAGACACCTGTTAACCCCCTTGGAATTTCATCTATTCAGCTGATCTTCTTTTCTCGATACTATTTACATTGTTGAGATTAGAGTCTAGATGATGTGCCACGCTTTTTTTTTTGAGAGAGAGGAAATTCTCCTCTTGTACGTGCCTCAATTTGCCCGAGGGCAATGTGTTTTATGAATAATACACCACTTAACCGTGAAAAATTTTCTATTATATTGGATTTAATATTGTGTAATGTTTCGCTCGATGGAACCATAGGTTGGAGAAAAAAATATTATGCGATTCTTTCATGTCCTTTCCCACGACAAACTCAGCAAAAGATGACGAGAAACAAATTAAGTGTTAGTAATGCAAGAAGAATTCTAGAGAAAGATTACGATGATACCGCTACTGTGTCGTGCAGAAAAATTTCGCATGCAAATTTTTCATTTTTACCTGAGATTCTTTTAGTCATAAAAAAAGTCACAGACTTTGGTTATTACAGAAGCAATCATTTCAAATAGAACATCTCAGTATTATTAATTTTATGGCAAATACTGTGAATGTGTTATAAAGTGAGGTTAGAACCAAAACTAAATAGCCTATTAAATCTTCTGAAGTGAGAATGTTCTGAAGAATTCTCAAACTCGTTATTATAGTTAATTCAGCACGATATCACTACAGCATAATTGCTATGAATTGGTTTAGGTTTGTTAGGGATTCTAAATAATCGGGTTTATTAGAGTAGGCGGTTAACAGGTTTTGGGAAACTGTGAAATCGGTTAACCGGTTAAAGGCCAGTTTAAAAAAAAAGACCATTAAGAAAGATTACAGTAATAACCAGTGGCCTCTCGACATTTCCTTTTTCATACCTTTTTCCATAGAGGCACTGAAGACTATTGGCAAGTTTTTTCCTAAAGAGAATTGACTTGTCAGTCTGATATATTTCGAAATTGTGCATTAAAAGCTATCTAAAAATACATATTTCATAATGCCCGCCGAAATAATACAAGAACTACGAGCAAATTTGTTTAAGTCGCGGTGCAATATCTGCAAAATTTTTACAAGAAAAAGTGAAAAATAGCTTCACTTTTTATTACGCTTGATGGGCCCCTGGTAGTAACAATATATTCTTTTTTGAAGGTCTTTACTCCCTTTACTACTTAATTCCATTCCTGTGCCCTGTTCCTGTCTTCTGCCCATACCATAATGAAAAAACAAATATAACTTTTAGCACTTAACTGTTCTCAAGTGCTTCTGCACTACTGACTTTTCTTCGTGTTGGATTCTGTCACCACTGGTTGATGGCTTTAGAATACGGCGAGGATCGGGGAAATACAGTCAAGGCAAGAACCTAAACAGAGAAAAGTCGATAATGCAGACGCATTTGAGAACAGTAACGTACTAAAAAAAGCATTCAGTAAAACATTAAAATTTTTCTCCTATTTTTTAAATGAAGCTGGACCTTATCATGATATAATTTTGTTCTACAAACCAAATGTGAAACTGAATTGTATGATGACAAGACTCAGTTCCGCTTAAAAAGTAAAGAAAAAAGCTATATTTTAAAGCTACCTCAATCAAAAGTACCCCATTTCCCCCAATCAAATGAGATTAATCCTTTTTATTCTTCCTATATCTCATAAAACTTGCTATGTAATTTTTAAAGGCATTGAATAAATGAGCAGTAAAAAGTTAAAATTGATCAGTAACAAAAAATGTTGAAACAGTGATATTATCGTCCAAATTTTGGCAAAGGGAAAATAAAGGGCTTTTCACTCTATATGGAACTTTTTTAAATGTTAAATATATGAAATAGACCAATTTTTGTAAAGATTTAAGTTTTTTACTGACCATAATCAGATATTTTACTGCTCATTTTTTAATTTTTTACTGCCCATTTTGAATTTTTTACTGCTCGTTTGTTTTTTGCCATTTTTAAAATGATCTGCATAATGAAGCTCGTTTATATGAGCTGGCTTACACGGTCAATGCTATGGGTTTCTGACATTTACCTTGTGTGACCGGTTATAGTAAGTCAGCGATAAACGAGACACAAGCATGACATAGATGTTCGAAAATAAATAATATAATAATTTTACGGTACTGCGCATTATTTTTAGATTTAATTCGAAATTCAATAACAGTGAAGAGTACAGATAGGTAGGGTAAATTAAGCTAATTCAAAACCTGCTCCAAATGGAAATTTTCGCTACTCCAAATGGAAACGTCAGTGTTTTCGTGATAAATACAGTACTAAATTACTATATTTTTATATTTTCTACACCACAGTTTCATTATTTAGTTAATTTTGCTCTAAATAAAGCGAAAATCAATTCATATTCACAAATTTTAATTTGTTAATATCTCCGAAAAATTGAAAATGTACTTTTTCATCATTGAATTTTTCATAGATCAACCATGTTTTCTAATGAAAAACACAATAAGGTGACTGTTGTGAATCCTGCACTCAAGAGCAACTCAACAAGGTTTTGGAAGTTTTTCGTCACGGTTTCACTTACGCTGTTTGTTTCCAATTAGAAACTTTTCCTTGTCTCCATTTGGATTAATATGTTTCCAATAGAAGAATTTTACGCTCGCGTATTTTTCTTGTATTTAAGAAGTTTTCAAATTATATCTAAAGAATTTTCACTAAACAGTAACATTCTAGAAGAGTCAAGGAGCAAATTTATGTAATTCTCTTCAAAAAAAATATGAACATAATGTGTTTAATCTTTTGTCAAAGTTAAAGCGTCTGGAAATGGTTTTGAATTAGGACATTTACCCTACACGAAAACGAAAATCAAAACCGAATTTTTTGCAAGAATGCAAACTTAAAGATAACCAAGGGAAAACCCGAAATAATTTGACTGTATTTAGAGAAAAATAATAATAATAATAATTTAATCAAACTACATTTTCCTCATTACTATACATCCGCCGCCGTCGCAGCGTTGTTAAACAGCGTCTGAATCCAAATGGCAGAAATGCTTCTTCGTTGACTGTGTAATCTTTGAATAAAATTTTGATTTTAGAAAACGTATTTTTATGGCACTGACACAACTTTTCAATTGAGCAAAATTCAATCGATTAAAATTTTACCTCTTACTCTTTCAAACTGAAATCAGATACAGCTGTCTCTTTCTGTCAAATGAAATTTCAAATTAAAATTGAAAATGAAATTGAAATTTCAGTTTTCATTTGACAGAAAGAGACAAACATATCTTATTTCAGTTTGAAAGAGCAAGAGGTAACATTTCAATCGATTGAATTTCACTAAATTGAAAAGGTGTGCCAGCGCCATTAAGTTCTAAATTTATTTTTCTAAAATCACAATTCTGTTCAAATATTACACAGTCAATGAAGAAGCATTTCTACCATTTGGCTTTGGAGGCTAGTCAACACAGTTGAGACGGCGGCAGACGCATTTTAAGGGATGAAATTAATAAATTTACCAAATTAATGAAAAATTAAATAAATAAAACATTTTATTTTAAATAGTGTTGAATTAAGGGAAAATGTCCCAAAAAATTTTATTTTGTAAGAACATATTGCCAAAAACTTCTAAATTTGTGCTGAGGACGATTTTTACACTAAGGAGTCTGAAAATGAGGGTCTTTTATAAATTTTTGGAGAACTATGATAATATTTTTTGTATTATGTCCAGCGCACAATAACATTTGTTTTGCACACATGTTTTTGACATTTCAATGAGAGTTAGTGAGATCTAGATCTATTTGTCTCGCTCACACTTATTGAAAATTTTAAAAACTTGTTTACAATCAAAAGTGATTGTGCGTTGGGCATTAGAACCAAATCTAAAGATCTATATTGTATTATTAATATTATTGTTATTCAATTCGACTAAATTATATGTAAAATTCACACTGTGTGTTAAAAATTAAAAATTCATTGTTTATTTGGAAACTTACATACAGTTTTTTGTTTTATATCTAAAACGGCACCTTTAATAATTAAAAGAAATAGGGAATACAAGGGCCGGAGTTAGTCAATAAATAAAATTTTTCTTTGCATAAAACACAGATGTTAATTCCCCTGAGTGAATAGTGATTTGCTCAATATTAAAAAACTATAAGACTTCAATGTTTAATTCTACCCTGACTAATTCTGCCCCATTCTCCCCTAAATTTCAAATAGTCAGTGATTGTGCTCGGGGACTTTAGATATATTTCAATTCACCTCATGATTTAGTGAAGCCCTAAAAAATCCGCATTACACAAAGTGAATTAAAATAAGCAAGGATAACTTTATAAGAAACACCGGTAGAAAACGAAACGGGAAAGTAGGAGGGTTAATGATGGCGAGACGCCCATTTGTCCATTTTAATTGTATATTAAGGCGATAATAAAATTGGCCTCCGACTTCGATTAACCTTTTTGATTATACTTTTCACTTTATTCTGATATTCTTTGTCTTAATTATTTATTTAACAATCGGAGTTTATTATTTTCTCTTTTTTATTTGATGTTTTTGCTTCTTTATGTACTTGCAATTTTTTCGAGATATTTTGCTTCTGTTTTTGATGAAGACGCCATCCGTAAGGACATTAAAATAGCTGTCCACTAAATTAACAAAGATAAACCGAAAAGTATTTTTTTTTGATTAGTTTCATCAAATGTGCGATTGGAGATTATAGAAACTTTCAAGGCCTTTCTAATGATATCAAAATTTTCTCTAACATGTAATTATAAATAAATAAAAAGAAACAAATTGCAAATTTTAATAAACTGCAATAGTTAGTTATATAAATATTCTAATCTGTCGCGGAGAAAGAGAACAATTTATCGCAATAATATACGTATACTCGTACATATCCCACATCCTACCATTACTAAATATTTCTTAGTTTATCTGAAGTATTTTTACGTTTATCTGAAATATTAAATAGACTACAAAAACTATATTTTTGTGATCTTTAGATAATTTATTTTTATCTTTTTTACATTTTTTTAAAAATATTTTTTAACATTTAGAAATTTTCAATACTTAGGATCCGTAGGACCCATTTAAACGAGGGTATTTTGATTCGAAATCCCAATTTGAAATAAAAATCTTTTAATTGATATCCCGGTTTGATCTTGTCTAATAAATGTAGTTAATAGTTCTTAATTCAATGACTTAATTTTAAGGAGTTGTTTTAGAATTTCCAACTACTTAAAAATATATGAAAATGAGACAAACGTCAGCGCTTTGTAATAGCATAACTCAGCCTTAACACTAACTCCTTAATTAAGGCCTTTGTAAAAGGACTTAACTAAGTAGTTTTGTATTAAGGATATAAACAGTATTTTCACTAAGTACTCAATTAAGGACGTTCGACTAAGCACTTTTAAATCAATTACTTTGACAGTTATAAAAAAATTAATTAAAAATAATTGTACTTTAATACACTTGTTTCTTATTGAGCTCCTGAAATAAATCTGCAGAAGTTTTAGATGTGTCAGTAATACGGGCTTCAGACTGGAGGTTTAGCCCAGTTCCCGAAGGTCTCAAAAATCTAAATAACAAGCAAGTTTATTTATTTTCCAAAATCTAATGAATCATTTGCCCTACTAATCCAATCCTAAACAACGATTTTCTAAAACATCATGCCAGATAAGGCATAAGAGGAGTTAAGCCAGTTAGATCTGAAGCCCGTATAATAAGAAAATTTGTTTCCATTCGAATTTCACGAGTTTGCATAGCCAAGGGGAAGAACTATCGCAAATTGATACTATTTGAATCATCTCATATTCCTGGATTATACTCTGTTTATTATTAATCGTATTGTAATTAATACCCTTTAATAAAAAAAGGGTATGTTGATTCGAAATCGATCTTTCGAAATAGAAAAACCCCATATTCTTTCCGTACAGAAGTAGATCTTGAAAAATTCGAAAATCTATTTGAAGATCCAAAAAAGAGACTTTCTTACTTCTTAATACTTTCGCAAGGTGGCGGAAGTTATATCCTGTTCGAATTTCGAAGTGCTGAAGTGTCAAAATGTGACGGTCTTCACATTGTTGTGAGGAAAAAAACAGAATAACGACGTTTACTGTTCTTGCCCCAGTATTTAATCACTCCATAATCACCGAGTAACTCTTTTGCCAGCTTTTTAGTGCGATCAGTGCGATATTTGATAAATTTTTCCCACCTTGTTCGAAAATTTAGTATGAAAATTCGAAATTGAATTTGAATTCTTCGAACTTGAACGACTTTTTGTGCAAATAGAGTTCCATTTACCTTTCATCCAAGACACTATTGGAGAATCAAAATCTACTTGTGATCGGGCTCATTCTTACCATTTCCAAGTAGGATTTGAAAAATTTGAAGCCCTATTTCAAAAGCCAAAAAGAGACATTCTTATTTCGCGATAATTCCGCAAGGGTGTTGAGGTACATTCTATTCGAATTTCGAAGTGCTCAAGAGTCTTAAAATGTACGGTTTTCACATTTTTGTGAGGAAAAAAACAAAACAACGACGTTTACTGTTCTTGTCGCATTATTAGACAATTTTATAAACACTCAGACACTCTTTTTGACCGCTTTTTAGTGTGATATTTGATAAATTTTCCCCACTTTGTTCGAGAATTTACCCAGCGAGCACCAAATGCTAAGCTTTTTCAAATCAGCTGAAAACATATATTTTTTCAGCTGAGCTCTGCTGACCTCGAAGTTACACTAGCGATCGCAGTGGCAATTAGTCAAAGTTATTCTTTTTCCCCAATCGAGTGAGAGACTTTAATGCACTTGGTTTTTGTCTTTGCTGAGTTGAGTAGAAGCTAAGGTTAACCTTTTCCATTATTACAATTTTATGATTCTTACAATAACCACATTTGACATTAAAAAATAAAGCAAAAAATTTAAAATTCACAAAAATTTTAAAAAATCATATTTATAATATATTTTGAATAATATGTATTCTTAAACCTTTTCCGACCAATAAATTTAATTTTTTTATCTAATTTTATCAAAAAATATTGTGAATTCATTTATAAAAAAATATACTACACCTAAATTAAAATTGCATTGCCAAGAATTCTTGTCCGCTGTGATTTTAGAAAATTAATAACCCAAGAAATTCTTGGGAATTCTCAAGATATTTTGATATTTAATGAATTCTAAATTCGAGAAATATTGAAAAAACTTCGGAACCTCATGGAAATACCAAGAAGATCAAGAACATGTAGAATTTAGAGCCTCTATAATTTTTATTTAATGGTATACACAGTCTACTCAAAATTATTTGAAATGATTTCCAACAAATTAGCATATTTTCCTGACTTTAAAGGTATTTAAAAACTCTCTTCTAAAAAATATAAATGCATATCTTTTTAATTTAAAAAATGAATCATCAAATTGAATAAATTTTTCATTTAAAAAAGAATACGTACAGTATTAAAAAAACGATAATTATTGGTTTGTTATTTTACCACGATAATAAAAGTAGTTTTTTGCGTAAAAATACGCTTTAGAAAATTTATAATCGAAAATTTATAAATATAAAAGTGCAGCATATACATTATGCATATGCATCGTGCACGGATCATACATTTATTTCACTTGTAAAATATAAAACATTTTATAACATAAAAAATATATATTTTCCGCATTTGCCGCAACAAACAAAAACGCTTTTATGTAAATTTTTCAACTTAAATTGTGATAAAACAATTATATTTTATTTTGTAGTATCCATAGAAATTTTTTTTTAGTATTTTTAAAAGGCATTATTGAACTCATTAACTCTTTCCGGACCGCAGCATATACTGTAAGCCAATTTCACTTTTTTTTTAAATCAAAAATATCTTTGCTCAGAAATTACAGTAGACTCTTTCTCAATCGGGAATATGGGGCAAAATGTCATCCGGTTTAGCGATAGAATTGAGCGTCAAAGCCTTTGTAAATTCCACAAAGGGCGCTCAATTATAAAGAATCACGATAAAATAGGAAGAACTACAGCGAATTTGAGCGAATTAGGTTCATAATTAAACGTGAAAATTGTCAACAAAATTCGTCGCCCGATTGAAAAAGATCCGATTGAGTGAGAGTCTATTGTAATTGAGGTCCTACAAAAAAATATTTTACATTTAGACATCCTTATAGTTTGTAATCATTCACAAGAATAGGATTTTTATCAGTTCTGAATAATTAAAAAAAAAGCATTGTTTTCCACAAAGTATTCATATGCTGCTTTGTGTACTCAGAGTCCCAAAAGAGGCGAAAGAGTTAAGTGGGGGAGTCACAAATTTTAAATGGATTTTTTTAAATGCATCTGGAACTTTATTTACCATAAAAAGTTAAAAAAGTAGAAAAATCCTGTTTCAAGATCAATTACAATAGTTGTGACCGACTGTGAGCATAATACATCAATGGCTGTTCCAGGAAAGATGCCAATATTTAATTGCGAAAATTGAGGAAAATATGCTTTTTGCAAAAGAAAAAACATATTTTTCATAAATAATGAATAATTTTATAACCCCCGACTGAATATTTGCTCAGAAAAAAATATTTTTTTTTCTCGGGAAAATAATGACGCAATTCACTAAAAAATGCAACATTTTTGGTCGGGAGTATGTTTAATACTCTTATTTGACCATTCTCTATAGGCAGCATACCGCAGCATAATTCCTATAATAATATAAGTAATAAAAATCGTGATTATAATATCCCCCAAGTTGATAAATAATTTCAGGGGAAATTCCAAGTCCATTTTGACATTTTGAGAGAAAAAGAAAAAAAATGAAAGAGAAAATTTGCTGCTAAATGCTTCCTGGCGCCATCTACCGGCAGTATTTAGTTCTGCCATCATCCACTGCGAGCGCTAAACAGTGCCATTTTTATGTATTTGCTTAGCACTTTTTGTTCGAGAGCTGCTGATTGGCCAGCAGACCGATTCAGCAAAAAAATGCTGAAAATCCTATTTTATTCTGCTAACTGTGCTAGCTGGGTAGTATGAAAATTCGAAATTGAATTTGAATTCTGCGAACTTCAACGACTTTTTGTACAAATAGAGTTCCATTTACCTTTTATCCAAGACACTATTGGAGAATCAAACTCTACTTGTGTTTGCTCTCACTGATCCCTTTGCTCACTTTTGCCTACTTTCTGGCTTTATGTTCGAAATGTTTTCGAAAATCAGCAATTTTAGTATCAGCTTTTAATTAGTCATGATAAAGGTGAAAAGAAGAAAAGGAATAAGTTTTTTACATTTATTCCTTACAGTTAAGGGAAGAGCACCTCGGATCGGAATGTTAGGAGACATGCTCGATATTTAGTTTAAAATATAAGCCTCAAAATACAATTTGATATTTTTCTAAATACTGATCATTATATTAGTGATCCATTTAAATATATCTGTGTATTTGAATTTTAAATTTTTACAATAAATTAATAAAGAATTGATGTAATTGCAACTATGTACTCTGTACCTCGGATCATCACGAATTTAATCAGGTGTCTCACGGAAAATCGGTTTTATAAATTAACTGAACTAATGCACTGCGTTCTTGTGAGAGTTCATTTCATTTCATTTTATTAAGGGGTTTTCGTCATTGTTGGCAATTCCCCTAAAATTCTTGTGAGAGTTAGGGCAGAATCACATTGTCAGTAAAATGCTCACCGTATTTCGTTAATTTACGCATTTTCATTGCAATTCTTACGCAAATTTTTCATTACCGTATTACCTTATCTCATACTCGGTGGCACTAGGTGAAAATAATTAAAGAAAATTGGATAAATCAAACAAAAATTCGATAAACGGTAAGCAAAAAAAAACTGTAAGAGAAATTATTCGTACAGTTTTTCTTGCTCACCGTTTATCGAATTTTTGTTTGATTTATCCAATTTTCTTTAATTATTTTCACCTAGTGCCACCGAGTATGAGATAAGGTAATGCGGTAATGAAAAATTTTGCGTAAGAATTGCAATGAAAATGCGTAAATTAGCGAAATACGGTGAGGCTACGGCGAGCATTTAATTGTCAATGTGATTCTGCCATTAAATGGTAAAAAGTAGGTAATAATTTTTAAAAATTCACTTGAATTGGTGGAACAAAATGGTAATAACCTGACGATCCGAGAAACACTGCCGTTCGCTGATACTATTCCCTTATCTCATTCTCATTTTCTTTCATATTAACACTAAACCTATCGACCGTTTTTGATCGTTTTTCGGTCAAATGACAAACCGCGGTAGGGTAGGATACTCAACAAATTTGTCTTGGAAAAGACCAAAAAATTAAAATTTAAACACTGAAAAATATATTAGGGTAAAATGGTACAAGTTGGACAATGGTACAATTTGGACAGGGCTTTTTGTCTTGATAAATTTAAAACTTCATTTTTATTTGTATAATTTTAATGCTTTAGTTTTATAATTTGGTTCCTTGTTCTTAAAAACAAATTTTGTACTGTATTTATCAAGAAAAAGGCCATGTCCAACTTGTACCGGCAAATTGTCCAACTTGTAACACTAATTCCAAATTATATCACTTTACCCTACATGCATATTTTAAGAAATTAATAAAATTTAAATTTGTGTTAATTTTAAACCGGTAATTTTGACCGGGTCTTGGTAAGTTTAGTGTTAATTTTCTTTACGATTTTTTATTCTAATTGTTGTTCTTAAAACCTTTTTTTGCAACTCAACTTCATTTTGGGATTAAATAAAAGTCTATCCGACTTTCTATTTTATCCGAGACACACGTACGATTTTATCTCAGGAACGAACTAGTAAGGGAGATTCTCTAATGCGCCAAATGGTACATTTCGAAATACTCTTCTTTATAGAGGTCTTCATTGTCCCAAACTAGTCCCGGGCGAGTGGCCCTCAAAGTTGAAGCCAATTTCTTACTTTCACATACAAATGCCAAATGGTCCCAAAGTATTGTCCCTTTCAATAAATTCCATTCAATAATTGGCCCGAATTAGCATACGCATCCCTGAGAAAAAAAGAGGCTGCGATTAACTTTTTTTCGGTATAACTTTTATACTTTTTGGGTGTAAAAATATATCAACATTTTTTAATGTTAATTTTACACCTTTTAAGGGTAAAATTAACATGAAAGAAGGGTAACTTTAACCCATAATATACCTAAAAAGGGTAATATTTACACCGTCTTCGGATCAATAATTCAGGGTAAAATTAACATTTCCGGAATGTTATTTTAACTTTTCCGGATTTCTCCCAGTGTTTGTATAAAAAGTTTTAAGTAAACGGTAGCACAGTAGCAGTGCACAGTAGGACTTTTTCCATTAAAACATTTGCCTATAATTTTCATTGACTTTTAGAGGTGTTGTTGAAGTAATGATTACTACTGTATTCTTTCTGTATTTTTTTGGGTGTTCCATGAAACAGCGAGTGATTCCTCTGGAAGGTATCGTGGTCAGCTTCTATTTGGCAACTTATTCTGGATGGGCTCGAGGGAGTTCTGTGCTGAAATAAACAATGAATTGAGTCGCAACACCATCAAATTCCGATACACCGTGGCCAGAGTCATGATCAAAATGAAACCTTTTATATCAAAAGTAACACGACAAAAGACCCACGAAAAGAAGTGTATAATTGGATAATTAACCGCCTTTTTTCCTCTCTGCGTTTTTTTTTCTCTTTAAATTTTCTCGCCACAGACAAAATCTATTCAAGTAGGGCAATGCCTTCCGATATCGTGCTCCACGGATGATGTTAAATTGCTCCTATTGTCCGATCCAACATTGAGAACGTGCGCCCAGCAGTCTAAGAGACCTCTCACTACCGAAGATTTCACGCTGAAGGTGTCACAAGTAAGAACAGTTCCCGGTGACTATAGGTATCAAGATGATGAGAGACTGAAAGCTTTGGGGATTACGTCCGCCGCAACGCTGGTCATCATGCTCCTGGCCACATTCTATGACTGTCGCTTGCGCACAAAACGCTCCAGGCGCGAGATGAACAGTCAGACGGAGGATGGTCTTGAGTGCAGGAGTCATACCAATGGGCAGAGCAATAGCATAAGAATGTATGAGACTGGCGCCGAGGATAAAGTGGACATTGAATCGAGGCACAGGCGTAAGGGGAATATGTCTACGGAGGAGCGCACAGGTAATTGATTTGAGAGACCATCAATAAAAAAGCCTTGAGGCAAGCGTCATCGCCACTAATTGCTTCCCCCCTTTCACTTATGACAACAGGCACTCTAGCCCAATTGTTCCTCAGCTTCTCCATCTGCTCCAACACGCGCATCATCCTGTCCCTCAAGAGGCCAGCTCAAGATTCTCTGCCTTTTCTCCATGGCATCCGCTTTATGTCGCTCATGTGGACCATCATGGTGCATACGTATCTCCAGGTCTTTGCCATCGGCGAGAATCGGGTGAGTCTTCTTTTCCTCCAAAGAGAGAGAGAGAACATTTAGAGCAACTTAGAGCTGAATAAGAAGTTAATGTGGATGATGTACAAAGTGCTAATACGGATAAACATTCCACATTAATGGCTTATGAGCTTTTGAATTACCACACAAAACAGTGAGAAAAAGCCACAACGATGGGTAATTTAGGGATATGAAGCAAATTGAGAGGAATTTCCACGAGAAAATGTCATGTTTCATTAATTGTAAAGTTGGCTAAAGTCGATTAAAAAGATTTAATCTTCAGCAATATCATACATGCTCCAATAGAAGAGAAAATGTCTTGTGCAGAGATAAAATAAAAATCTTCACTATATTTTAAACAATAATTATGGTCTTTAAAATCCATACTTAAACTTCAAAACAGTGATAATAAAATATAATTTTTTATATAATACTTTATTACTCTGACGCCCTTTGTGATCTCTGCAGTTTTTCAATTCTCAGGGCATTAATTGCTTTTATTATTACAAAAATGCTCTTAGCTGAATTTTAAATTGAAAAATTTATATTTTTAAATAAATTCAAAGTTTTTAAGCGCGAAATGATAAAAAAAATGCAGATACGACAATCGATCGTTCATACAAAAATGACTGCTTGATGCATCATTAGTTACTGGGGCAATTTTTGACAGACAAATTTGCAAAATTGAAATTACACAATCACACAAGAATCTCTAATAGGGTAAAATGGGGTAATTTGGAACTACAGTGGGACCTCGATAGAGCCAACTAATTATTTCCAGGCTTGTTGACTCTATTGGATTCGTTGACTCTATTGGAATCCTAAAAAAAATAATTAAAATATGAAATTTTGATAGAACGGGATATTATTTTATGTTTGTACTATGCCATTGATAAACTCAAAACAATAGTCGAATATTATTTAATTAGCCCATAAATACTACACCCTCTATTCCAAAAAAAGTCGCACGTTTGGGCAAAAGTTGGAGATTAAGATATGACTTTACGGAATGTTTTTATTATTAGTAAATGTCTTGAGTATAAATTACTGTTTATGTGGTAATATTGAAGTCAACCCACGATGTTAAGATACGGAAATAGTGTCTTAACGATTTATTTTTCAATTTTTTTTTTGAGCTCTTGTACATATTTAATTCTTGAAAATTTTGATGCAATTAACGTTATTGACAAGAATTTTAGTTATTTATTCATACACTCGAGCCCAATTAAATTTCTTTTAAACTTTTAATGTATAAAAGAAGAGATTGATAGTTCTTTTAACTATGGCTCTAAACTTCACAAAAAAGCAATAATACCAATTGTTCTCATATTTTTCTTTTTTTTCTGTTATATGGGCGCTAAATGGTTAGAGATATCGACTTGAAGTCTTCTGATGACCCCCTAATAAGTCAACCTCAGGATTATTAATATGACCATCATTTCCTCCTTACACCTCCCCTTCACCACCAAAATCGTTTTTTTTTTGTGGTTACAGGAAAACACGTCGTACGGTTTTTTTTTCGGAAGATTGGGTACTTAAATCTTAAATGTACAAAAAAAGTAAGACCGTTTTTTACTGACCAATTTTAATTTTCCGTTGCTTATTTGTTTTTGATCCAAATTTTTTTTACGATGCTAATCTTTATTCGTTTATCATGTACATTTTTTTAACAAGTAAGTTCTTTAAAAAGTTTGAAAATATTTCTTCACTATATTATGCTCAAAAAACTAGCATCCTGTACGTTTTTCTTTTTGTAATTCGAGTTCATATTTTTTGTGTTTGTGCCATAATATTATTCACTTCCAAATTAATGATGGCTTAATCATTGCGATCATAGGCTTAATCAAAAAATCTTAAGACAAGAAAGAAAAGACAACAGAACTTTAAATCGGTCAAAACGCTTAAAATCACGAGAAGAAAATTATTTTGTTCAAAAATGATTACACGGTCAATATACGAGCTTTATCATAATTACCATATACTTACATAAATGTTTTCCTTGTGTTTAAAACGTTACATTGGTACACAAAAAGACTAGTTTTAATTTCGAGAAGATCATAATAAAATCATATAATATTGTTAGTTCAATAATGAAAGAAAAGTTGACTCTATCGGAATCAATTTGGGTCCAAGTTGACTCTATCGGAGTCCGTAGAGTAAAAAAATAGCTGTTGACTCTATCGGGGGTTGACTCTATCGAGGTCCCACTGTATTTCCAATTGGGAACACTTGAGATGTCCTTGCTGTTTCAGATGGCCAAAGAGAACAGGAAGACCGGAAAGACTGAATTGTAAAAAAAGTAAGAAGAAAAGGAACAGCTTTCCTTAGTGTTTTTCTTTTTTTTTTCACAATTAAAATTTAAAAAATAATTTTAAATTACCCAATTTTAGCATAAATTAATATTTTTTATTCAATTTATTTCAATTTTCAATTTTTACAAAAAAAAGCACTACAAATAAGGAACGAAAAAGTGTGGCGTGAAAGAAAAGCAAAAAGAAAAAAATACTAAAAAAAAAACGAGTAGGGGAAGTGCTCATAATTTTGGACAGTCTGCTTATAAGCATCGAAGTTCCAAGTTTGAAGTGCGATATTTTCTATACTAATTGACATTTCTTGTTACTCTCTTTTCAGAAGGGTTGTTTAGAAACTTAGCAAGCTATTTATCGTCTTATTTTTATTAAAAATCGTTTTAATACGTTTAAAAATGAATTGATAAGTAGAGGTGACCTTGGCTCTTATTTTGGACAACTTGTTTATTAATTTGTCCAACTTGACTGTAAATTTGGACAGCTAATCTGCCTCAATAGGATGCCCATTGTTCTTCATTTGATGAACCAATCTTACCAAGTCCTCTTCCTGTTCATGTAAGGGAAACGTAGAATGTCACAGAAGCCCGGAAACTTTCCATATCATTCATTAAAGTGAGTTGACTTCGATACTCCAAGTACGTGCGGATTCGCTCATTCCCTGACCTTTCCGGGAGCCTTTCAAGGCATTTCTCGCTACATCTCTTTCGTAGAGATGATGCTCCTTTGTTTCTCCAGGCATTTGTCCAACCTAGTCATCACAAAAGCTAAAACTTCACGAAATTTCGTGAGAAAAACATCTGTCCAAAATAAGAATCATCACCTCACTGGTAAATGTCTTAAAATATTTCCCATTTTTCACACGAAAAATCTAATTCACAAGGCAAATCTCACTTCAGATCAAATTTACAAATCACCATTAACATGAATCAACACAATATTCAATGAATATTCAATAATATCACTCAAAAACAGCGAACAAACTTTGTTAGTACTTCACCAAAACTAAATAAGACTGAAGTAAGCCACGAAGTTCTGTCATATTTCTCGCAAGCAATTGCTCACACTGAATTTTCAACAAAGCAATTTCAACTCAAATCATATTCAAATTTTAACGTATTTAGTGTTAAAATCTTCCAAAAAGAACAAATATTTAGATAGAATTCATTATTGATCAAATATTGGAATAAAAATCCATCATTTTAATCAATTTATTTTTAGTGTCCAATGTTATCCTCAAAGTGTCCAAAATAAGAAACTGGACAAAATTATGAGCATTTCCCCTATATAAAGAAAGAAGAAAAGAAAAGAGTTTAAGAAAAAAAAGCCTAATCTAATGATTAAGCTCAGACTCGAAATAGATTTGAATTCCCTGTTGAAATACATGCACCTCACGGGGTAGGAAATTGTACAAGAAAAAACAGTGATAAGCTCAGATAAGCTTATCTGAGTAGCTGATGTTCTGTACAGATGATCTCGAAATGCGTGAAAATTCGATTTTGAGTTAAATATTAGGAGCTAAGAATAACATCGAGTAAACTGTTCTTGTCGGCCGAATTGGATAAAACTGGCTTAGTTGAGTAATTGAAAAATTCAATTGTGCATCGGGCTCAAATTTTAGTATTGTTCCGGATTTGGCAAGAGAATTGATATGGCGGGAACTATTAAAGCACAGATTTTCTAGAGAGCACATTATTGTGTTCGCTCACGTCTTTCTCCACTAATCACGCTTTTCCCGAAGATACCTCTCGGTTCTTGGGGATGTCAGAGGTGACTCTTCTCAGTGGACTGTCTTGGGATTGAGGGAATTTCACACTTCCCGCAGCTGATCTCCCCTTTCGGTACGGAAATTCTGGTGTGGCAGTCGGCCCCTGTAAATGCACTGTAAATGGCGTCCCGAGATAATTTCCCTGGTAGGGGAAAGTACTCTCCCTTCGAACGTTTATGCCTTCGAGTATTGTGATCCTCTTTTGTTTTTCCTAAGACTCCATTGCGTATTTTGATCAAATTTTAGAGTGTTGTAGACTAGGCTATGAAGTTTCCAGAAAGTGGCGTGGGTTCGCTGTGGTTAGAAAAGAACTAGAGATATGAGGTGTCAAAGTTCACGAAATTCAAAACGTCATATCTCCAGTTCTATTTGACCGATTTTAACAAGTAAGGGCGCAAATGAAAGGTCTCGCTAAGCGCTACATCTTTATAGGACATTTTAACTTCGTAGAACTAGCGCTAGGGGCACCATAGTCGAAAAAATATCTGTCCAATTAGAGGACGTAATTAAAATAAAATATTTAATAGATCAGATTCCCCAGAAAAGCCAAGAATGGCTTGTGATTGAACCCGAATATCTTCCTGAAGTGGCGGAGGATAAACAAAGCGTGGGTTGCTAAACTGGATGTCATAGACCTGCGATGCTAATAGGGATAAGCGGGTGAAAATCATGATGATGATATTTAAGCAAGGGGGAGATATTAGGGTTGGAAATGGTGTACAACTGAAAATGAAGTGCTTGGAAGTATTTGGAAGTGGGAGTGCTCAAATATAAAGGTTTTTTTTTTGTCTAATTACGTATTTTTCAGACTACGTTACTTTTAGTTAAGATTTTTAATTCGGGCGGCAAACTGAAAAGGTTTATTGAAATTTTTAAGTTCGATTACGACAATAAATGGAGTTCCTTAATTTTTACAGGAATTTCAAGTTCATGTAATGGCTCGCAAATAATGACATAGCTATTGCAGTTGACAATGAATAAATTTGATATTTTTTTTCTAATTTATCGTAAATATGTATGTATAAGGTTGATTGCATAAATTCGTGGGACTTTTCGCGAATGTCGTTAAGGGGTGTCCCATAGGTCACCTCCACAACTTTTGTTCACCTTTTTGCATATATTGGAAGAGTTTTGGCTAATGCCAAAAGTATTCTTCAAAAAAGTCGATTTATGCTTTTAAGGACTTTTACCAAATGAAGGACGAAAAGATGCGTTTGTAACATTTTATATTAGACTAATTTTGGAAAGGTCTAATAACAATTGAAGAAATTAGTAAAATGTTGGGAAACAATAATTATATCGTATTACTCTATTTAGTAAAGCTTGAATGTGCTTAAAAGCTCGTTAAGGTAAAGTGCCCTCGAGTCGACCGGTTCCTCGACTCGACCGGTTCCTCGACTCGACCGGTGGTCAATATTTGAATGTTTTAATGGTGAATTTCTATAAAATTATCACTGATTCGTATTTATTTATGGAATAATTGACCTATTAATATTAGATCATACGCCAAATATTAGTGCAAATATAAATAAATTGAATAAATAACTCTACCTGTCGAATTGAGGAACCGGTAGACTTGAGGGCACTTTACCTTACATGGGTGCCATATTTTTTCACACTTCAAGGAATAAAGGGAACTTTATAAATGTGGCTATTTTTCTCCTGATAAGGTACAAGCGATCGTCAGTGTTCTATGATTTTTAACTAAATGCATTATGTTGGTTCATAATTAATCTACAAAACCAATTTTCTCATACAGTTTCTAAGAAAATTGTTATTAATTGCCTCATTTATTAAACCACTCAGAATCTTAGCCAAAAATACGACAATCATCACTTTCTTAAAATTTGACATGAGAATTTGTGAGAATATGAGAACTTATGTTTGATTAAAATGATTTACAAAACTGTGTTAATTAAAAAATTAATACTTAGTGATTCTAATTTCACTATCAGTGCACCTTTTTTTATTTATGTCGACAATAGAAATGGAAAATAAATTATTTTTTGCGAACAAGTACGTTCTGTTTCACTTGTTCCTCGAATCGACACACTTGTGTTCGTGGAAAATTGCACACAGAAAGAACTATTTACCAGTGAGAATTTCATTAAATTATACAATT
Organism: Phlebotomus papatasi; assembly: GCF_024763615.1. NCBI lineage: Eukaryota > Metazoa > Arthropoda > Insecta > Diptera > Psychodidae > Phlebotomus > Phlebotomus papatasi. The sequence continues at coordinate 9,282,300 of NC_077223.1, forward strand.
TTAGAAGTTTTCTTGTGAATATACAGTACACAGTGTAAGGGTGACGAAAAAGCTTCACTCAAGCCGTGTAGTGATTTGGAAGCCAAGAAAGCAGAAGAATCCTCAACAAAAACGTCTGCCGATCCGTGGAACACCTGATTAAGTATCTTTCGATCCGCGGAACACATTGCATCCTTGCATTTAAATTTAAACCAATATATTAGTAGTTTCCGTAAATAATAAAAGTGTAAATACACGGAAATAGTTAAATGGATCACTAATGTATCAACTGACATGCTAAAAACTACCAAATAGTATTTTGAGGCTCATATTTTCAGCTAAATATGGAGCATGTCTCTGAACATTCCGATCCGTGGTACACTTCCCTAATGTTACGATGAAGAACCTTTTCTGGATCGATTGTCGACAGGTGATGAGAATACAACAATAACGAAAAAGATCCAGAAAAAAATAGCCAATCGAGCCAATCTTTTTTGCAAAAATTGATTAGGAAATCATCAAAAACTGTTTCTTTTAATTTTAAAGGATTTTGAAACCAAAGAGGGAATCAAGCTTTATAAAAAGTTAAGAAACATATGAAGTGCTAAATTAGTTGTTGCACTAGTACTTTTATACTTTTTGCAGAATTTACTATTTTCCAAAAGTAACTTCACTCGTCTCTTAGGAAAATTCAAAATATGTTGATACTCTTTCATCTGGCGCTAGAAAATCAAAATAATAAGAAAAATTTAAAAAATATTGTGTAAAAATTAATTTCTTGAGATTTTTTGAAAAGCTTTCCTAATTAGATTGCTCATGCAGATTAAATAAATTACTGATTTCTAAGTATGAGAAGTGTCTAAAGTGCAAGAAGTGCTGGAAGTATTGCCACATTTTCGAGAGTGCTGCGAAATTTTGGAAGTGCGAAAGACTCTTCCATACAAATTGTGGAAGTTCCTGGAAGTGGTGTAAACATTTTCACCCTAATATCTCCCCCTTGTATTTAAGAGATGAATCGTGTTCAGTGATTTTCTAGAACTTTGCGAGCTTTGGAAGCTTTCAAGGGTTTCAAGGTCTATCCAATCAGAAAATATGATGATCCTAAAATATTTCATTCGCATCGCGTTCTCTGATTGGCCATACTCTGTTCAATCAGAGAGCAGAATGCAACTGATATATTTTTTAGGATTAAATATTTAACCAGATATAAGTAATGATGATTAAAGTATACAAAATTGATATTCTTTTGTCGATTTTTGTTTGCATTAATCAAATAAAAAATTTAAAGCTGCTGCTACAAATTTTAATTGTAATTGCATAATGACTTTGTAGAGCATTTCACAGAGTAAAACCGTGTATTATAATAATTTCTCTGTAACATTAACAAATGAAATACTTTTAATTTCATTATAATGTTGCTATTTGTTAATGTGTTCAAGTACAAGTGAAATGTATGTAAAGTGATTGGTTAATTCCTGGTGCAATATTTCATGAGAAAATCTGCTTTCCATCTTTTTCACTGACACGAGAAATGGAAAGAAAAGAAAACCAGTGGAAATTTAGGAAGTGCATGTAATATTAAAAGGAAATACATTAGATGATTTTATTTAAATTGATATTTGTACTTTAATGGAGCTTGTATTTATTGTCTTTGAACAAGTGCAGTATACATGGTTATAATAACATATTGCTGATTATCTTTTTGCATTGAATTGAGGGAATCTTTATTAAATTAGTGCGTTTATTTTTGTATGCAAATGATCTTCCCATGAGACAATGAAGGCAAAATGACCATTTCTCGTGATGATTCTGGATGTGAAAGAAAAGCCTGACTGACCGTGAACAAAAGAACAATTTGGCGCCCATTTAACGCTACTTCTTGCCTTGTTTTTTTTTTTCTTCTTTTCTCTGTACTTTCAGTACAGCCGAGATTTAGCTGAAAAGTCATTTCTCTATCAAATAATTGGGAACGCGACATTCTCAGTGGATTCATTCTTCTTCATTAGTGGCTTGTTGGTGACTCTTCTGTTCTTCCGGAAGCACAAATCTGACCAGAGCTCCGAGGCAAAAGATAGCAACCAATTGCTGATTAAGAGCAATTTCTGGAAGAGCATCCTACTCATTGTCTATAGATACTTGCGTCTAACACCCGCTTACCTCTTCGTCATAATTGCAAATGAAGTCTCGCTCAGGTGAGTTGACTGATAAACATTAGAAACAGGCGACAGTAGGAGACCGTAGAATCATCACCAATTTTAATCCCGAAAGCATAATCCCCTAATAACCAAATACCTTTGCAATACCTTTAAGATTTTCAGTATAGAAAAATTTCACACTTCAATCTACTAATTTAGTGGAATGTTCTTTTTCTCGGCGGAGAAAGAGAAATTATACCTCGTGTTCTCAATTTTTCTTAGTTGTTCTTCTTTTTTTTTGCTGCTGCCGCGTGAGAGTCTAAGATTAAATTGATTCTAATATGCTTTTTCACTAATGGAGGATGTTGATTGACCTTTGGAAGTATTTTTCAGTGAAAGATGTATAAGGTAATTTTTTCTTTCACAGAAAATTAGATACAATGAGAGAGAATTTGGCATAAAATTCTCTTTTCTTCAAACAGGCTTTTTTGTCAGCTGAGAACTCGTGTGGAAATGTAAATTGAAAAAGCCATGTAGAAGAGACACATTTCTGAAAAGAAAGTTCTTTTTAATTCAATTTAATCTAAACTTAATTATTTTTCGTTAAGAATGATTCTTGAACATTTTCAGAATGGGCTAGAACGATAGAGCTCATTCCAAGAATGAATCATTCTATGATTCTTCTCTTGGATAAAATCTCCCTAAGATCTGTTATAATCTCCCTAAGTGTGTCTTGGATAAAATAGAAAGCTACTCTGATAAAAAGAAAAGTTTGTAAGAATTTGTAAAAGTTGGCCAAATGGAGTTCAATTTTGGATGTGAAATTAGAAATAACAAAAAAATCTCGTCGAAACGAGGTTATTTGTTTGTTTTCTTGTCGTTTTGACAAACTTTCGACAAACATTTGGATGTACTTTTATAAAACCAGACCCAACTAGCAATTTTGTTCAGTGGATGTCAGTCAATAGATGGCAGCATTAAATTTTAACAAAATATTAACAGAAGCTTTGTTTCAATTTCGTAAATTGGTAATTAAAAAGACATTTAACTAATGAATGGTAAAATCTCGTTAAAAGGATGTTAATTTCTAAATTATAAAACCTTTGACAAACCTCTCTAAAATTGTTTGCCAAAGGTTTGCAAATTCAGGAAATTACAAACTTGTTTTTTAATATTAATCTCCTTTTGGCCAAGGATCCAGTTGGCACACTGATTTACTAACCTTTTGTTATTTTATGTAAACTCCTTTTAACAAACTTTTGACAAACCATTTTCTTTTCAGAGTAAAAGCCTCTACACATTGGGAAGAATTTTCTTCAAAAATTGCATTTTTGACAGAACTTTGACTTTTCGCCTACAGGAATGCAGACGATTTCCTTCAAGAAAGCATTTTTTAACAAAAATTGTTCTCAATGTATAGAGGCCATAAGTACTCTGAAAAAAATGTTTTGTCAAATTAACAAGGCAAGTTCGTAAAAGGGATGTTTTTCTATACAGAATATAGAAAAGTTTTGTCAAATCGGCGGCCAACTGGATCTTGACAAAAGTTTGTCAAAAGGGTGTTTCCCATATAAAATACAAGAAAAAGTTTTGTCAAATTGGTAAATGACATAATTTTGAAAAATTTCAACAAAATCCATTTGTTCGTTTAACAAAACATTTTTTTTTCAGAGTAGACTTTCTTTTGTAATTGTCTCTTATTCACAGTTATTGTAATGTAAAACGATGTAAAGTTTTAGTATTTTGTAATTAAGAAACAGGAGTTCAAATTTTTAGAATTTATACTGTGCAGTGCCCGGGATTATGCACATTTTCAGGGTCGAAGAAACCACGCAAACTAGCTTTATCCATCAAGAAAATTTGCATATGCACAGAAGATGCCTTATGATAAAATTGCAGAAACGCCCTAATAAATGCAAAACATATTTTTTACCCCATAGATCTAATTGTTCATAATGGCCCCGATCGATAAGATCGGTAAAATTTCATAAAATCAAAATTCGTGTCCCTTTCTTTCTCAAAAGATTTGCATATGTCTATCTCATTCTTTCGCACTTCAAATTCGATTGAGCTAAATCGAATTTGTTGTGATGTTCAAAAGAAGAAGAAAAGTGCGAAAGAATGAGACAGACACATGCAAAACGTGTAAGAAAGGAAAGGATTCGAATTTTACAGTCAAAATTTACAACCCTTTTATTTCTTAAAAGCTCTGCATATGTCTATCTTACTCTTTCGCACTCTTCTTCTTCCTTCGAACATCAAACCAAATTAAATTTAGTTCAATCTAACTTTGTGTGTTTAATTTAATTTTTTTTTATCGGTTAAATTTGAGTTTTCGCTGATCAAATTTAATTACTTACTTGTGTGGTGTGGCTCTAGCACACCTTTTAGATCAAGAAAATTTCATGTGATCAATATTCACTTCCCTTTCTTTCTCAAATGTTTTGCTTAAAGATGTCCCATTCTTTCGGATTCAAAATTCGATGGAACTCAATTTAATTTGGCGTGATGTTCAAAAGAAGTAGAAGAAGAGTCCAAAAGACTGGGAAAGATATATATGCAAAATGTTTCAGAAAGAGAGGCATCTGAATTTCGATTACATAAAATCTTCTCGATCTAAAAGGTGTGCCGGAGCCACTACACACCAAATTTTATTTATATTCTAGTCAAATTCAATTTTTAATTGATTAAATTTAGGTTTTGCTGATCTAATTCAATTCTTGATCAAATTTAAATTCTTGCGAATGAAATTTAATTACTGACTTAATTTTATTTTGGTGCTGATCAAATTTAATTTGGTGCTGGCTGGATTCAATTTTAAAAGTGACCAAATTTTTAATTTAATTTTCTCTCAGTTTAATTTTGTGCTGACTAAATTTACTATTTTGCTGATCAAAATCAATTATTGATCAAATTTAATTTTTATGTCTTCGGCACACCTTTTAGATCAGAAAAATGTCATAAAGTCGAAATTCACGTCTTTTTATTTCTTAGAAGCTTTGTATATGTCTATCCTACTCTCTCGCACTCTTCTTCTTCTTTTAAACATCACAGCAAATTAAATTTAGCTCAGTCCAATTTCGAAACTAATAGAGTGGGATAGACTTATGCAAATCTATTGAAAAAGAAAGAGAAGTGAATTTAGACGTTATGAAATTTTCCTGATCTGAAAGGTGTACCGAAGAAATTATTCACCAAATTTAACTTTGAAGCTAATTCATTTTTTATTGATCAAATTTAAATTTTTGGCTAATGAAATTTAATTGTAATTGTAAACTACATAAATATAATTTTGATGCTGACCGAATTTAATTTTTGCTAGCCGGATTTAATTTTATGCTGATCAAATTTATTTTTTTATTGACTGGATTTATTTTTTACTGTCACATTAAATTTTTGCTGCACTTTTAGATCAGGCAGATTTCATGAAATCAAAATTGGAATCCCTTTCTGTCTAACACGTTTTGCATATGTCTTCCTCAATCTTTTGCGCTCTTCTTCTTCTTCTTTCAAACATCACAATAAATTCAATTTCGCTCAATCAAATTTGGAGTGCGAAGAGTGAAATAGACATAATGCAAAACGTGTGAGAAAGAAAAGGACGTGAATTTTGATTCCATGAAATTTTCCTGATCTAAAAGGTGTGCGGGATCCATTACTGATCAAATTGAAATATTGACCAGATTCAATTCTGATGTTGATCTAATTTAATTTTTACTGATCAAAGTTATCTCTAAAGCTAATCAAATTATTTTTTTATTGATCAAATTTAGATCTTTTCTGATCAAATTCAAATATACTGACCAAATTATTAAGATTTCGTTGATCAAATATAAGTACTGACGAAACTTACTTTAATTTTTTTTTTTCGTAAAAGGAAAAATCGTTTTTTACTACAAAGAATTTGCCATCATTCAACTTGAATTGCAAAATGAAACATTTATTCAGTCACTTGCTGTCAAGGGGTACTCGAGGAAGTGCTTGATCGCTACTCATTGGACGTTGACACCATGTCTTATTAATTATGATGATCAATTATATTGTAGATACACGTACGACGCATCAGTTTTTGCACCTGGCCTCATAGACCACATAACGTGTCACAAATTCTGGTGGAGGAATATTTTATACATCAACAATTGGTTCCCGTTTCACGAACTATGTAATGACTCTTGTGATATTGTTCACATTAGACACGCCACTAACTCACTTCTTTTGTAGGTATGATATGGTCGTGGTACTTGGCCAATGACATGCAATTCTACATTATAGCTGTGCTGCTCCTTGTCTTTGCCACCAGGTACGATATCCCTTTTTTTTCAGCACAAACATCTCTTGACATTGAAAATTGCAAAAGCAAAAAAATAAATAAAAGTAATTGTAGTTAGTGCACAAGGTGAAATTTTATGATTTTTCAGGCATTTTAAGACATCCGCTGTTGTTACATTGAGCATTCTGTTCATCTCCTGGGTTACAGCAGCTACAATTTCTATTCACTATCGCTTCACGCACAAATTGGCGGATCCATTTGAGTCATTTGATTTCCTTTACGACAAACCATGGCAGAGGATTGGGCCGTATATTATTGGTGAGTGGCGAAGATACTCAGTTTCTTTCTGTCTTTAATTCTGCCGATAATGGATAGGGGAGAGGCAGAAGATTAGAGTCAGTTAAGGTAATTCTGAAAATAGGCTAAATGGGAATTTAGGTGGCTAGAAGTTGATAAACATATCCAAGCGCCCCCTTCCGCCGTTTTGAAATACCCCTAAATTTTGTTTTCTCAATAATTCAGCTCCTATGGCCTCGATCGGTCTCAAATTTTAGTATGTTGTAGCTGGACCTAAGACCTTTCGATTAAAAAAATTAAGGCTCCCCCGAACCCCCTGCCCCGAGCTGTAAGGGGTCAAAAATGTAATTTTTGAATAGTTTTACAGGGATTTCCGCTTTTAAAGAAATTTTCAGGACCGAAAAAAAATCTACGAATTCATTCCAGTGACACAGAAAAATTGCATATCCACAGGAGAGATTTTTTTGGAATAAATTACGGAAACGCCGTGGTGATGTATGCAAAAGATTTTCAGCGCTAATTTTTCAGCGTATTTTCAGCGCCAACGGTTCATGTGCAATTTGTACATACATTGAGGGGCATTGTTGGCTCCAAACAGGCTATAGGAGCCAATATATAGAGGAGAAAGTTTTCTCAGATCTCGCCAAGAAATTCCCTGCTCTTTGGACTGTTGATTCCTTGAAGCTTTTCTACCCTTTCGGTGTCGCTCGGCGTCTTTGAAAGACAGCCCCTAGTAACGGCAATTGAATGCCACTGGGAAACAGGCAGGAATGACCCTCAGTGATGGCGACCAGACTAATCTGATGCCTCCAGAGCGTAAAACAGAGACTTGGTCTCTGCACCGGGCACGAATGCCTCAGGGAGGAAATATCTTCAATTCCTCAAAGTCCGAGCTGCCACTTAACCCATTCCTTACCATGGTATTATACATCATACGCAAATTGAGTGATTTTAGATGATTTATTCCTGGCCAACTGAAACTCGAATTGCTGTCGGGGATGGATTTTTAGTAACTTTAGTTCTTCAATTACTTGAGAAAAATAGTCCGACAGTGATGAAAATACATTGTGTTATTGTTTTCTTAATTTGCGGAAGGTTATGCAAAATTTTTGCTCAAAATGGCGGACGGAAAATTCGACATCCAGTCGAATTTATTAAAATTGGCCTCTTTCTTCTTTCCTGATTTAAATTCTGGTTGCCAATTTGTTTTCTTGGATAGTTACTCTATCTAAAGCAATAGAGTTTGTAATAAATTAATGCACAGAATTTAAATTCAGTGACCGTTAAGACGTGTGTTTGAGGGCGAATCTTCGCGCCCCCATAATAGATAAAAATTTTTTCTTTTCAAAAAATTCATCTATGAATCTGTAGGAAACTAATCCCAAAATATGAACATTCTATCTCAAGTATTTCTGATACATAGACTGAATGGGTTAAGATAGGCTATTTAAAGCCACAGTGGTAGGCAGGGGAGTCTCCTCTGGCTGCTGAAAGTATGCAATCCTAATGCCGACGAACAAAGCCAGAAGATGTTGCCACTTTAGGTCCTTAGGCTTTATGTAAAGCCGCTGAGTCTAGGCAATGGAGCCGAGTATCTGGCTGCTGAGAGAAAGGCACTTTAGATGCCGCTAAAGACAAAGCAAGACTCTTTGGCCGCTGATGTGGAAGACACTGGAGTGCCGCTGGACTTGGCCAAAGTGGTCCTAAGAAATCGCAGAAGAGACAAAGGCAATTAAATGCCAAAAAGAAACGATTGGTTCCCTGGTAATGCAAAATCTAAATTTATTTACAAAAATTATGGGTTTTTATACAAAATTGTGATCTACTACTGAGCATTGTTGTTTACAATAAATGAAAATTGCAAAGTCCCTATAGTTGAATATAGGGTAAGGGCTCATAATTTTGACCAGTCTGCATATAAACATCGATGTTCCAAGTTTGAAGTGCGATATTTTTAATACTAATTTACTTTTTTTGTTACTTTCTTATCAGAAGGGTTGTTTAGAAACTTGGCAAGCTATTTATCGTCTTATTTTTACTAAAAGTAGTTTTAATACGTTTAAAAGTGAATTGATATGTAGAGGTGAATTTGACTCTTATTTTGGACAACTTGTCTGTAAATATGGACAGTTAATCCGCCTCAAGAGAGGATGCCCATTGTTCTTCATTTCATCAACCAATCTTACCAAGTCCTCCTCCTGTTCATGTAAGGGAAACGTAGAATGTCACAAGAAGCCCGGATACTTTCCATATCATTCATTAAAGTGAGTTGACTTCGATACTCCAAGTACGCGCGGATTCGCACATTCCATGGCCTTTCCGGGAGCCTTTTAAAGGTTTGTCCAACCTAGTCATCTCAAAAGCTAAAACTTCACGAAATTTCGTGAGAAAAACACCTGTCCAAAATAAGGAGTATCACCTCACTGGTAAATGTCTTAAAAAAATTACCATTTTTCACACGAAAAATCTAATTCACAAGGCAAATCTCACTTCAGGTCAAATGTACAAATCACCACTAACGTCAATCAATACGATATTCAATGAATATTCCATAATATCGCTCAAAAAAAACCGAAGAAACATTGTTTTACTTCACCAAAGCTAAATAAGACTAAAGTAAACACGAAGTTCTGTCATATTTCTCGTAAGCAATTGCTCACAATCAATTTTCAACAAGGCAAATTCAACCCAAATCATATTCAAAATTTAATGTATTTAGTGTTAAAATCTTCCAAAAAAAACAAATATATTGACAGAATTCATGATTCATCAAATATTGGAATAAAAATCCATCATTTTAGTCAATTTATATTTAGTGTCCAATTTTATCCTCAAAGTGTTCAAAAAAAGAAACTGGGCAAAATTATGAGCCTTTACCCTATGCCTGATATGCAGAATTGCATATTTCTTGTTTGTCTTCCTCACCCAATGACACATGTTAAGTAGGTCGGTCAATCACTGGGTGAATTCTCATATAAAAATGAATTTCTTAAATATATCCTGAAATATATTGATTTGAAGGATGAATCCTTTAGAAAGTGATAATTGACTTTAGCACGATTCTATTGATGGTAATAATTTCTATCTGAAATTCTGATTAAAAGTGCATTTAATCTTGAATTGAAAATGCTATGAGACATGATAAAGGATGGTTTTTTCCTTACACTAAAAGGATTGGACTAACGATATCAAGTATAGTTAAAATTTGATAGTGTAGAAAAATTATCTTACATATATGAATGATAAACTACGGATATTTATGATAAAAAAACTATCCCTAAAAATATGCAATTTAGTATTTAATGAGAAATTCTATATCCGACTGTTATGCCCAAGGATTGGCATGATTATTAAGTAAATTAATGATCCTTAAAGGATGAAACTATCAGCATATTTGGAATATACTGCTTGATGAGACGAATAATTTCTAATTTGGATCAATTATAGTGCAAAAAATCTAAGCCTAAACTTTATCATTTTTGCTCGTGGGGTTTTACATACAATTTCTCATATCTTGAAGAAAAGGCATGTTCCAATCCGGAACAGGCATTTTAAAAATTATTTTATAAAATATCTCCCAATAGTAGGCAAATCATATCAAATTTTTCAGTCCGTTTCCTCTCAAGCCGGAACTCCCTGTATCTAGTTCACAATTGTGACGCTCAGAGCAGAAGTGAACTGTTTTAATAGGGAAATGCATACAAAGGAGACCACTTCTGCTCTGAGCATCTCAATTGCCAAATTCCCTTTATTCCCATTTGACCCAACTCCTTCCCAAAATTTATTTAAAGAATTCTAGAAGAGTAAAGGAGCATAAGTGCGTTGAATCTTGAATCAAAGGCCTCTGGGAATAGTTCTGAATATACAAAAACTGCCCCATACACAATCTGCCCCCAGCTTCCCCTATTTAGCTATTCCCGCAGAAATTTTTCACACATTTTCCGAGATGATGTGCAAGAAATCTGTCCCTAACGGTGATGTTCTAGCCCATGGAGGGCTTCTTTGACCAAAGTGTCTCACCGCAAATGTGCGTTTTTTTTTTCTCTCATTTACATCTTTTCCAGGGATGATTACTGGCTACATTGTGTTCAGATTGCCAACTCCGCCCAGAATCTCTTGGTTCACCAACATCACTCTGTGGCTTCTCTCTGTGGGAATTCTCCTAGCCCTCGTCTTTGGAACATGGAATGGCGTTTTGAATATTCCACTGACCGCAATGTACGTGAGCCTCGGTCATACAGGTAAGTGTCGATCAAGTGGTACATCTGTGATTCCCAATTTCGTCCAAAGGGTCACGATCTTCGGGGGATTTTGGGTCAAAAGCAAACAACAAAAAAATCTAGCCGCGTAATCGTATTTATTGGGTGCTTTCAGTTGATTGCCAATCGCGATCATTACCAAGTTCGTGGGGATCAGGTGAAGAATGTTTACAGAATACAAGTTGTTTGTTCTTAAATATCATGCTATAAGCATTTTTGCAAATCATTGTGTGTGGAAATGAGTTCAAAAGATATAATTGCAGAGTTTGGAACTAGATCAGAGATTTTAAGGAATGCTCTGCAAGAATTCTTAATAGAATATTCATATTATTTTATGGAATTTTCTCTGATTCATTGTCTTAATGGACTTGATGCTCTGTTTACATGAAATGACGAAATTCCGACATTTAAAAACATTACAAAAAAATCTTAGCATTTTACTAAATATCGTTATTATTGACAACATTTTCCTCCGCGTGAGGGCACTGTTTCCTCCCGCAAGTGGCGCTGGCAACTGTTCTTAATTTTTTAATTCTCAAATTAGTTTAAAAAAAAAATCTAATTAAATTGACAAAGAACTCACGAAACCTGAAACCTGATCTGAAAAAATCATAAACAAAAAAAATATCAAGTACAATTTTAAAATATCTGTCTTGCATTCTTCCCTATCATAATTGACCTATTTCTTCGGACTATTTTGAGAAAAAAAAATAGCAATATCCTAAGTTCGACTGAATATTTTGAAATTTCGCGTGTTGAACATGAATGAGATAAGATCTGTTTTATGATCTTGTAGACTAATAGCAAAAAGTCTGCCAACAAATTTATCTCCACTTCATTAATCAAATGTTACATGGATAAAAAAAGGCGCTCGTGAGACACCAAATAATTTGACAGACTCAAGATCATGATCACATTAAATATCTCACGTCTAATATTTCAACACTGAGAGAAAATTTTACGATTGAGAAATGCATTTTTCGCATCTATAAAATGTACAAAAATATTTTCCCAAAAAGGACTCTTCAAACATGTGATCCAGAAATGTGTAATATTAATTTTGTGTAATGCTGAATTGTGCATTTTGGAATAAATAGCGTAACCGTGCACAGCGAGTATCGGTTCACCTATCCTTGTGAGGTTAGGAAACTCACGGGAGCCTGGAAAGGTCCTAGAAACCCGAGAAATTCTGGATAAATGTTCATGTGACCTGGAAATCTTAAAAATACACGTGAACTCAATGCAATATTAAGAACCCTTGGTAACCTGGAGACGCCAGGAATCTTCAAAGATTCTCACTCAGGGAGCTCAAAAAATCATTGGGAGCTCGGAATAATTCTTGGTAACTCTTGAGGCAGATCCTTGAAAATATTTAGCCAGTAAAATTTAGCAGTAAGGACTTATCCCAAACTAAGGGCTTAAGTTCATCGATTTTAGAGGTCTTTTGCATAAATTTCCTTTATCTTCTACTAATCCTTTACTACCAAATATTACAGGCTAAATATTTTCGAGGATCAGTCTAAGTCTATTTGAGCCATAACTCTTCTTGGCTAACACTTATTAAGTGGTTAATATTAAGTACTTATTACGCCTTTATTGGTCCCGAGCCTGCTGTACGGGTCTATAAAAACAGCAGGATCTATGAAAACTCTCACTATCTGTGCGACTGCCCCAGCTTACTCGTATATGCGGATAAATAAACGGCTAGGTAGGACTCATGTAAGACCTACCAGGATTACCTGCGATTCTGAATAAATAAGTAGTCGAATAGAACCATTTTGATTCTCAAGACAGCAGCTTTAAGCAACCAATCTCCGTATTTTACTGGTCATACTCCATAGAGGGAGCAGTAAAGGAAAATGCGCTACCTTCGGACTTCGGACGTCTCAAGCTTCGGACAACCCATTTTCTTTTCTATGTTCTTAATGGATTTTACCCCTAGCTCTTTTTTCGAAATTTGAAGCATTGAACCCATTATAATATTAAATTTTAATTGCTAGTACTCGTACATAATAATTTATTTATTCAACTATACATTAATGCCACCCATACCGAGCGTCCAGAGTTGAATAAATAAATTATTATGTACTGGTAGCTATTAAAATTTAGTATTATATTAGGTCAAATTCATTTAAAGCACATTAAAAAATGAAATGTTTGAAGCTTGAGTCGTTCGAAAGCAGTGCGTTATATGTAATCCCTCGTTTTTTAATGAAAATTTTAAGATTCGTTTTTTGATTTATTATTTACGAAAGAAAACGATATCTCTAATCAAATTCAGATTAGATAAGTATTATCCGGATTTTTCACCATTAATTAGGATAATTCAGTTTTGGTTTTCGGACCTTCAGTGTGGCAGCATAAACAAAAATGGCACTGAATTATCTGTCAATATTTCAGAAAACGTCGAAAAATCAATGATATTTGTATTGGATGATAATAGTATGCGAGTTATTTAAGGTCACAATAGGATGACCGTTTGATCAACGTCTTTTACGTATGAAGGTGATCTTCGCGTGATAGCTGCCATGTTTGTACACTTTCGACCAGAACCCAAAATCCAAAAATGGTGTAAAATTGCGAGATATTGTATCTGAACTGGTCCTTTTAGACGCCATATTCGCAAGACCAGAAGGGCGCTCAATGGGTCAAGTGGTAGAGCACTTACTCTATGATGCAAGTGCCGCAGGTTCGAATTTCAGGAATGCAGGTTCGAACAAAGCCATATACCTCTAGAGGCAATACGATCTCTGGAGTCTTCTCCGAGATCACCTTCACCTGAAAAGATTGAACTAAGTGGTTTAATAGACAATCTCGACAACATACAGTAGACTCTCTCTCAATTGGGCATTTGGGACGAAATGTCATCCGGTTTATCGATAGATTTGGGCGTAAAAGTTATTGTAAATTCCACAAAAAGCGCTCAATTATTAAAGATCACGATAAAATAGGAAAAACTACAGCGAATTTGAGCAAATTTGCTTCATAATTAAACGTGAAAATTGTCAACAAAATTTTTTGCGCCCGATTGAAAAAGAGCCGATTGAGTGAGAGTCTACTGTATATCTTAAATCTCAGCAATACATCACTTAAGAACGCTAGTTGGCCTGCTTATGGGACACTGTGCTCTTGGCTCACACTTAAAATAAATAGACATCAGCACAGATAGGATTTGCCGATATTGTTTAGATGACGGATAGAACAATATTCCCACTCACATTCTGTGCTACTGACTAGCATTTGTGATACACTGGGGGATATTTCTGGGAGACACTGTTTACCTTGCCTCTGTTATGAAATGGTCCTAACGTGGAGCTTCATAGTCCTTTGTTAAGGACACCAAAAAAAAAGCTGTAATAAATAAAAGAGGATTGGTACTGGTCGCGAGACAAACGTGTTGTATGATAAGGTATGAGTATGAATGATATTTGAATGTTCCCAGGCTGGATCCTGTGGAATCTCTATGAACCTGTGAGTATGAAAATGGTGTAAATATTGCAATACGATTGCTACTAAACTCTAGATGGCTGGTGGACTCTTACGCACCTGTGAGAATAAACGAATAAAGCAGAGGTGTGCAAAAACCGTTGAAACCGGATAAATGTCAAAATAAGTTTGTTCTAGTAGCGTTTTGACCATTGACGTACACGTTTCATTTGACGTTAATTCGGTTTCAACGGTTTCTTGCACACCTCTGCTCTAAATAGTCCGAAAAATTAGACAACTTGGTGAGTTACTGCAAAACTTGGAAGATGAAAATTAATCCCTCCAAAACTCAAGCCGTCTACTTTACCAGACGGCGTAGCCCTAAATATCTTCCTAATTCTTCTTTAAGGATCATGAATGAGAATATTGAGTGGTCCAAATATATTAAATATCTAGGCCTCACTCTCGACAGGGCTTTAACTTGGAAAAGTCACTGTGAAGCTACCGCCTCGAAGGCTCTTACACTTATCCGTACCCTCTATCCTCTTATCAACCGTAAATCCTATCTCCATACTAAAAATAAACTTTTCCTTTTCAACATGGTTTTCCGAGGCATTATTTTGTACTCCAGCGTGGTCTGGGGGAATTGCGCGGAAACCCACACCAACAAAATTCAAGTAGTTGAGAACAAAGTTCTTAGATTAATTCTCAATCTGCCATTCAACTATCCTAATCATTGGATGTACAGTGCTGCCAAAGTCTCTCCCTTGCGCAAGGAAATTTGTAAGCTCAAAGATAAATTTTTAACTGATTTGCCTAATAATCCAAGCAAATTAATACAAGACTTATCATTATAGAAGGAAGTCGCTTTTGGGTCAGTCGAGTGCCGTCTGTATTCGGAAGCTGAGGCGTTGGTCGCGGGGCGCTGTGTAGGTGTTTGCTGCCAGTTGTGGAGGGTACGCTGAGAGTAATCCACAGACTACCCCTATTCGGGGGGTTTCCGCCCTCTTTTCCCCTCACTTTGTGAAGGTATAGTCTCTGGTGGCCCCTGTCAGTGTGGCGAGGTACTGTCGGGCCTACACTGCCTCTTAGTGGTCCGGCGTCTCGGGTGGATGAATCAGATCGACTCTGGTCTGACCTGCATTTCTTCCTCCTCACTATTATGTTATTGGTGCTGGGATGACAGGGCGCGATTGGTTCCGACGGGTCGACTGGGCCTTGACCGCTTCCGGGGTCTTTCCCTCACTACTACTCTAATATTTTTTATTTTATATATTTTTTAAATACTTAATTACCGATGTATACAATTCTAAATATTATTTTCTTTTTTTTTCTTGAAGTTTTTTGCTGTAAAGCTTTTTTCTTCTTCTATTTTTTATTCTCTTTAGCTATGCTTCAATTTTCTTTAAACTAGTTAATTTCTAGCATCCTACGTCTATCTTTATCTATTTACGATATTGCTATTTTCTGTTTCAATAGCTGTAAGGAATTATATATTCTATCTCTAACTAACTCTTCTGTAAGACATGCATCAAACCGAATTTTTGAAATAAATATATATATATAATTCGGTTGCAACGTTTTTTGCACACCTCTGGAATAAAGGACTATATATCCGGTGAAAAAGAAAATTTCTCTTTGACCGATAAAAAAAATCTTCATTCGTCCTTCGATGCCTTAATCCCCTAAGAACGTTGCGCGATGATTATTTAATTGAAAGGACTGTTGATTCCTTTAACAAATTCGGATTTTTTTCGCGACCGTAATGAAATGAAAGAGGAAGTTGGTGTTGCCCGATGGCATCTATTTTTCGTTTTATTCACCAGAGACGTTTCGCGCGCCGTAACAGGTACAATAGACTCATCAGTCGCAGTGCCTGGGTCTACTTTGGGTCCAGCTTAGTACTTTAATAAATAATAATTTAGATACGGATAGGGTAAATGTGCCAAATTCCGGCCAACTTACAATTTCGGCCACATTTTTTGTTCCTCGAATTTCCATATTTTTTTTTTTGTTTTTGCATACTCTAGAGATTATACAATGAAAAAATAACAAAAAATGTCGTTTCAACGAACAAGATCATCTGAAAAAGACATTGGAAAAATTCCGGAAGGGCAAGGAACTATGAGAATGAAGGTAGCCGGAAGAGGCCACCAAAGCTATGTCTACATTTTTATTCATTTAAAATGTATTAAAAAAGAATATAGAAAAAAATGAAAACGATAGACTGTCTACAAGATTCCAAGCACCACTCATTATAAAAAAAATAACAAAAAAATCAATTTGTATTAAAAATATTACATTTTAAACTTGAGACTTTGGCGCTTGAGAATTTGGCACACTTACCCTACCTTTTGAAAGGAACAAAAATCAGCATATATTTCTCTCAGTGTATTCGAATTTCATCAACTATGAGTTGAGTGATCGCCTCAATGCTGCTCTCATGATCGTGCAAATTCTCGCGACCATCACCTCACGGGAGAAAGATCTAGAACGCGATTGAGATCACTTTTTTTTCACCATAATTTTGCACGTATAAATTATTTTCTCGCAACCTTCAAGATTGATAATTTGTGCTGTCTCTCTAATTCACTGCAATCACGATAAATAATTAATTGGCGATGATATAATCCTCCCAGGTCTGAGAGAGCCAATGAGATCAAGTTCTTCAGCCAATTGCACTCTAAATTGCCATGGATTAGCATTTTGAGAACAGATCACGCGGTTAGTCCGAGTTTGAGAAGCTCTGGGAAAAAAAGGGAGGAGGGTGTGCGTGGATTTTCCATCTGACTGATCTTCTGACTGATGATTTTCTTGTTTTTTTTTTTTTTTTATTGCAGCTTGGGGACTTAGTCTGATGTGGATGACTCTGTCCTGCTTCTGGGGTCAAGCTGGATTTATCAGTAATTTTCTCAGCTGTCGCGTCTTCTTGCCACTGAGTCGTCTGACCTACTGCACGTATTTGGTCCACCCCATGATTATGATGATCACATCCTTCCAGATGGAGTCACCCATTCATATGCAGCACAGTTTTGTGCTCACGGCATTCTTCGGCAATGCTGTGATCTCCTTTGGTGTCGCCTTCGTGTTGTCGCTGATGTTTGAAGCTCCCGTGATAAGAGTACTCAAGATCATCTTCAGGTGAGAAGCACCCTTCCTTCTTTCTCAATCGGAATTAAATGTTGTTTCATTTAAAAAGAGATTTTTCTTCTATATAAGAATTTTCTACCTTGTTCTCTCCCTTCTTTTTGTCTTTTTACAATCACTTTTCTGCGTCCAAGACCCCTTGGTAACATTCCTGCCGTTCTCAAGTGTTAATGCAAAGTTGGGAAAAATTATCATGACATTCCACAATGTATTGAATTCTCTGCATTTTCTCCATGCGCGTTTCAAATTTCCACCAAGAGAAGATTGCGCCAGGGAATCTCTCGCCACGAGACAACAAAACAGTTCAATGGGAATTTTATTGAAGCACTTGAATGAATGATTGGGCTTTTGGGCAGCATTACAAAAAAAAAACAGCCAAATACCTGACACAATAATTGATAATCTCATGGGATGTTGTCAGTCAAAAAGGTGCCTAATGATTTTGCCTGGCCACTTGAGAATTTTGAAGTTCAGATGATTTATTGATTGCCCCAGAGACTCGGTCAGTCGGACAAAAATTATTGTGAATTTCTTCATGAACACCTTCCCAAAATCTCCGTTCATCTGACCATTTTTTTTCTTTGCTCATCACTGCCGGAGATCAAGCCACACGCGTCTTTCTTCCTCATCTGGCAGATTGATCTTGCGGTACGCAGCAAAAAAGAGATGACAAAGCGTCCCAGCTTTGCGAAATGCTCGAACTCACGAGAAAGTCCTCTTCGTTAGCATATTTTTTGTACGCACATAGGGTTACTGAAGATTTAATCGTGTTTATAGACAATGAGAAAGCCATTAAGAAATTATTTAACCCATTCCTTACCATGGTATTATACATCATACGCAAACTGAGTGATTTTAGATGATTTATTCTTGGGTAATTGTTATCTGAATTGCTGTAGGGAATGAATTTTTAGCTACTTTAGTCCTTCAATTAATTGGAAATACATTTTGTTGTTCTTTTCTCGCTTTGTGGAGAGTCATGCAAAATTTTTGCACAAAATGGCGGATGAAAAATTTGGCATCCCGTCGAATTTGTTGAAATTTGGCCTTCAGTCTCTTTCCTAATTTGAATTCCGGTTGCCAATTTGTGTTCTTGGATAGTTACTCTATCTAAATCAATGGATTTTGCAAAGAATTAATGTAAAGAATTTAAATTCAGTGACCGTTAAGACGTGTCTTTGACAGTGGCTCCCCGCGCCCCCATAATAGATAAAAATTCTTTCACTGAGAAAAAAAAGAGGGTGCGATTAACTTTTTTCCTCGTAACTTTAACACTTTTTAGGTGTAAAAATATATCAACATTTTTTAATGTTAATTTTACTCTATTCTAGGTGTAAAATTAACATGAAAAAGGGTAACTTTAACCCATTATACACCTAAAAAGGGTAAAATTTACACCGATTTCGGATCAATAATGCAGGGTAAAATTAACATTTCCGGAATGTTATTTTAACTTTTTCGGATTTCTCTCAATGTTCTTTTAAAAAAAGTGCGAAAAACAATTTTATCATTAATTTTTAAAACAGAGCTCTTACCGTTACTTTCCCAATCAATCACCAATTGTGACCGATGCAGTCGAGTTCAGAATTTCAATATCTTTCCAAAAAATCCAAATTTAACCAACTCGGTTGAAAAACGGATCCTCCAAAGTGATTGAACTTTGACCTTCAATAATTCAAAATGGCGAATTTTCCGGTCATAGGTATGTTTGGACGAAATGTTCGCCAGGACTAGCTCTAAGACATATCCAAAAATCATTGAAAAAGCTTGGGCCATTTTTGTGCAAAATTGGAAAAACCTCATTTTTGACCTATTTTTGAGGGATAGGGAACGTATGAAAGGGGAGGAGGGAAAAATAAAGAGGTTGGGCACGAGATAATGTCATTTGAAGAAAGGTCACCAAAGACCGGAAGTCGATATTTCTTACCGTTTAAGCTCCAGAACAGTGCAAAGTTGAAAATAAAAGTCGATTATAATAACTGCTCTCTCTTTGAGTTCGAGCAGTAAAACAACCTCCTTCATGTTGATTTTACCTGAGTAATTTCTTCCAGCACTTAGTTAATAGTACTTATAGAAATATTTCACAATTTTTGTTCAAAATAGCTTCTCTTGATCATGGCAGCGAAGCTCAAGAGAACCAGTTCTTTTTTTTTCTTCAGCTCTTTCAATCTGGACATGTTGGAGCTCATTTGAGTAAGATTATTCTGCATATCTTTTAATTATCATGTTGCCAAGAAAAAAAAATACAAGTGGTTTATTCTTGGAAATATTTATATTTAAATATCTTTCTCTTCGCTAGAACAATTCTCAGGAAATATTTCGTAAATACCACTCTCTCCGAGACTTGCAAATGAGACTTACTTTTCTCCATTAATTTCACGCTACAAGTACAAGTAAAAATAGTAATTAAATTATATATATTGCTCTCTGTTTCAGCTACAGAATTATTTATATATGAAAGAAATTCTCACGCTTACAATTAACTAATTTTTGTAACTGTAGCAAAATATAGAGATTCTCTGTTCAATCAAACCATGTTGCTCCGGATCCAATCTCCGTAGTCTGCGACCCTCGTGTAGACACTTGGGGCTGTAACTCCGTGATCGTAGGCACAGATTTGGGGTCCGAAAGATACGACGCCAATCACAAACCAAAGATTCATGCTAGATATCATAAGGGGTCCTCCGGAATCACCTCGACAAGCATTAACACCCTTAACTCCACCAGCGCAAATTTGATTGTCCTGAAAAACAAAACGATTGAGAAATAATTACCTCTGCTTAAATCGTCAGGACATTACTTTGTAAATTTAATATCACTTTGAGTACATAATTGATTTTCTTGATTCCTGGTCAGGAGAAATCGAAGAAGAATCAGCCAACAAATGAAGTTTTTCTTTGCGAATAATTGGTGAAAAAGGGATGGCAAAGCGTCCCTCAAAAGTACTTTCGTATCATTTACCATTTATCGGTTCTAAATCGATTTAAGCCGATTCATAATTCACTCATAAGATCCCACAAATTAGTTTCAGGAGTAATAAAATTTATTTTCGGACAAGAATTAGGGTAAATTAAGCTAATTCAAAACCTGCTGCAAATGGAAATTTTTCCCTACTCCAAAGGGAAACGCAAGGGGAAAACAACTCGCGAGTCTAGAACATCTACCAACGTGAATATTGCGAATATCGGCATTTTTTCGCGAATAATGCGAATATTTCATAAACATCGTGAATATCGCGAATAATTCCTGAATATTGCGAATATCACGAATAATTTCTGAATATTGCGAGTATTGTGAATATTCCTGAATATTGCGAATATCGCGAATATTCCTGAATATTGCGAATATCGCAAATATTTTCTGAATATTGCGAATATCGCGAATATTTAGTGAAATATTCGAATATTTTCTTCTTCTCATATAAAAATGTGAATATTTTGTGAATATTGATTCTACGACATGAAATTTTGGTCAGTTGTTTGCCCCTTGGGGAAACGTCATTGTTTTCATGGTTTTCATGATAAATACAGTACTAAATTGCTATACCTATATATTTTCTATACCACGGCTTCATTACTTGGTTAATTTTGCTCCAAATAAAGCGAAAATCCATTCATATTCACAAATTTTAATTTGTTAATTTCTCAGAAAAATTAACTCTCTAACGGTTAAGAGTCACTGCAGGGTAGCATTACAAAAATCGCATTTTCAGCAACAATAAAGGTTTTATTTATTCAGAATTGCTATAGTATCCTCGGTAATACTCTTGCTAACATCCATTCAAGGTTTGAACTCATTTTGACTCTTTGTTTAATTGCTATCCAAAGTTTTGTGTGACAGGGGTCAGAGAAAAAGTAGGATTTTTTTGTGGAAAAAATCTCATTTCCAAAATAAAGAAAAATACCGGTTTAAAGTAATCTGACTAAAATAAATTTATTTTGTACTGAAAGATATATGGTTCTACTTTGTATAGTTTATTTAAAACATTTGAAAAAAGTAAAAATGTGAATTTTAGAAGCAAAGAGTTTCAAATTTTTTTTTATATTTTTGCATTTTTCGCCTAAACAAAAGAGAAAATGAAGAACGGTTGGTATTTTTGAGTTTATTGAAAGGTAATTAGTATAGAAAAAATTATCACACTACATTTTTTTGCATATTTAAAAATTAGGCGTTAGAGGGTTAAAAGTGTACCTTTTCATCATCGAATTTTTCATCGATCGACCATGTTTTCCAATGAAAAACACAATTGACTGTTGTTTAGTCGTTTTGTTTAATATTTTTGTCATATTTATGGATAATTTTGGTTAAATTAAATGCTAATCTTTATTGTTAACGGTACGTGAAGTTTTCAAATGAAATAATTACCTATATCTACAAATGCTTCAATAGGAAACCCCGGAAATATGATTTTTTTAGGAGAGATTTTCTTATTGCTTTAGATGGGAAAGGAGAAAAGACCAGGAATAAGAACATATTTTGCACTCAAGAGCAACTCAACAAGGTTTTAGAAGCCTTTCGTCGTGGTTTCACTTACACTGTTTGTCTCCAATTAGAGACATTCCCTTGTCTCCATTTGGATTAATATGTTTCCAATAGAAGCATTTTGCACTCGCGTATTTTTTTCTTGTATTTAAGAAGTTTTCAAATTATACCTAAAGAATTTTCACTAAACAGTAACATTCTAGAAGAGTCAAGGAGCAAATTTTATGTAATTCTCTTCAGAAAAAATATGAACTTAATGTGATGAATCTTCTGTCAAAATTAAAGCGTCTGGAAATGGTTTTGAATTAGGACATTTACCCTACTTATCGGTCCAAAACCGGTTCATTACACGCTCACAACCGATTTGAACCGATTTATAAATCACTCAAAACATTGCTAAAAATATCTTAAGAGTACAGTAGACTCTCACTCAATCGGCTCCTTTTCAATCGGGCGAGGAATTTTGTTGACAATTTTCACTTTGATTTTTAAGCAGATTTGCTCAAATTCGCTATAGTTCTTTTTGTTTTATCGTGATTCTTTATAATTGAATGTTTTTTGTGGAATTTACAATAACTTTGACGCCTAAATCTCTCTATAATTTGGATGACATTTTGCCCCATATGCCCGACTGAGGGAGAAGTCTACTGTAATAAAATTAAATTTTCAGATAAAAATTAGTTATCGGTTATCAATTCAGGCTTATCAAGAATTCCAAAACCTTTCCAACGCGTCCAAACATGATACAATGCGGTTTAGATATACGCTCTCTAGAACCTTTTAACCTCTGACCTTGAAAAATCGTTATTTATTTCTTTATTTATAAATTAATTTCATTAAATAAATTAATATTTACAGTATTTTTTCCTTACGTAGTTAGTAAATTTGTTTGAAAATATTTAGGTTATGTTTAACCTAACCTTAAAAACGCAAGACGTATTTTATGTGACAATGCTTAATATTATTTAAAATAACTTTGAATTACTACCCGTTAAATCGTTACTCTATCCACCGAATTTACTCTGAGGATTTTTTTTTAATTGTAACGATATATTCAGAGAAAACCGCAAATTTTCGGTGTAGATATTTTCTGCGGAAATCTAAAAGATATATCATGAAATTATTTGAAGGGTAATTTAGGTAGGAGTAAGGATCCACAGGATAATAAGAAATTGTTTAAAACTTTAAACTTGATTATGCAAAAAACTGAATAATAAAATGGCCTTCAAGTTCAATTTTGACACCGATATTGGCTTAAAAAATTAAACTGGGTCTAAAAATGGTCGAAATTATGTTTGCGATAAATTAATAGAGCTTAGAAAGCTTGAAATCTTAAGAAAAGTTTTATAAAAACTACACCTAATTTTTTTCTTATTAATAAATTTCACTGGATATCTTACTAAGCAACGCCTTAACATTATTAACTAATTTGAGCTTTTCAATTTTTTACCATATTTTTAGCAAATATATTAGATAAACAACATCGTGATCGCAAAATAAATCATCTAAAGGACTTGGTTTCGGGATCAAGTGCTCATCTAGCAAGGATTTCGCTGCATCTCATTAAAGTATTTCATCCATTTCATCCGATCTGAAATCATCGCAGTTATATCACCGCATGATATCATTATATCATCGTAAGATATTCCTGTTGATCGCATAGGCCCCCCTAGAGGGTGCTTCGCCTTAGGTAGGAGTTGTCAAACACTTCATATAAATTTGATAACGGCTGGAATTTAACCGCGGAACCTTGTCTTGCGAATACTTATTTTAAAGAGATTTCTTTCAAAATATTGCAATGACCAAATGGCCTCTACACACTAGAGAAATTTATATCCATATTCAAGAGTTTTTCCTACCCAAACGTAAGGAATTTGCTTCAATATTGACATAATTTCCTCTAGTGTGTAGAGGCCATAAAAGTGAGATTATTTTTATATCAAATTTTCAGATTTTCAATGAAAATATATAAAATTTCAATGATTTTCAGATTTTGTTTTATAAATTCCAAGATACTTTACAGCAGTTTGAAAATTAAAATTTTTTTAAGCAATATTTAAAGCTTGATATTAATATTTCACTGATTTTCTTAATGAATCTTTACCGATTTTGCTTGTAATATAATTGAAAAAGTACATTTTTTTGGTAATTTTTAGCGCTGATTAAAAATATTGTATTTTTAGTCGTTTTTTGATTTTTTTTTCTCTAACCAAAATTAAATAATATTCTTAATGGCTCCGGCACACCTTTTAGATCAGGAAAATTTCATAAAGTCGAAATTCGCATCCCTTTCTTTCTCAAAACTATTGTATATGTTTATCTCACTCTTTTGCACTCTTCTTCTTATTTTAAACATCACAACAAATTCAATTTAGCTCAAACGAATTTTGAAGTGCGAGGGAAGAAGATAGACATATGCAAAACTTTTAAGAGAGAAAGGGAAGTAAATTTTGATTTCATGAAATTTTACTGATCTAAAAGGTGTGCCGGAGCCATAAGTCTCCGGCACACGTTTTAGATTGGTAGAATTTCATGAAATTAAAATTCACATTCCTTTCTTTTTCACATGTTTTGCATGTGTCTAACTCATTCTTTCACACTCTAAATTCAATTGAATTAAATTCAATTCGTTGTGGTGCTTAAAAGAGGAAGAAGAGTTCGAAAGAGTGAGGTAGACATATGCAAACCGCGTGAGAAAGAAAGAGATTCGAATTTCAACTTCATGAAATTTTCCTGATCTAAAATGTATGCCGAAACACCTTTTAGATCAGTAAAATTTCATGAAATCAAAATTCGCGTCTCTTTATTTCTCAAAACATTTGCATAAGTGTGTCCCATTCTTGCGCACACAAAATTGGACTGATCTAAATTTAATTTTGTGCGATGTTCAAAAGAAGAAGAAGAGTGCAAAAGAGTAAGATAGAAATATGCAAAACGTGTGAGAAAGAGATTCGAATTTAAACTTCATGAAATTTTCCTAATCTAAAAGGTGTCCCGGAGCCATTAGGACTTCTTTTTGAAACCATTTACTAACCAAACCAATTTACAAGTATTTTTATTACCGTATGAACAAATCGTCGTTTAAATCAGCAACTGTCGAAACATCTTTATCACTTGTATCAGTAATACTTGTTACAAGTAACGGAAGATGGGGATACTTTAAGCTGTAGGGCAACATAGATATGCGATTTTTTTTACATAATTTTAAAGGAAACTTAGCTTTACGGCGTTATCACACTTGCACATTAAAATTTTAATGTGATTCACATTAATTGTCGCTTGTGAGCGTCCAAATATATATTATTTGTGTCTTTGAGTCACTTAATATTTGGGGTTTTTTCTATTTATTGATAAAGAAGTGGACTTGGCCTGCAAAAATAAGTTTAAATTTACCTGAAGCATAAATATTTTTCACATTAAAAAATTAAAGAGAAAATCGCATTAATTTTTCGCATTAATGCTATAAATCAATTTATATCAAATTTTGCGGGCCAAGTCTACCTTTTTATCAACAAAGAGATCAAATTTTGAATATAAAATGATTCAAACACACAAATTACACATTTGGACTCTCACCAGCGACAATTAATGTGAATCATATTAAAATTTTAATGTGCAAGTGTGATAACAGAGTTAAGATAATCTAGGGGACAGCACGCTACCTTCGGACGATTGAAGCTTCGAACAATTCATTTTTTTTCAACAAGTTTTTAATGAATTCGGTCCTAAAACATTATAATTTCATAGTTGGAAATACGTAACCATCGCCGTCTTAATAAATACGGACCCTTTTTTTATTTTCCCGTGTACTTACAATTTTAATGTTGGACTGCCGATAGAAGAGCTGGCACTTTCCTAGTTCAATAATCTTAAGCACTGCTTTCATTTTTGTGTCAGTGCTGGCACGTGGATCTACTCCATCTGTAGCACCCCATCCGGCAATAGTAGCATTGACTATGACCTGTTCCCCGCAGGGCAGACAAATGGGATGGATGAAGTCGGTAACTGGGGGTTCCTTCATCAACTTTATCAATCCAATATCATTCTGCTTCTTCTCGGGAGTCCATTTGGGATGATGGACCATGATGAAATCTGTGAAATCCATTGGGGGATCTGCACAGTCTATGTCATCGGGACTGGCAAATTGCTGGCAATCAAGAGCACTGCTCACATTGTGTTCCCCCAATCGCACAAATTTCAGAGAAGGCAGAAGACAATGGGCTGCTGTTAGAATTGTACGGGTTCCAATTAATGTTCCTCCACATCCCCATACATCCTCCCCATCTTCATTTCTGTAGCTCAACAGAGCCATCCAGGGAAATTCGTCGATTGATGTTAAATTTCCACCCACAATCTATCTCAATTCCCCCCGGAAGATCAAGTGAAAGTGTTTGTCAATGTCTCCAAGAAAAGCTCTAACGGAAATTTTAATTTCATTTTAAAAGTTTATTAACTTACTCTGTCGGTGAGTGCTTGTACCCCGCATCGATTCTTGCTGCTGGATGCTGAGTGGGAGAAAAAGAGTGGATTAACATCGATTTCTTCAATTAACTTCACCGTGCTTCACAAATAGCCTCAGTACCGCATTCTCGGGCGTCGTTTGTTGCACCTATTTGGCCAGAATGAAAAGCAAAATAGACAAGAATTCCTGTTAGATATACAAGAGTAACAAATTCAGAGAATCAGGAAGGGATTTGGATATCAGGGAACCCCTTCTGCATAATCAGAAAACTGTTTTAAAATTTATGCTGCACCGTTAGAGGCATTTTTAATACTTGAAATGAAAGAAAGAACTTGGTTATATGATGGTAGATCTGATAATATGGCCCGTATGCACGTAATTGAAGTTAACCGAAATCCACCCGAAAAAGGGTTTGTGTCTTGGCTAACTAGACGAATGGTCCGAAAAATGGTGGATGTCTTGGCTAATGCAGAGACCTTTCCGTTATTTTTTTATGTAAAAAAAATCCAATCGATAGGAAACTTTTTATTTTATTTGTTTAGAAATCACTTCATCTGTAATCAAAGCAACACCTGAAAAATTTCGGTCGTTGATCTCAGCGACTTACCCGAAAAAAAATAGAACTGAAAGAATACTCCAATAAATTCTTACAAAAAAAATTACATTAGATTTAATTCTTTTGATTGAAAACATAATTTCTCTATTTAATTCAAGTGCGTTTTCGTATTTATTTGTTGAAATTATTACTTTATCGCTGATCCCAACGACACCTGAAAAATTCTGTCACTGATCACAGCGACTGAACCGAAAAAAGGTTGCTGTCTTGGCTATTTGTCGCTGATCATAGCGATGCGCCCGAAAATATTTATTTCAACTGAAAAAAATTATTCTAATGCGATCTTCTATATCAAATTACAATTAAATTAATTCCTTTGATTAAAAATATTATTACCTAATTAATTTCTTTCCAATTCTAGTGCATATGCGTTCTTATTTCATAAATATTTACTTTTCCGTTAATCTTAGAGACACACGAAAAAGGTTGTCGTCTTGGCTATCGTCGCTAATCATAGCGACTCACCCGAAAAAATTAATTTCCAATGAAAAAAGTATTCCAATGTATCTTTCTACTTGGAATTATATTTGAATTAATTCTTTTGATTAAAAATATCACTTTTAAACTAATTTCTTTACAATTCAAGTGCGTTTGCGTCTTTTTAGTTTATGAAAAATCATTTTTCCGTTAAGGCGTCTACACATTGGGAGCAATTTTCGTCAAAAATTGCGTTTTTGACAGAAATTTGACGTTTCCCCCTACAACGCTGCAGGGAATTTCCTTCAAAAAAGCAATTTTTGTCAAT
Source organism: Phlebotomus papatasi (assembly GCF_024763615.1). Lineage (NCBI taxonomy): Eukaryota > Metazoa > Arthropoda > Insecta > Diptera > Psychodidae > Phlebotomus > Phlebotomus papatasi. Next base: position 9,310,118 of record NC_077223.1, read on the forward strand.
AAATTCCTCCCAATGTGTAGAGGCCATTAATCTCAGCGACACCCGAAAAATTTCTGGGCGCTGATCTCAGCGACTCACCTGAAAAAAAGGTTGTTGTCTTGGCTATCGTCGCTAATCACAGCGACTCAACCGAAAAAAATCATTTCTATTGAAAAAAAAAATATTCCAATGCATTTTTCTACGCGGAATTATATTTGAATTATTTGTTTTGACTAAAAGTATCACTTTTCAATTAATTTCTTTACAATTCAAGTGCATTTGCGTCTTTTTAATTTATGAAAAGTAATTTTTCCGTTAATCTCAGCGACTCATCCGCAAAAAATAATTTCCAGTAAAAAAAGATATTCTAATACATTTTTCCATACAGAATTAAATTTATGCCACTGAGCGGCTCCGATTCTTCCAAAAAGCGTTCCTAGAGTTAGTTCCTAACTTATCCTTTCGAGAGGAGTATCCCACCAGATCCTCCGCAATCTTACCGTGCTATCACACTGGGATTTTTTTTCAATTTGTAAATTCAATTTAATTTTCAGATGAATTGTTCCTATGCGTTATTTTGCATTAAAAATCATAGATCATGCATTAAAAATCATAAATCATTTCGCTTATTTATTGATATAAACTAATACTCGGCCCACCAAAACATGTTTAAGCATGCTAAAATAGCATAAATGTGGTTGCTCAATTAAATTTAAATTCAGCAAATTAAAATGTTAAAATTTCTCAGTAATTTCAAATTTATTGCAGTTGAACAAGTAGCCTTTTGAACCAAATTGTTGTTATTAAATTTATTCACTCGTAATTTATTATTATTTGTGGCCAAAAAAATAAAATAAGTACAGTGATTAGCGATAAACTTGCACGCGAATGAAGCTTCAGTTTCGGGAGTAATTTGCTAAGTACCTCCAAAGCAATTCGAAGGAAATTGTTGTGTCAAGAAATCGCAGTTGGGATGACTTCATACAGATTTTCAACAAGACTGTATGAGAATCTCTTCATGAGCCCCCTTGCCTACAACCCTTTCTTCTGGCTTTGGGGATTCTTTTGCATAACAGATAAGTGACTTATATAAGACATTTTAAGTACTATTACACATTTTCCGGAGTCATTCACAATCAAAAATCTCTCTGCACTATTTAAAATTGAGCAAATTTATTGCAAAATGTGTCCTAACTATGAGAATTTTCAAGTAAATTCTAGAAATCTTATACAGTAAAGTCTCTCAAATCTGAATCTCTCAAATTCGAACGCCGTTTGATTTCAAAATGCCAATTGTGGGGCTATGTTGAAAAATTCGTATTCTGGATGAATGAAAATCATATTTATGTGCTTTTTCCTGGATCTTTACATACATTATGATCGTATAAAATGAAAGGGAAGTATGTACCACTAAAAGACTAGTGAGAAACTACGGGAATTTGATTCAAAGTACAATTTAATCTCATATAAATTTTGTTAGTTTTGAAAAAATCGTTCGAATTTGGGAGATGAGAAATGTCAAAAATACCCCCCGAGCGTTCGAATTTAGGAGATAATGCTCAATTAGCTCAATTGAATTTAAAATTAAATTGTGAGAATCCTAGTTTGATAGCAACGCTAGGTTAGTAGTGGGAGAGTTCATGTTAGATCTCGGTAGAGAGTGCTATTCCTGAACATTTATTTTAGTATATAACTGTTCTCATGTGCTCCTGTAGTATCGACATTTCTTTGTGTTGATTCCTAACACGACTCTTTGGTGATTTTACGATGAGAACTGAGAAAAGAGTCAACAAGACAGGAATCAACAGAAAGAACAGTCGATTATGTAGAAGCACTTGGGAACCATTTGTTGGCGCTTCAGCAACAAATCCATAGCTGTTCGTTTTCTGCCGCCTAGATCCGGTAATCTCATTTGAGATTAGCTACTCTCCTCATGCACTGGGTCCTGTTTTTTTGGACACCTGCATCCCAATACCCTTTGTCTCTCCTGTCACGACGGTTTGGTGGTTTCGGAACAAGAAGAGGACTAGGGAAAACAGTCGAGACAGGAACCAACACAAAGAAAAGTCGATAATGCAGAAGCACTTAAGAACAGTTATGTACTACAAAAAAATTCAGAAATTTTTCTCTTTCCATTTTTTATTGGGAAGTACCATCATTCTGTAAGTCCGATACCGGATTTAACAAGTCTTCAAGAAAGTTTTCTAGAAAATACAGTAGAGCCTCGCTATAGGCCATATTTGGTTCCAAATTTGACACTTGGGTCGCACTATAGTCCATGTCATTTTTCAAAATTATCAACGACTTTTAGTATTGAAATTGTTCGACGTCTTCCACTTTCTTTGCGATTGTGGTACTTGTCCTCGGTCTCTTCATTATGGATCACAATTATCACAACTACTCAATAAAGTTGGCCAAGAATATTAAAATACGGGCACTGTATTTTAATATTTCTCTAATCCGGATCGCCGTAATCCGGACGAGTTATCGACGGTTACATTTAAAATAATTTTGAGGTCATGTATGCATGTGTCTTCACCAATGAAAATGAATTATCGTGTAATGTTTTTGTTTCATAAATGAAGTGTAATAGCATAGAATTCACTAAATATGTCTTTTTTAATCTTCTTTAAAACATTTATTCTAATTCTCCAAAAAACTTGTATTATATTTTCGAGACGTTGAACAAATTCAAAAAATCCATCCGGATTACGAAGCGGACATCTGCCATATTGTCTCCCAATCATCCGGATTACAAAGCGGGCACTGTAATTATGACAACATTGCCTGTCGCGTACTAAAAACATAACCTAACTTAAAATCAGTGTTTTGAAATCAACGGTCGATAAATTGTGGACTATATAGGGGAAAGTCGTCTGCCTTTAAATGCAGCAGCTTTCAAATGTTGCGATTTTTTCGTTGTTCTCAAAAGCATAAATTATATTCTATTAACTATTAGGTAGCTATCCATCATCCTCACAAATCATCAAAAAATGGAGAGCCTAGCTCCTATTTCCTAGATGCTAGATCAAAAAAAATTAATATGAGCTCTAAACTGTAATTTTGATGTTTCACAAATCATGTGATTTTTCATAGTAAAAATCATTTTACAAATAAATCTTCCATTGTGACACATAGAAGGTTAATCAGGCTTAATATTTCTGTTAATACATGACACAATTTTTGTGGGTGGCAAAAATTTGCAAATATCACCCTGCAGCAGCCTTTAAATGCTAATGTCGTGTGCCTTTAAATCCTATTTTTCCATACATCAAAACATGTGAAATCGAACTCCTACTTTTCTCTGACGAACGTCATACAAATACTTATAACCTGCTATCTTGCTCCGGCCGAGATGTTTCAAGTTGACAATTGTCAACTTCAATGGCTTTTTCTTCCAAATTTTCAAGTGCAAAACAGTGCTTCAGAAAAATGTGAAGAAAAGTTATTGTGTAATGTCTTTTGACTGCAGTGATGATTTTAGTGAGTGCGTTAGGCTTCAACCTAATCATTTATAGCCCATATAATTTTATTGATTCAATATTTTCAGTGAAAAAAAACATTTAAAGGTAGCTGCCTCGCGTTTAAAGGCAGACTATGCCAGCTGCCTTCATACAAATCGACATCACTTTTTTAATTTCCTCAGAAGAAAAAACTGAGGACTTGCAAGTGCTAAATGAAGTAATCATATACGCCGAATGAACAAGAGAATTTTTTGGTGTAGTAGAAAATAAAATCCATTTTGTGGATTCTTCAGAAAAAAATCTTAAATTTGGAACTCCATTTTTCGTTTGAAGGCAGTCGACTTTCCCCTAGAGCGGTGGCCTATAGCGGGGTTCTACTGTACGTCTAAAAAAGAACTATTTTTTGAAAGTTGTAGTCGATATTCTGATTCATTCTTACCAAAAATAGTAAGTCTGATATAGTTTACCATTTCAATCGAAAAACATCTGCACAAATTATTGCCAAAATATTGGATATCACGTTTTGAAGCCTTCTAAACGTTCATAAAATGCTAAATTTTTCTTATCTTTTACAAAAATCTTAATGTCTTTCAATTGAGTGAAATATGTCTTCAAGTTTTCTATATTAGATCACTGTGCTACCTCATTAATTCAATACCTGTCTTCGAAAAAAAAATGTAAACACTTATGTTGATGAAGCACGAGTTCTTTGACCGTTTTGTTGAACGCACTGTCAATTAATTTGAATATCTAGTAGATGATGACCCCATCAGTAAGATCTAAGCGTGATAGAGTGCGAAATATTCTAAATAGAGAACTCGTGTGCTTAATTTGCTACGGAAGTGTCTCGAGGAATGTGATCTTGAGCTGGTCAGATATCGCCCTCGCAAACGTGTCGCCCTTGATCGTCGATCTTCTGGCCACTGTAGAAGTCTTTAGCTCTTATTCACTTCGTAATGCACATTAAACGGTTCTCAATGATAAATTCAGAAAATTTATTGATTGGACGATGGTTTATTTTCTTCCAAGGAAAGAGGTTTTTCGTGTGGGACTTTCACGTGATCGAGAGGTTATTTTCTTTTTGCAAATCAACTAAAATATTGGCTGAGATTGATACACCCTGTGGGTCAATTTTCTTAGTCAGAGGGAATCGCCTTCGAGAAAACAGGTTTTCGCGATGGTAAATACGTCTTTTTGCGCTTGGCGATCTCTGTGTTTCAAATCCCACTATTAGTGTTAATTGTGTGTCTAAATTGTGGATTTGTTGGGGTTCTTTTGGTTGAAATGGGAGGAACACTGGCTCACCGGGGAATGTGAATGCTGTGGATGCACTCAAGAAAAATAGAATAATAACTGATGCACTGAGTAATACAAGATTGCACATTGTTGAAGGCTGAGATTGCAGATATTAACACGAGGCACTCACTGAGAGATCTGTGGCTTGACCATCGCAAAACGGAACTGACACTTTTACAAGATCAGTGGGATTTTCTGACACAGAACCAAACCGAATCTCAAGTCGCGCGGGAAAAAAATCGCGGTCATATTTGCAAAAAGGTTTTACCCAGTGAAAGAGTCAGAACCACGCACAAACATCCCACCTGGCCATTTGTACCGCAGTCAAAGAATCCCGAAAACAGGAGGATGGGAGAAAACACCTTTTACCGTTTCTATTTGCGAGTGAGCACACATTAAATGGCGCTTAAAGATAAACCTCTCAAAAAAAGCCCACGATCTCTGGCGTCATCGCGTGTGATGAAAGACAATATTTTTATTTGTCGTTCAGGTTTATGCACAGTCTCTGCCAAGAAGAAGATTAATATATGTTAAAATATACAGCAATAAGTAAAAAAAATACCGCGAAATATTTCACGCATTTTTACACGTGAAAAATCGTTAAATAACTGCTACAATTTAAAATTTGCATCTGATAACCCTTAACGACGGATGCGCCATCATCTTTGCAAAACGACAAGACCTTCTCTTTCTTTTATGGTGCTATTCTAATGAAAAACGGAAATAGGATTTTTTTTCTCCTGAATCACTTTTTTTAGCACATGACAGTGACTATTTCCCACAGTTCTTGTCATGTTTGAAAATCACTAAACAGTCGTGACGGGAACCAACACAGAAAGGTCGATAACGCAGAAGCTTTTGAGAACAGTCATGTGCTAAAAAAAATATTTAGGAGAAAAATTTCTCCTTTTCCTTTTTCTTTGGAATAACACCATTATTCAACACAATCCAGAACGATTACAAAGATATACAGAATATAATTTATCATATTATGCGCCCCATAAAAAAACTATACTGATAAAATTTTCTATCACATTTGAAAGGTTGTACTCTTAGGAAACTTTGCAATATATAGCAGATGCAAATAAATATAAAGCTTTAATGATGCTATTCTAGTAAAAAAAAATGAACATATTTTTAGCACTTTACTGTTCTCAAGTACTTCTGCATTATCGACTTTACTTTGCATTGGTTCCTGTCTCGACTGCTTTTTCCAGTCCTTGTCGTGTATCTAAATCACCAAAGAGTCGTCACAGGAACAAAGACAAAGAAAACGAGGTGGGGATTCCGGGAATCGTCGGGAAAAGCCAAAAGCTCTGCGATAAGTTGATGAGTTTTCCCTGAGTGAATTGCTTTTCCCGACGATTTACGGAATCCCCACCTCGTTAACTATATTACGTCGGTTTGTGTTTTACAATAAAGACAAAGAAATGTCGATAATGCAGAAGCACTTGAGAACAGTAAAGTGCTAAAAACATGTTCATTTTTCATTGAAATAGCACCTTTAATGCTTTTCTTGAAAGATATTGAAAGATATAAGACTTCCAAAGTGCTGAGTTTACAGACTTCTCCCGCATTATTTCCCCTTGAGCAAGCTTTTCCTCAAATTTTTTTGTCATTTCCTGGAAAAAATAGCACATTTTTCTCATGAAGTTTGTATGGTACATTAGCCATGATAAAAGCTAATTTACTCACACCATTATTTAAAATTCTTAAATATTCTCCAGTGGCAGCTCAATAATAAATTAAATTTATGTACTTTTCCACTCATCGAACTAATTTTGTGCAATTTTCGAATGATTATTTTTGGAAATAGAATGATTTCACACGATATAAATTAATAATCGTGGAATAATTACACTCGAGTGATTTCACGCATATTGAGAAAAATATTCTGCGTGAAATTGCAACAATGATCATATGATGGAAGATATTACCGATGTTTATCGTTGTAATTATTTTTAAGTTTATTTTGTTTATTTGTAGTCTGTGTATTAATTATTTTATTGCGTTGGCAAAAAATACTTTTAAATTACGTCTTTTAACAGAAAAGCCTAACGTGATAAGCATGCGAAAAGCCTGGGCAAAGGTTCAATCAAAAAATAATTTAGTCCAATTCTTTAGAATTTGCAGAGGTATGGTGCTATTCCAATGAAAAATCGAAAGGGGAAATCTTTGTTCTGAATATTTTTTAGTACAAATCTGTTCTCGTGTGTTTCTGCGTTATCGACTTTTCTTTGTCTTGATTTTTATCACGACTGTTTTCCTGAGTTCTCATTGTGTTCCAATACGACAAAATAGTCGAAACAGGAATTAATGCAAGGAATAGTCGATAATGTAGAAACAGTTGAGAACAGCCATGTACTAAAAAAGTGTTCAAGTAAAAGATAGTCCTCTTCTAATGAAAAATGAAATAAAGATAGAATCACAGCTAAAATAGCATTATTCATTGGAATAGCACCATCTTTCACCTGAACATTTTTTTTAGGACGCGGCTGTTCTCTAGCGCCTCTGCATTATCGGCATTTTTGTGTGTTGGTTCCTGTTTGGTGGTTTTAGAACCCACCGAGCACTGGGGAGAACAAATTAAGACAGAAACCAACAAAAGAAAAATCGCCAACGCTGAAGCTGTTGAGAACAGTAAAGTCCTAAAAAACATGTTTATTTTTAGCACTTTACTGTTCTCAAGTGCTTCTGCATTATCGACAATTCTTTGTATTGGTTCCTGTTTGGTGGTTTTAGAACACGGCGAAGACTGGGAAAAATAGTCAAGACAGAAACCAACAAAAAACGATAATGCAAAAGCACATGAGGACAGCCATGGTCTATAAAATATATTTATTGAAAACTCTCTCCTGAATATTTTTTTACCACATGTCTGTGCTTCTGCATTATCGATTTTTTTGTTGGTTTCTGTCTTGACTGTTCTCTCTAATCCTCGGTGGGTTCCAAAACCACCAAACAGGAACCAAAACAAAGAAATGTCGATAATTCAGAAGAACTTGAGAACAGTAAAGTGCAAAAAATAAACGTGTTTTTTAGCACTTTACTGTTCTCAACAGCTTCAGCATTAGCGACTTTTCTTTGTGTTGGTTTCCCTCTTGACTGTTCTTTTCGGTTCTAACGATGTTCTAGAACAGTCGTGACGGAAACCAACACAAGGAAATGTCGATAATGCAGAAGCCCTTGAGAACAGCTGTGTACTAAAAAAAATGTTCAGGTGAAAGATGGTGCTATTCCAATAAATGGTTCTACTTTATCTGAGATTCTTTGCAATCTCCTTTTAGGGTGTGTCTGTTCTCATGTGCTTCTGCTTTTTCAATTTTTATTTTTGTTTTGGTTCCTGTCATAACTATTTTCCTGAGTGCCGTGTTCTAAAACCATCAAATCGTCGTGACAGGAATCAAAGAAATAAAAATCGATAACGAAGAAGCAATTGAGAACAACCATATACTAAAAATGTTCAGGAGAAAGATGGTGCTACGGAGAAATTTTTCTCCCAAATATTTTTTAGCACATGTTTGTTCTTATGTGCTTCTACCTTATCAATTTTTCTATGTCTGGGTTCCTATCACTACTGTTTTTCTTGAGTGCTCGTCTGTCGCGACAGGAACTACCAGAAAGAAAACTCGATAATAAAATTTAGAACAGTCATGTGCTAAAAAAGCGTTTTCATTTTTGATTGGAATAGCACAATTACTCTCCTAAATTTAAACATCAATCACTATTGTAGAAAAATCAACTAATTAACAATTATGTTTAAACAATCTAATCAAACATTGTTGAAAAACATAGAAAAATCTAGGACATAATCCAAATGGTATTCTGCGAAAAGAAGAACAGAAAATAAACACCAACTCATATTACTTTCTGAGTTTATTTTTCTTAAGTTTGTGTGCAAATGTTTTGTCTTTTTGAAGAATTTGTGTGTCACCTAACAAAGAGTACACAAAATGAAAGGAACAATTTGCAATTAACTGTTGCCTAAAGAGATGTAAATTGACTTGACCCATTTCGTACTTCGGAAGCATATTTATTCATGCCATCTTTTCCCGCACTTTTATTAGCATTTTTGCAGGGAATTATGCGCAGCACTTGTCTTGTGACAAAAGATGTGCTCTCCCTGGAGCGACAGTCTCTTCCAGAACTGTTATTCGTCTTTGATGTTATGGTAATTAACTTTATATGAGAATCACCGATTGGATTTTATAATGCTGCTCGCTAAATTTCATCTTAAGCGCCTCTCCAACAAAGGTTTCCCTCATGAATTTTGCATTTATGAAATAAAAAGATGATAATTTATTTGTTTGCTCTTTGGAAGACAGAAAAAAAATCCCCTTTTAATCCATGTTATAACACTTCTGTAAACAACTCAATTCACACAGTTTTTTTCATTCTTGATGCAATTGATCATGATGATGTTGGTATTTTTTATCCAGCTTTTTGATCAATTTATTAGAATCTTGAGAAAAATCAAACGAACGCATTTCATTTGAAAATTTCGAAGGGAAATCACTACAATTGACCAGTAAATTGCTTTATTACAAGAAATGATGTTTATCTACAAAAAAAAAGTGTTTATCGCTGAAAATTTCTTCATTCGTAAAGTCGCTTTTTTTCTGCCTCAGAAAGTCACATACCGTTCTGCAAGAGAGTATTTCTTCTGCACAAAAATTTTAATGATAATAACAGTAAAGAATTCCGCATAATAGCTATATAGAATTTTTGAGAGTGTCTGTTCTTTGAGGTCGAATTGTAAATTATCAATTCTTAAGCATCTCTGTTTTGTGATCCATTGGAAAAATCACATTTCCGCAAGAATGAATTAGCGTTTTTAATGCCAGAATTTGTATTTAGGATTCTATTCAAAATATAGTTTTGTTATGAAGATATAAAAGAGATTGTAAATTATTACAGAGAATATCAAATGGAAGAGCATCATTGTGGTTAAATTTGCCTTTGCGATTAACCGTTGAGATCCATTTAAAAAACATAATTTAAATTAAAACTTATTTTGAGATCTCAATTAGGGCTGTCCTTTATGGCGTTCTACACACTAGAAGCAGTTTTTGTAAAAAAATCCTCTTTTAAAAAAAATTACGTTCCTGCTTTACAACGATAGGGGATTTTTTCTAAAGACTCTAAGACCGTCTTCAGACTAGAGGTTTAGCCTAGTTTCCGAAGGTCGCAAAATCCTAAATAGCAATCAGTTTGATTTGTTCTTCTAATTCAAATAGATTAATTCTCTTTAATAGTCCATTTCTAAGTCAAAATTTCCCAAAAATTTTCGACTGATAATAATCTAGAAAAGTTAAGCCTTATGGCTAAGACTTAGGTCTGAAGCCCGTATAAGGTGATGCCTTTAAAGTCTTTAAAAGAAAGAACTACGAAAAAAGATTTTAAAAAATTCCAAACGTTAAATACTTATAGATTTTTTAGTCTACGAAAAATTGTTCCTTTTGCTATTTTAAAAACAATTTTCTTAAAAAAAATATTTTTGAATTAATTGGGCGTATTTGAGTTTTTAATAAAATTTAATCCATGGGCATTTAGGGTAATAGAAGACTCAATAAGTCTGGAAACTATACCGACCGACAGCTCCATTAGGGAGAAGTGGGGTACCTTTAAATCACGTTTGAAAGAAATTTTCTACTCTTTTCAAATGAAAATGAGCCTTATAATAATATAATTTAAGCTTCACAATAGGTTTAAATTATATCATAGTAAGGTTCAGTTAAAATAAGAGAAAAAAAAACTATTTCAAAGGTACTCCTCTTTCCTCTACGTATTATTCTAAATAAATTTAAAATTAAATTATACTTTGAGAGATATTTTAACCCTTTAAGGACGATTGGAACACCGGTGTTCCATAAAGATAATTATTTTTCCTGACTACCTAAAATTATTTTTCCCTTATGTTTGTACGTTTTTGCTGAGTAGAAGGTTGAAGGAATCTAGGATATTTTTTGCAAGTCACCATTTATTTGTTATATGGTAAATTTTTAAGCTCAAAAATGACGAATTTCTAAATACCCATATTGAAAATTGATTTTAATTATTTTTTATTACTTCCAATTTTTTTATGCAAAACCGTTTTGGAAAAACAAACTACAATACTCAAACACAATATTTTTCATTAGACTGAAAATTATCATTCATTGGTATTCTCAGAAAAATTACTTTTTTAGGCTATTGTTGTCCGTATCGCTCATAGAGGTTAAAAATACACCGAATCAGACTCTGTTGGATTTTCTAAGGCTAGATGTTAAACCTTTTACTGATTTTGTTTATCGGTTTCATTTTTATTGCGTATTTTCGGTCCGCAAAAACTGTCTCGTCGTTAAAGGGTTAATTCAGATATTGAGATTTAATGATCATTAGGAGGAGTAATATGATACATTTTTGGAAATGTATTGAAAGCACAGAATTCACTTTTCCTAATTTCAAATGACTTTCTAAAGTCAGGATACTCTCTTATACTAGGGGAAACTGGGGCACCACCGAACATGGGGTAAAACTGAACACTAATTTTAATTTCTAAACTACTTGGACTATCTCAACTATTTTCACAGTGAACAGGCATCAGTATAATGCCTATAAATTCCTATAGATCTCGTCCTCTGAAGTCTGATTAAATAATTTCTGATTAAAAAATCTCAGAGTTCAGTGATGCCCCAATTTCCCCTACTAAAGCGCCCATTTAAACGGATATATTTGGAATTGCTTTTTTGTGCTATACCCGGAATTTATCTCTGAAAATCTTCCCTAGTGGTTTGTTCATTAGATAAAATCTTTCCATCTCCCTGCTGTGTAGTATAATCTTCCCCAGTGCGTCTTGGCTAAAATAGAAAATCAAGAATATTTCTATTTAATTTCGATACCTTCAAAAGTTGTGGAAAAGCATATTAAGAGAAGTAAATTAAGGGAAAAAACTTGAAATATTATAAGGAATTTAAGATCAGATACTTAGGGGCACCTTTTAATTGGGGCACATCTAAAATCTGGCATAATCGAGCATAAAATCGGGATGTCATTCGGCTTCACAATTGATTTATGTAGCTAAATTATATTGTTGTAAGGTCCAGTTCTATTTAAAAATATTGGTTACTAAGTTCTCGAAAAGGGATATTATTATTTCGAAAGGGGGATTTCGAAACAAAATAGGTGTGATTAGAAGGAATCACATCTAATACACTTAATGAAATTTCGTCATTAAAACTAGAAGTTTTTCAGTTAATAAACACACTGTGAGTGAAGAGTAGAGCAGTATCATTTTTAAAATTATAAAAATAATCTATTAATATTTACAAATTGTACTGGATTTTTTCAAATTCTTAAAACACTAAGGTCATAATTTGTCATAATTAGTTTACAGTACAAGTATATTTTGTCAGTAAATAAGATGATTTGTAAATTAAAAAAAATATCAAGTTGATCAGTAAAACGATTCAGTTTTAGATTGAACTGAAATTACGGATATGATTCATAATTTTTTTAAATTTTTCCTTTATGCCTCCAGCACACATTTTAGACCGGTAAAATTACATGAAATCAAAATTCGTAACCCTTTCTTTCTCAAAAGATCTACATAAGTCTAACTCCAATCAATTTCAATTTCAATTTACCAATCAATTTCTAAATTTATTATTTTAATGTAGGGGAAAGTGACCATGCATGATACGATCCAAGCTTGATAATAACTATTTTTTCCTATGTTAATCAATAGTTATGACTCATCGCAAAATATTTCAATAGCTGGTGCTAAGCCTCACATTTCCTAAAAAAAATTAGGATCCTAGCTCTTTTTTCCTAGTTTCAGGAAGCAAAAATCAAAAATAGGCCCACAACTGTAATTTCGATACATGATATTTCATAAGTATTTCTTAATTAATGTCGCTGTTCACGAAAACTACTATCATAGGCACATAGAGGGGTTATCAGTACTAATATTTATGTAAAAATATTTTTACTTGGTGGACACTGTTTTTGTGGGTGATAACAAATTCATAAATTCTACTTGTGTCCATCCTATATTTTAAGAAGGGTCCATGAATGATAATTTTAATGTGGCAACTATATCATTAGACGTGATTATTTCATAATTACACATATTGCAATCCGCCAATTTTATCGACAATTGACATAATCTTCAACCCTGTTGCGTGAATTTTAAGGTTGCAGAGTGACATTTTCATGGACTCAAAGTGAATAAATGGTTTTCGCTAGCGCCCTAATGTCATAAAAACATGGCTTAGAAAAATTACATAAAAGTGATTTTAAAACTAATAACCACTCATATAGACGATTTAAGCAGATAGATTAGAGTTCCGTCTAAATATTAATGTGAAATTTTTTGTATTCGGTGAATTTTTTGCAGTGAAAATGGGCCTCCGAATTGTTGAATCAATTATTATACAGGAAGGCCCCGGAGCCAACTTGTATAAAAATCGCAACTGAATTTCCATTTTCTTCTTGAGGAAAATCTAAGGATTTCCAGGAACTATTTGAGGTTGGATTATGAACCTAATAAGTGAGACATTTTTTTGTCATAGTGCAAGAATCGCTTCGGTTTGTGTGTTAATCAGAAAATAATCACAAACCTTGGACATCATTTTACAGTATCAAGCATGGTCACTTTCCCCTACCTCTTTTTGATTTTATATCCGCCTTCAAACTCTATTAAAAGTATCAGAAAATCCCTCAAATTGTCCAATTGGGCAGCGATTGACGATGTTAAAATTGAATTTGGTATATTGACATGGTTTAGTTGGAAGTTCCCCATAATTTTTAATGGTCAATTCTTGATCCATTGAGTCATGGAGATCAGAGTGTTGCAGCATCTGGAACATCAGCAAACAGCCCACGCAATTCTGAGTCAGTTGTATTGCAGAAAAATGCCTTGTTTTCCGATAAATGTCCCTCTTTGGCAAATGACACCGTTTTCTTGCATAAACTCTCCCAAAAGCAGAGAAAGACCTCCTGAGTGGGTGGCTTGAGACTTGTCGCGGAGACTTGGCTTGAGACGCTTTTGGTCTATGACGTGCGAATTGGGCAGCACAGGGTTTATCATTTTTGGCGCGAATTTGCAAATCGTAGAGATATTTCTTTGGTTGCGGGGAGAAATGCTGCTGAGACACCCAACAAACAACGAGGTGGAAATCACATAATATCCACCTGTGGATGCCATCATCGAGACACAGAAACTTTCATTTTCACTCTGGGATCCAACGATCCTCCAGCACAATTGCAGTTAGTCAATCGAATCGATCACACGTGGAACATTTAGTGCAAAGGGAAATAACAAAAAAGAAAGAAGTAAATAGGTTGCCAGAATCCCGCAGTGTCAGGCCCAATTTTTGCAGTTCCCCACAAGAGTGGCTTTTTGGGGCCCCCACAGTAACCGTGTGTCGTGGTGAATGAGAAGAAATTGCAGTGATTGAAAAGCCGTTAAAATAATGAAACAGTTACAGGTAAGTGAAGAAGTCTTTCACCTACTTTTGCACCCAATTTTTCACCCGTGCAGCCAATGTTCAGTTCCCTTTGAAAAGAAACCTCTTCTTATTAGTTTTATGCCACGAAAATTCCCGCTGGATTTTACGACATGCGGTTGGGAAGATTCTGTTATGATCACACGCTAATCAAGTGGCAAAGAATAATCCAAAACTGTAAAATGTTCACTTCATTAATTTCCTGATCTTGTCCCATTTCACTTTCTCTCCCACGAAGAAGACTTCAATAAAAAAAAAATCAAAATCAAAAGGTAATTCATCAAAGGCATGTCCACGTGATTTTTCTATCAAAAGTCCATTAATATTTACCAATAAAAGACTTTTTTGTACAGTTAATCTGGGCCCATTAAAATGCATTTTAGATGTGATATTTCTGATCAAAAGAAGCAATTTCACCACAAGAAGCCGCAATTGCAATTAAAAGCCAACTTCCCATGAAATATGAGCAAATATGATGAGTTTTTATCATAAAAGTAATTTTCAACTCAAATTGCGCGCGCTAAAGCCTTACGATCAGATTACATTTTCAATTGGGAATTAATCTCAGCTGTTTATGGACTCCAGGAAATTTATTAGAGGCATATATTACTCCATAAAGGTGTACTTTGCAGCAATAATTAATTTCCTTCTAATTTCCGAAGGGATTGAGATGCAGGAAAAAGAATTAAAAATTTTAAGAGCTGAAGTTTACTTTTACACAGGAAGTTCTCCATGTGTATCCTGCGTAAAAGAAGAACTTGATGAAGACAACACTGAGCTCGTTCAGAAAATTAAACTATGAATTGAATTTTGTAGATAATGGCTTCGGCACACCTTTTAGATCCAGGAAAATTTCATGAAATCGAAATTAGCATCCTTTTCTTTCTCAAACCTTTTGCAAATTTGACTGGTAAAAAAAATTAAATTAAACACCCAAAATTAGATTAAACTAAATTTCATTTGGATTGAAGTTAGAAAGAAAAAGAAAGTACGAAAGAGTAAGATAGACATATGGTAAGTGTGCCAAATTCCGGCCAGCTTGCAATTTCGGCCACCTTTTTTGTTCCTCGAATTTCCATGATCTTTTAGATTTTACGTACACTAGAGATTATATAATGCAAAAGAATAACAAAAAATGTAGCTTCGACAAACGAGATGACGTGAAAAAGACATTGGAAGAATTCCCGAAGGGCAAGGAACTATGAGGATGAAGGTGGCCGAAACAGAGCACCAAAGCTATGTCTACATTTTTATTCATATTAAAATGTATTAAGAATGATTTTAGAGTAAATAGAGACGGTAAACTTTTTACAAGGTTCCAAGAAACACTTTTTAAGAAGAAAAGAATAAAAAAATCAATTTGAATTTAAAATATTACATTTCAAACTTTAGACTTTGACGCTTGCATGCAACCATGCCGAAATTTGGCACACTTACCCTATTCAGAGCTTTTAAGAAATAATGGGATGTAAATTTTGACTTTGTGAAATTCCAATCCTTTTCTTTCTTACACGCTTTGAATGTGTCTATCTCACTCTTTCGCACTCTTCTTCTTCATTTAAACATCATAACAAATTGAATTTAGCTCAACCGAATTTTGAATGCGTAAGAATGAGATATGCAAAACGTTTGAGAAGGAAATAGAAGTGTATTTTGATTTCATGAAATCTTCCTGATCTAAAAAAAAAGGTGTCGGAGCCATAAAGAATTGCGTTGGAAAATTTATCCAGCGATCTTAGTGCCTCTAGCGGTAGTCGCTCGAAGCTTTGTTGTTCTCAAAAGTTACAATATTTCCCAGCACCTTTCATTTGAGCTATAAATGATAAAATTTTGACAATTTCAATGGAAATTATGACTAAATCTCAAACAAAAATTAAATTTCAATTAAAAATTTTGTCTATAGTTTAAAATTAATTTTCCACAACAGCAAAGAAGTCGAAAAGAATCTCTCAAGCATTAATGTATACACGAAAATATAGAGACAATAAAATTCACAATCAAATGTAAATAAGAAAATGTGATACAAATTTTTTATTTTCGAAATTTGTTCTAAAAATTTCTGATAAAAACGATTTTTCTAAATCCCCTATCTAATCTAAAAGGCCCCATGTGTCAGCCTCATAAACTTGATATGTATCAGAAAGCTACTAACTAGAACAAGACTTTCAATTTACCGCTGAAAATTACTGGAATCAGTAAAATAGAATTAGGTAGCGTATTGAATTAAGTCAAATTTTACTTCTTCTGCTAATCCCTTACCTTTTAAAGAACACCACCCAATTAGAGAGTAAAATTACTAAAGAAAAAAAAACTTTTCCTGTCATATAAATTTGCAGAATCTAAGGAAAAATTGTGATTTAATTTAATTTAGCATTCAAAACTACATTTAATTTTTGAAAAGTTGAATTTCGATTTCGAGAAATTCAAAAGTTTCTATGTTTTCTTTTTTCTTTGCAAAATGTTCAATAAACAGTTTTCAAGTTTAGGAAGCAGACTTTCGTTCGGTTTCGGAGACTGGTCAAGAACCCTACTGCAAGCTTTAGACTGGAGATTTAGCCCAGTTCCCGAAGGTGCCAAAAATCCTTGCAAAAATCTATATAAAAAGAAATTTAATTGATTTTTCAAAATCTAATAGATCATAATGTTTTTAATATCTAATCTTAAACAACAATTAACAAAAAAAATCTTACCTCATAAGGAAGTCGAGGAGTTCCCTTATACGAACTAGAGAACCAAGGCTTAGCCATATGGCTTAACTGCTCTAATTTCTTATCAGTCAAGACTTCCTGGAAAAATTTAACTTCGAATTGGATTTCATAAAGGATAAATCATCTATTAAATTGAAAAAAAAAACAAATAAAATTGATTGTATTTACGGTTTTGAGACCTTCAGAAACTGGGTCAGAAAAAGTCTGACTAAAGACTGCTTTATGTCTGAAGACTGTATAAAACGGCTGCGGACGCATAATAAAGAAGAAATAATTAATAATAAATAATTAATAATAGAAATAAATAAATAATACAATTCGAATAAAATTATTTTATTATACTATCAATAAGGGCAGAATCACATTGAAAGTAAAATGCTCATCGTCACTGTCAAAACCTCACCGTATTTCGTTAATTTACGCATTTTCATTGCAATTCTTACGCAAATTCCCAATTACCGTAACCTTATCTCATACTCGGTTGCCCTAGGTGAAAATAATATAAGAAAATTGAAGAAATAAAACGAAAATACGATAACGGTGAGCAAAAAAACTGTACGATTAATTTCTCTTACAGTTTTTTCTTGCTCGTCGTTTATCGCATTTTCGTTTTATTAGGTGAGATTCTTAACAATCTCACCTACTATAATCCTAACAAAATTTCATGTCGTCCGATCGACCTCAAACTTGGCCAAAATGTGTTTCAGCACTTCCTGATCACGAATATATATGTGGCTATTTTACGTTCCCGGCCGGCCGGCCGGCTGGCCGGCCGGCCGCTCTTTGGAGCTTAATAGCTCCTAAACTAAAAGAGATATCGACTTGCGGTATTCGGCAAAGGTTATATATCGGGTGAAAATTGCAACTTGGTGCATTGACCCCCCACCCCCCACCCCTCCTTCCGCCATTTTGAATACCCCCCTTTTTTGTTTTCTCAATAGCTCCGCCCCTATGGCATCGAGCGGGCTCAAATTTTAGTATGTTATAGCTGGGCCTTAGAGCTTTCCATCAATACCAAACTTAAGGTCCCCCGACCCCCCTGACCCGAGCTATAAGGGTCCAAAAAAAATTTCTTAAAATGGCCATAACTCCGGTTCTAATTGTCAGAATTTAAAAAGTGAGGGCTTTTCGGAAAGCTCTCGTGAAATGCCACTTCCCCTTCTAACATCGCAAGTTCATAAAACCACCGCTAGGGGCGCTTTTTTTAAAAAGAAAATTTTTAAATCTTAAAAGTTAAATAACTCAAAAATTCCATTGTGCATCGGGCTGAAAATTTAGTATGTTGTAGCCGTTGATTATACCTATCAAACAAAAAAAACCTTAAGTCGATCCATAACCCCTGACCCGAGCTATAAAGGGTCAAAGTTCGAACATTGACCGGCCTCTATCTCCGGTTCTAATTAACATAGCGACCTAAATTTTACCTTTTTGGTTTCGTCTCAATGAGCACTTTCAGATGGAGGTTCAAAAAGTCACCACAGGTGGCGCTGTGATAGCGTCAAAATTCATCGAAATTCAAAGTCACTTTTCTCAAAAACGGCATTGTGCAAGTTAATGAAATTTTAGTATGTTGTAGTCCAGTCTAGGACGTTTCCAAAATGGTGCGTATGTGCGCTGTGGTTTCAATAGAACCGGAGATATGAGGGGTCAAAGTTCACGAAATTCAAAAAATCATATCTCCGGTTCTATGTGACCGATTTTGATGAATGAGGGCTTAAACGAAAGATCTCACCAAATGCTACAACTTTCTAGAATATTTTAACTTCGTGGGACCAACACCAGGGGCGCCACAGTCGAAAAACCAATTTCAATATTACATAACCTCAATTATCTCGACTGTCGCTGAACCGATTTTGATGATTACTTCAACATAATTGTAGAGCACATTTGTCTCTACATTTCGTCCATACATCATTTTCCGCTCAGACTACGCTATCACTCCGATTTTGCCGTTTATGTGTGAAAAAATTGATTTTTCCCATAATAACGCTTTCAAATCACTCAGATGCCAATTTGACTGCCTCTACTCCACCAAGACACTTAAAATAGGGGTTTAAATGGAAAGTCCCGCAAAATACAACAATTCTTTGATTTAGTTGAAGTTCAACAAATGACTTCTTGGGGCACTCTGGATGAAAAAACAAGTTAAGAAACAAAAAACCTCGCTTATCTTGGCTTCTGAGTAATCGATGAGTTCAAGTTCTACGGCAAAATTATAGAGAACATTCTGGTCTACATTTCACCCATATAACACTTTTCTGTCAGTTCATCCAAATCCTTGATATTTTGGTTTAAATATAAAATTTGTATAATTTCACGAATTTGATTCAAGATAACTGAATGGCGTCTCCCAACTTCAGCTCCAAATCGAATTTGCATGCACTCCGAGTTAGCTCACGTTAAGAATCTCACCTACATAAGCCGGTTAGGATTATCTGTCCCTTTCTTCATATATTATTAGGTGAGATTCTTAACAATCTCACCTACTATAATCCTAACAAAATTTCATGTCGTCCGATCGACCTCAAACTTGGCCAAAATGTGTTTCGCCACTTCCTGATCACGAATATATATGTGGCTAATTTACGTTCCCGGCCGGCCGGCTGGCCGGCCGGCCGCTCTTTGGAGCTTAATAGCTCCTAAACTAAAAAAGATATCGACTTGCGGTTTTCGGCAAAGGTTATATATCGGGTGAAAATTGCAACTTGGTGCATTGACCCCCCACCCCCCACCCCTCCTTCCGCCATTTTGAAGACCCCCCTTTTTTTGTTTTCTCAATAGCTCCGCCCCTATGGCATCGAGCGGGCTCAAATTTTAGTATGTTATAGCTGGGCCTTAGAGCTTTCCATCAATACCAAACTTAAGGTCCCCCGACCCCCCTGACCCGAGCTATAAGGGTCCAAAAAAAATTTCTTAAAATGGCCATAACTCCGGTTCTAATCGTCAGAATTTAAAAAGTGAGGGCTTTTTGGAAAGCTCTCGTGAAATGCCATTTCCCCTTCTAACATCGCAAGTTCATAAAACCACCGCTAGGGGCGCTATTATTAAAAAGAAAATTTTTAAATCTTATAAGTTAAATAATTCAAAAATTCCATTGTGCATCGGGCTAAAATTTTAGTATGTTATAGCCGTTGATTATACCTATCAAACAAAAAAAACCTTAAGTCGATCCATAACCCCTGACCCGAGCTATAAGGGGTCAAAGTTCGAACATTGACCGGCCTCTATCTCCGGTTCTAACTAACATAGCGACCTAAATTTTACCTTTTTGGTTTCGTCTCGATAAGCACTTTCAGATGGAAGTTCAAAAATTCACCACAAGTGGCGCTGTGATAGCGTCAAAATTCATCGAAATTCAAAGTCACTTTTCTCAAAAACGGCATTGTGCAAGTTAATGAAATTTTAGTATGTTGTAGTCCAGTCTAGGACGTTTCCAAAATGGTGCAATTGTGCGCTGTGGTTTCAATAGAACCGGAGATATGAGGGGTCAAAGTTCACGAAATTCAAAAAATCATATCTCCGGTTCTATGTGACCGATTTTGATGAATGAGGGCTTAAACGAAAGATCTCACCAAATGCTACAACTTTCTAGAATATTTGAACTTCGTGGGACCAACACCAGGGGCGCCACAGTCGAAAAACCAATTTCAATATCACATAACCTCAATTATCTCGACTGTCGCTGAACCGATTTTGATGAT
Organism: Phlebotomus papatasi; assembly: GCF_024763615.1. Classification (NCBI taxonomy): domain Eukaryota; kingdom Metazoa; phylum Arthropoda; class Insecta; order Diptera; family Psychodidae; genus Phlebotomus; species Phlebotomus papatasi. The sequence goes on from NC_077223.1 coordinate 9,330,754, forward strand.
TACTTCAACATAATTGTAGAGCACATTTGTCTCTACATTTCGTCCATACATCATTTTCCACTCAGACTACGCTATCACTCCGATTTTGCCGTTTAAGTGTGAAAAAATTGATTTTTCCCATAATAACGCTTTGAAATCACTCAGATGCCAATTTGACTGCCTCTACTCCACCAAGACACTTAAAATAGGGGTTTAAATGGAAAGTCCTACAAAATACAACAATTCTTTGAAATAGTTGAAGCTCAACAAATGACTACTTGGGGCACTCTGGATGAAAAAACGAGTTAAGAAACAAAAAACCTCGCTTATCTTGGCTTCTGAGTAATCGATGAGTTCAAGTTCTACGGCAAAATTATAGAGAACATTCTGGTCTACATTTCACCCATATAACACTTTTCTGTCAGTTCATCCAAATCCTTGATATTTTGGTTTAAATACAAAATTTGTATAATTTCACGAATTTTATTCAAGATAACTGAATGGCGTCTCCCAACTTCAGCTCCAAATCGAATTTGCATGCACTCCGAGTTAGCTCACGTTAAGAATCTCACCTGCATAAGCCGGTTAGGATTATCTGTCCCTTTTCACCTAGTGCCACCGAGTATGAGATAAGGTAATACGGTAATTGTGAATTTGCGTAAGAATTCCAATGAAAATGCGTAAATCAACAAAACACGGTGAGCATTTGATTGTCAATGTGATTCTGCCCTAAATATGAAATATTAAATTGAAGGTGTCTTAAAATGTAGCAAAACCAAGAAAAAAACAATAAAAAAATAAATTTGGTTAGCATAAAATTGAATTTTGGTCAGTAAGACACCAATAAAAACGGTTTAGTTTATTATAATGAATTATTATAATATTTATTCTAATGATTCTAATATTTTTATTTTTAAGTAAACTGAAAGCTTTGTAGTTCTCCCTTTTCAAAACTTTGGATAATATTTTCACTACTTAAACTAAAAAGTTTTCAAATGAATACATATCAAATTTGATTTTTGTTTTCATTTGCACACACAGATGGGTGCTCGGGTACTATGTAGATCACGAAGACTAGGGGAGACTGGGCCAAAAAGTCACAAATCGAAAAATTCAAAATTCAATATCTTCCAAGGTAAAAAAGATAGCGGCTCAATTTTTTTCTATATATAGCCTCCATAAACCTTCTTCAATGTCGTAAGTCTCTTAGAATTCGAACAAGGAATTTAGAAAATAAAAAATACCGAAATTTTTAGCCCTATTTTTGAAATATTTTCCTTGCAGAAAATAACAATTACTACCTACATACTTATTTTCCAAATTTGATGCACTGGTGAATATTTTCTAAATAATTTGGATTTTTTGAATACGAATCCCCTATCTATTTTAGAATTTCACAAAAGTTCTTTTCTCCAGAAATCCTATTATTAAAAATGGCCACTTGGGGTAAAAAGTAACAAAAAGCGAAGCAATTTCTGATATTCCACGGTGAAAAGAAACGTCAATGCTATGTGTCGCCGCTTGTTGTTTGCATTGCTCAAACGATTTGCAGTCTTTTATGTGTTTTTTTTCTAAAATATCTTGAAAACCGCTTTTCTCGTTTTCTCACTTTTCTCGCAGAGAAAACAGTGTTTTACAAAGGTGTAGATGAATTAAAATTTCTATAAAAATATGTCCTCTAGGTATTTTTTCAAATTTACGGAAGCCCATAATGAAGCGAATCAAAATATGATAATACCCAATGTCTGTTACTATTTGCCCCAGCATTTTTGAAAATAGTCCCAAAATTACCTTTTAGAAATCGGCTCGATAAACGTATTTCCTTACAAAATAGAGGAATATTACTGACACAAAGTTGTAGTGTGTTAAATTTCCTATAAAACTGCGCTAATTAGAAATTTTTGAAGCGCTCGAGTAGCTTGTAAAAAAATAAAATATCCGTTTTGTGACTTTTTGCCCCAGTCCCCCGTACAGATATAGCATATTTTCTAATTTTTTTCTTCAACGTTTAATTAAGCTTTTAAGCACATAAAAAAATAACACTTAAACCTTTTTTTCGAATAAACTTAATTAGAAATCAAAAAATAAATATTTCTTGTTAGAAGGTAAGTTGAATTCCTACTTGAACGGCACCTCTTGTAACCTACGCCCCTTATTTTTTTTTTCATTTAAAGAAAATCGTCGGTTGTCTATCAGGAGCAATTGGGAAAATTTTTCATTTCCAAAAAAAAAAACTCATTATTTTTCAATGTTTCAAACTAAATTTACAACAAAATAGAAGGAGGTGGGGCCAGATATACAATTTTTTGCGCATATTCCTTAAAGAAGCTGGGCCTTAGAATTATTTTATTTCAAAAAATTGTTTTATAGAGCTACATAAAAACATTACAATTAATCCTTTAAGGACAAGAAGGGCAAAAATCAAAGGTCAGAAAAAACCTTTTTTCTAATTTTTTAGAGCAAAATACAGCTTTAGAAGACCGTAGGAAAAAAATTATTTTTGGGTCACGGGTGACCTAATCGTCCTTACAGGGTTAAGCCCAGTTTACTTTAGAAATATGCGAAAATATGTATATCAATGTAGCCCTAAAGCTTAAATTGCCCTACCTTTCCCTAATAGGTGTTAATTCTAATATATTTTTTTTTGTTATCTTATGCTATAACAAATACTTTCGTATTTTCTTTTTACTTAGCATACTTATAGCCTTTAAAATTAGTTAGGAATCAACTATTTTTTTTCTATCTCTAAAATAAAACTGAACCTTACTATGACATAATTTAACTCCACAAACTAATTATTGTGAAGCTAAATTTCAAAGTGCTTCAAAGTTACCCTACTTCTCCCTAAAAGTATTTTTATTTAATAATTTTTGATTACAGAACAACATAAGGTAAAGTGCCCTCAAGTTGACCGATTCCTCAATTCGACCGGTAGAATTATATATTCAATTTATTTATATTTGCACCAATATTTGGTGTATGATCTAACATTAATAGATCAATTATTCCATAAATAAATACGAATCAGTGACAATTTTATAGAAATTCACTATCAAACATTTAAGTATTGACCACCGGTCGAGTCGAGGAACCGGTCAACTCGAGGGCACTTTACCTTAATTCTGTCAAAAATTAAGATTGAGATCATTTTGTTGAAATATCAAGCAGTTCAATAAAGCTAGACAATTTTTAACTAAATCGAAATTAATTTATTATTTTTTTAATTAAAATCTTTTTCCTCCTGGATCATTTATTGTTCTAGTAATTTAATCTAAATTTTCCCAGACTCATTGAAATCATCTCAGCAGAAAAATTAAGATCTCTAATCTCTCTAGAGAATCATGTCTGAAATTGCCAGTTGTGAACGCAATGATCCTCTTATCTTCTTCAAACCACGTCAATTTTCAATCTTTGTGATAAGATAGATTTTTCAGGGGAAATCTTTCGCGGAAATAATTGTAAAAAAAAAGTTGGTAGCTATCGCGCAGCCGGTAGGATTCGAACCTACGCTCCCAGAGGGAATCTGATTTCTAGTCAGACGCCTTAACCGCTCGGCCACGACTGCCCACAATCCCAGACTTTCCGCGAGACGCCTCCACCTGGGCCAGCGATTTGGCGCGAATTGACTAAATGGCGATTAACTCTGCTTCTCTCGCAGATCTGGGTCATTGTGTTGCTTCATGCAGTCACAGTGTCATCCATTCAGTTCCCAGACGACAGCAGACACAGGCAGCAGCCGCACCAGGCACAGCAGAGATCTCTGAGTCCGGCTGAAGAGTATCGCGTCCACAGTTATCACAATGTTAACAATTTGCTGGGGCTGGGCGGTACGAGATATCCCAAGAGACGCAGGAAGCCCTACAAGAAGCATCCATGCCTCCCTATGGCCTACAGTCGCCAGACAGGAGGCTATCAGGATGATGAACCCGATGAGAATGTCAACTCAAAATTTCTGGGCTTCAATCTCTTCCTCACGGATTTCAATTTCGACGGATCCCCACTCTATAATCCCTTTGGGGGCTATCCATGCAGTCCGGGATTATTCGGGGATAATTCTGGACACAAGCCCCAGAAACCCCATCGACCTCAGAAGCCTCTAAAACCAATAAAGCCGGAAAAGCCAGTCATTGAAGATTACGATGATGGTAAAGTTCTCTTTTATTTCATTGAAGAGTTTTTTTTCTGATGCCCTGAAATCTTCCTGCAGTGATAGTTGATGATGTTGTGACTCCGTCGAGTCCTGAGAGACCAACGCGACCAGGAGGAGGACCACTGGGATTCTTTGGAGAAGGAGGACTCTTTGATTTATCAAATTTTGGCGGACTGAATCGCCCTGGAAGTCTTTTCAACACCATCAGCAATCTCGGTTCCCGACCAGCTCTGACCGGAGGGAATGTCCTGGGAGACTCTGTGGACAGTCTTCAGAAGCCCATCATTGAGATTAATGTCCCAGATACCATCAACAGCCTGGTAAGATGCTTCTTCCGAAATATTTGTTCAATAAAAAACTGAAGAGTCAACCTTTTCAGAGAAACGGTGACTTTAGCGCCAGGAAATTCTTCGAAGGTGTTCTGGATTCTTTCTCATCCCTCACGTCACTTGTTTTTGGTGGATCAGAATGATACTAGGATCAGAAGAAGGATTTTTGTGCCATAAAAGAAATAAATACACTTGAGATTTTCTATCAAAAAAAAAACTAATTTTATTCACAAAAGAAAATTTTTGATCTCGATTTAGCTGATGGTTGGGTTCTCACTGCCCATGATGATTATCTAGTTCTAAAAAATGCCAGGAGTGTTCTGGTAGTTCTTCGGCAGGGAGAAATCCCAGAAATGGCAGGCTCATAATGGGTAGCCAGGGAGAAGAGACGACAGGATCACTTAAGAGCTGAACTGCAAGAAGAAGAATGTAAGAACCATCAGTTTTTAATCTCCGGGCTGTTTTTCGAGAGGGCAAGAAGGGTACCTGATTGTTTGCCGGGTAGACATCGAAGGTTGGCGCTCCCACGAGATCAAATGTTGGCGCTCCCACCAGGTCAAATGTTGGCGCTCCTACAAGATCGAACGTTGGAGCACCTACGAGCTTTTGGTCACACTGCCCATCTTCTTCACAATTTCCGTCCATTGAGCGATAGTGGGAGTTCGAGTAACCACCTTTGCCATGTCCTAGAAACCCAGAATGAATTCATCAGGAATTAATTACTTTATAAATGGATGGTTGTTGTCAGGAAAATCTTTTATCTCTCCCCAAAATGCCAGTATTTTGCAAAATTGTGAAGCTTCTGTGATGGCTCTTTAAATTCTTCCTCCTCTCTCTCTCTTAAAACACGCTAATTGACGGTTATTTCAATGGAAATTAGTGCTAAATAAATTATTCTCACCTCCTCCAAAGCCACCACCGTGACCACCATATCCTCCTTTTCCTGGAAAGCAACATAAAGTAATTATGCAAAACCTTTTTGAACTTTGGGCAATAAGAAATTCCAAATGGCCAGTAAAATATTCCATTTAGATCACTAAATCTTCCGTAACTTCTCAAGTTAGGGAAGTAAAGCACCCTTGCAACCTTTGCCAAAATCTTTAAAGTTTTTGAATAATTAAATTATTTATTAATCTATTAAATTTAACCTTGAAAAATAAGTATTCATCACAATCAAGAGCATAGCGAGGAGCTAGCAGGAAGAGGCCGTTGTCGCCTCTTATTCCAGATTCAAAAATTCAAAATAAAAAACACTACAAATAATTCAAGAATTACTAAAGATATGCCCTGCCGAGGCACTTTCACCGAAAAAAAGCATTTTTACCAGCTTGAAAGGTCTTTTGTCAATATTATGAACTTTATAAAAAAAAAATCCAAAATCATCAATTTGCCTTTAAAATGGATTAGGGTAAGTGTGCCAAATTTCGGCATAGTTGCATATAAGCACCGAAGTCCTAAGTTTGAAATGCAATATTTTTAATTCATATTGATATTTTTTGTTACTTCCTTTTCGAGAGGATTGTGTGGAACCTTGAAAACCAGTTTAACATCTTTGTTTTCTTTAAATCAGATCTTAAAATATTGAAAAATTAATAAAAATATGGGCATTGCTTTGGGTAGTATTCCGGCCACTTTGAGTGAAATACCGGCCACCTTTTTTTCTGACCACCTTTTGTGACGCAACGGATAGAAAATCTCAAAACGTCAAACGAAACAAGTTTAACATTTAGTTTAATACGTTTATATGACCCACAAGCCCTGAAAACTTTCGTGTAATTTGTCCTGAAGACCTGAAGAGTAGCATCTCAAATTTACGCGCAGATTCCCGTAGCAATTTGCCCTTCCTGAACTCTTCCAAGGCCTTTACCACATCATCTTTTTCATAGAAGCGATGGTTTTTTTTTCTACGGACATTGTAGAACTTAGAAATTGAAAAAAAAAAAACATAAAATGAATGAGAAATTTAGGAAAGCTAAAAATGTTGCCGGAATAGGCAACATTACCTCACCGGAGAGACGCTAACAAAGTATATACTTTTTTAAGCGAAATACAGGATCCAGCTGGGAAATTATACGCGAAATTTAAAGAATGATTCACTATTAACATAAACAGAAACAATCTTTAATGAAAACTAATCAATTTTCATGAAAAACACCGAAGGAAAACCTCTTGCACTTCACCACAAATCACAAGACTGCTAGAAACACAAGTGATCTGACATATTTTTTGTAGGATTCTTTCCACACTGAGTTTTTACAACACAATTTAAATTCGAATTATACCTAAAATTTAACGGTCTTTGTGTTAATACATCCTAAAATGAATATTTAAATTTAAAAGCAAAATGAATTCATTGACTATTCAAAGATAACATACATAATTTTAATTAATTTATTTGCTTGGCCGAAATTACACTCAAAGTGGCCAAAATTAGAAGCTGGCCGAAATCTGGCACACTTACCCTAATGGTGATTTTTTGTAAAGTAATCTTGCACAAAATCTTATATAAAAAACTAAAAACTTGATTTTTGGGATGAATGATTCCTGAATGTTCTTTTTCTGGAGTCTGAGGGTAAAAAACTAAATCAAAAAATAATTTATTATGAATTAAAAATCGAATGAATAATGCTCTTTAGAATCTCAAAAATTTCCAAAAATTGTGCAACAAGATTGCTACAGGTCCCATACCAGAACATACTGGAGCACCCTTCATCGCTAGCCTTCCGGAATTGAGCCCCATTGACCATTCTAAGGGCCTTGACAGACCTGAGGATTAGCCGAGAGAAGGCTTAGCGTAATTCTATTAGAAATAAGGTTCAAACTACATTTCTATCATTTTCTACTAAGTCGTCTCTCGGCTTAAGTCGTAAGTGTGTCTAGGGCATAAGACAGCCATGAATCTGATCTCCTCCTTTCTTCAGTGATGAAGACTGACTGAGCAGACGATTCGATTGTCCCTACGAAATAACTTGTCGAACACTCACAACCCCAACTAGCGGAACTATAGCGGTATTGTAACTTGTAGTTAGCCGCCGTTATAGCACCCCTCAAGTCACCACAACAGCTGAACAGTTATTGGTACCGTTGGCTTAGAACAGTCTCCGTCAGGACGGGCTTTCTCCCTCCAACTCCTCTAGGCTCAACAGTTCTACTACAATTGCATCAAATAATTTAATACAGCACCGATATTGACTATTTTAGAGCAGATGCGGAAAACTTGAGAGATTCCCTAAAATAAATAATTCAGGAATCTCCTCAATTCTTCCGGAGTTTGTCAGAAAAATAATCCACTTTCAAATTAAAAGAATCAGGTGTGACATGATAACCTTTTCGATAGTATCGACATCGACTGTCGATTCTGAAAAATTTAAACGATAGCTGCATTTTCTGTAACTAATATAAATGTTTATCAACAGTCTCACATTTTTGAGAATGTCGTAATGAATAGCCCAACAATCCGTCAAAAGTCGACATTTACTTAATCCAACAGAAGATTTATCGATACTTCCGATTCAATAGTGTCGAAAAGTTATCATTCCACCCCAGGTTTTGCCCCGAAACTTTCAACCGAAGAAGGCCCACATCAAGGCTAGAAGAAAGCTTTGGAGAAAAATCTGATTCTTTTAATTTGAAAGAAGATTATTTTTTGACAAACACCGGAAGAATTGAGGATGAGGAGATTCCTGAATTATTCTTTTTAGGGTATCTCTCAAGCTTTCCGCATCTGCCCTAAAATAGTCAAAATTGGTGCTGTATTAAATTTTTTGGTACAATTTTTGAACAATTTTGAGAGTCGAAAGAGCATTTTCCATTGAATTTCTGTTCAATTTCCCGGCATTTTCTTCAAAAAATATTCTTCTTGATGTCTTTAGCAAGCTTTCGGCTTACAAAATCCGCAAGGTTCATTAAGATAAAGTTAAAATTATTAATTAATTAATTCTGGTATCGCAAATTTCTTGTAAACTCGTTTTATTTTTCTCAAAAATTGCCTCATATTTATCTTGAAATTGCCCCGCAATGGGGGACTTTCACACATTCTGCCTTTCAAGTCAAATGAATTTCTCCACATTTATTAACACATTTATTTATTTATTTATCCACATTTTATTAACCCTAAACCCCCTAAACCCAACTGTAATTCACAGAATATTCAAAGTTTTACTTCTGTTTATCATCTTTTTGCAAAATGGTCCCGAAATTCATTTTGCAATTTAGGGGTGAAACTGCCCCACCCTCCCCTAAAATATTTGTAGAATGGAGAGATTTTTATTTGTATTTTGCTTTAGGTATAAATTGAATGTTTTTCTATTAAAAAAAAATAATAAAAATCATCTGGAAAATACCAGTCACCTCTAAAGCGTAATTCAATAAAATAAATATGCCTTTTAATTTAAGCCATATTCTAAAAAATATTAAATAAATGAAGTAGAAATACCGTAAACTGAATATTTTGCTGAACAATTGTTTCTGTTGAGAAGCATTCTGAATGCTTCATTAGAAATTAATGTGAAATAATTGAAACAAGCCATTCTTGACAATAAAATGCAATAATTAATATTATATAAGAGGCTTTTAATAAAACTATAAATCTTCCTCATGTCACAGTAATTGCAGAAAACTTACAAGTCCGTACACTGAGAGAAATCCGAAAAAGTTAAAATAACATTCCGGAAATGATAATTTTACCCTGCATTATTGATCCAAAATCGGAGTAAATATTACCCTTTCTAGGTGTATTATGGGTTAAAGTTACCCTTCTTTCATGTTAATTTCACCCTTAAAAAGGTGTAAAATTAACATTAAAAAATATTGATATATTTTTACACCTTAAAAGTGTTAAATTTATGAGGAAAAAAAGTTAATCGCACCCTCTTTTTTTCTCAGTGTAGGATTTATTAAAAAAAAATAGAAGTCTTTATTATTGAAACACTTCAAAGTTCAAATATTATTTTTTAATTGTCGTTCTTCATAAATTTATAATAAAAATATCCATTCAACAAGTTTAAATGAATATTTCAGTCAATTCTCTCTGGGAATTTGCTAAATGGCAATTAAACATTTAACTTGGTAATTTTAATAAAATATTTAAGAGTTATGTATGGTTTCCTTCCACAAAATTTCCATCAAAAAGGACTCAAAAGTCCTTCCTATATTAGAAATAATTAACTGAGTTTAGCAATTTCAACCCACGAAGAGGAAAACTCGAAGAAGGAACAATTTGCCTCTAACAACTTAATTGGGGGAAATTTGGTAAGTGATTAATTATTCAAAAATAATGTGAAAATTTCTTTCATTAGCATTGATTTTCCGTTCAAATCAAAAAGTTAAACCCTCAATTTGTACATTTATCACTGGCTCAGCTGTTGAATTTAATTTTGAAATATTGTGAGACAGAGCAATAAAATATATTAAAATGCATTTCATGAATAATTCAGTGTATTTCACTATTTTAATTATTTTAATTGTTTATAATTTGGTTATGCGGTTTTTCATTTAAATATTATATTCCCAAATTCCAGCAAAACCACAAATTTCCAAGATTCACCCAAAAATTCTAATAGAATTCTCTCTCTCTAATTGACTTCTATTCCTCGAATGGAATTTGTGTTGTGGATGATGGTAAACCTCAATTTCAAATTCAGTTTCCCATTGTACCATTTTGTGATATTACATAGAAATTATTAGCAGTATTACTCACCACCACCGTGGCCCCCTCCACCTCCCAGGGAGTACACTAAAATGCACAAAATAAATAGGAAAAATACAAATTAGCAATGTGGAACATCCTATTTCAACATTGACAATGAGGAAAAGTCGAATTTATTAAAAGTTAAACAGATGCAAAAAGCATCCTCATTTTCCCATGAAAATTTCCCAGAAACATCAAAAACTTTTACCCCACAGAATCCCCATCAAATGGTACAGACAGAACGACGCATTTAAAAGCCACAATAATGAGCTGCAGCAATTAATTATAATAGTTTAGAAATTTGAACATTGCAGGAAATTGAATTTGAACGCGGAAAAAAACGAGAGAAAATAATATTCACCTTTGTATTTCAAACCACTTCCGCCGTGCCCAGAATATCCTGCAGAATATGATGGAACAAATTAATTTATAGTGCTTCAAAGCAAGGCAATTATCTTTTTTTTTTGTTGGAAATATTAAAGGTCAGTGCAATATTGAAAACTTTGAATATATATTTAGGGTAACTGTACCAAATTCCGGCCAGTTTGCAATTCCGGACACATTTTTTGTTCCTCAAATTTCCATGATTTTTTAGTTTTTGCATACTCTAGAGATTATACAATGCAAAAACTAATAAAAAAATATCACTTCGACGAGCAAGATGATCTGAAAAAGGCATTGGAAGAATTCCGGAAGGGTAAGGAACTATGAGAATGAAGGTGGCCGGAATAGGCGACCAGTGCTATGTCCACAAGACGATAAACTATCTACAAGGTTCCAAGCAACGCTCTTTACAAAAAAAAGTAACAAAAAACTTCAATTTGTAATTAAAAATATTAGATTTCAAACTTGAGACTTTGGCACTTGCATTCAACTATGCCGAAATTTGGTACACTTAAGGTAAAGTGCCCTCAAGTCGACCGGTTCCTCAATTCTACCGGTAGAGTTATTTATTCAATTTATTTATATTTGCACTAATATTTGGCGTATGATCTAACATTAATAGGTCAATTATTCCATAAATAAATACGAATCACTGACAATTTTATAGAAATTCACCATCAAACATTCAAATATTGACCACCGGTCGAGTCGAGGAACCGGTCGACTTTAGGGCACTTTACCTTACCCTAACAGCAATAATTTTTCTATTTTTTTAACACAGGAAAAAAGCTGTTTGAAATGGAAAATTATTTGTTAGAGAAGCTCACCTCCGTGTCCACCGTAGCCTCCATGTCCTCCGTATCCCCCATGTCCACCATAACCTCCGTGTCCACCATAACCTCCGTGTCCTCCATGGCCTCCGTAACCACCACCATATCCTGCAGAAAATTTGTTATTTAATTAAATTTCCCGGAACTCTCAGACAAATGGCGATTCCTGCAATTTTCTCAATTGAAAAGTAGCAATTCTAAATAACCATCCCAAGAAGCAAAATAGCTGCCTTAAAGAACCAAGTATTAAACAAGTCTTTTAGTGCACTCTTAAAAGACTTAAAGTGAGAATTTTCTGTTGAAATTCCTATAGAATCTCTTAAGATCCTTAAGAGTGCGCCACTTTACTTATAGTAATCTCAGTGATGGAACCAAGAGCGTTATAAGCAAATAAAAAATATTTTGGTTCTATAGTGCCTTACTTAAGGAATTCTATAAGACTATATTAAGAAAAAATTGCTTCTTGGGATACGAATAGGCACACCCTGACAACAAAATTTTGCAAAAATGACAAGAAAAGTTTGTCAAAAGGATGTTTTTCTAAACTCTGCAAAGAAGTTTTGTAAAGTAGACAAATATACCTTGTCAAAATTTAAAAAAGGGCGTTTTTTCCCAGTTTAACAAAACTTTTTCTAAAATTTTATATGGAAAAAACATCCTTTTCACAAACTTTTAACAAGGTTCAATTGGCTACCGATTTGGCAGAACTTGTTCATATTTTACATTAAAAAACATCCTGTTGACAATCTTTTCTTGACAAAACTGTTTTTTTTTTTCAGGGTCTAACTCTAAAATGTAGGAAAAAGTTTTGTCAAATTCATAAATAACATCCTTTTGACAAAATTTTAACAAAATACATTTGTTGTGACAATATTGATCATAGGCCGAAAATTTGGCAAAGAATTTTGTGTTTTTCTATCCTGAAAAGATTGCACCTCCTTATAGGGGCTTCAGACCTAAGGTTTAGTCATCTGGCTTAACTCATCTAATTCCTCATCAAGCATAATTTTTTAGGAAATTGTTGTTCAGTATTGAATATTAAGGGCAAATGATTCAATAGATTTTGAAAAACTAATAAAATTGTTTGTTATAAAGATTTTTGAGATCTTCGGGAACTGGGCTAAACCTCCAGTCTGAAGCCGGCATTACGCATCCGGATGGAATTCATCTCCTTAATTTCTTGTGCTATTGCTTCCATCAATATTCTACCAAAAATAAAATAAAACACTGCTCTTGAGCTGATAGATAAAATTGTCAGATCATACTCAAAGAATTTTAGCTGCGACCCAAACCAGTTATCCCGTACAAAATACTATTAATTCGAAATTCGCTCCTGAGTATAATAAAAGTAAACAGGATAAATTTTGTCTATAGTCATCTCAATCTTAAATAGCTCTATACACAATTTAGTTCTTGCAGAAACATCGCCTAAATGGAAAACTCAATTTTTAAATTTTCCTGTGAATTCTGTAAGTTCAAAGTTTTTAGCAAAAGAAATTACCGACAAAATTTAGATACATTTGTAGAAAATTTAGTTAATTTTGAATGAGTATTGGCAGATTCTGATAGAATTCCTGCTTCACAGTATTGAGGAAATTGCGCAAATATCTTTCCTAAAACCGTTTAAGGGATTTTTACCTGAATGTCCACCGTAACCTCCGCCGTGTCCTCCATATCCGCCACCGTATCCTCCACCGTGTCCTCCTCCGTATCCACCACCGAATCCTCTGAAATGTCCACCGTGTCCACCGTATCCACCTCCGTGTCCTCCATATCCTCCACCATATCCACCACCGTATCCGCCGCCGTATCCTCCATATCCTCCACCATGTCCTCCGTGACCTAATAAAATCATAATAATTAATCTATTTTAGAGAGATGGAATAGAATTTGCCATTTAAGTGTAACTTATTTAATGAAAAAAATATACCTCATAACGTTTTAAATAAACTATTAAAAAGCCTGCTGAATTGTGTAATTTAGCCCAGACACACTTAGGGGTATTATAACAGACAGCAAGGTAATATTATCCCATAAAGGAAGCCTTAGGCAGCATCTAAACGGGGGGATTTTATTTCGAAACCGCCATTTTGAAACAAAAATCCCCCACCGAGCGTTAGACCGGTGCATTTTTACCTATCTTTCGGCGCTTAAAATCTCCCTCTTCGAAAGCTCAATTTGTTTATGTTCGAATATTTTGACATTCCAAGCGATTTTAATTAATTTTTTTTTGTTTTCCAAGAGATGTTTTTCTCGTGAACTATTTTCAAAGTTATCAAGAGTCGGAAAGCAGATGAAATAGCGACACGGTATCGGTCACTCTTCTTAATGTATCGTTTAATCTTCATTAGAATATGGTCGAATTGTTAAATAGACATCCTTAAAAAGAAATAAAGAAATAGTTAAATAGAATAAAGTAGATTTATAGAAAAATAAAAACTTAGGATATTTTATTAATTTAGCAACAATATTGGCATAAAATCCTACGGTAGGACGGTTTTGATATAGATGATGGGGATGGATGTCCAATCTCCTCTTCCTTATAAAGTGTTCGTATCCAGGCATAAATAATAACTTTACCACTCTTTAACAAATTGTTTGATTGTAAAATACTGTGTCATTGACATTTGAAACGTTTCGAAATAAAATAGAAAGTCTTCCAGACTATCTATTTTAGTTAGAGCACACTTGGAGAATTTATAACAGAGGGTGGATAATAATTTATCTCAGGAATGAACCACTAGGGGAGATTTCTCGAGACTCACTGGTGCATAGCACAGTGGGATGCATTTCGAAATCCCCCCGTATAGAAGACGCCTTAGTGGACATTTAGGCGTCTTCTATACGGGGGGATTTCGAAATGCATCCCACTGTGCTATGCACAGGTGAGTCTCGGGAAATCTCCCCTAGTGGTTCATGCCTGAGATAAATTTTCTCCACCCTCTGTTATAAATTCTCCAAGTGTGCTCTAACTAAAATAGATAGTCTGGAAGACTTTCTATTTTATTTCGAAACGTTTCAAACGTCAATCACACAGTGTTTTACAATCTAAGAATTTGTTAAAAGTGGTAAAGTTAATATTTATGCCTGGTTTATATCAAAAAGGTCCTACCGCAGGATTTTATGCCAATATTGTTGCTAAATTAAGAAAATATCCTAAGTTTTTATTTTTCTATAAATCAACTTTTTCTATTTAACTATTTCTTTATTTCTATTTAATGATGTCTAGTTAACAATTCGACCATATTAAGAACACTAAACGATACATTCAGAAGAGAGATCGATACCGTGTCCCTATTTCACCTGCTTTTCGACTTTTGATAATTTGAAAATAGATCACGAGAAAAACAGCTCTTGAAAAACAAAAAAAAAATTATACAAAATCGCTTAAAATGTCAAAATATTTGAACATAAACAAATGGAGCTTTCGAAGAGGGAGATTTTAAGCTTCAAAAGATAAGCAAAAATTAACCGGTCTAAAGCTCAGTGGGGGATTTTTGTGTCAAAATGGCGATTTCGAAATAAAATCCCCCCGTTTAGATGCTCCCTTATAGAATATCTAAACGGGGGATTTTCATTCGAAACCTCCATTTCGAAATAAAAATCTCCCACTGAACTTTACCCCGGTGCATTTCTGCCTATCTTTCGACACAAAAATCTCTTTCTTCAAAAGCTCTCTGTTTATCTATATATTCAAATATTTTGATAATCATTTTGATACAAGGATGGGCTAGTTATTCCCATGTCCTGTTAAACTGAAAAGAGTAACGCTTTGTGAACTAAAGATAATTCAAACCCCGGTCAATTGCAGAATTTAGCGAACGTTGTACGAAGCATTGCGTTTGAAATAAAGGAAATAAAGTTACTTACTGTATTCAGGAACAACAATGTGAAGTTGCTGTTTGTGACTGTAGTGATGATGATGGTGCTCCTCCTTCTTCTTCTTCTTTTTCTTGAAAGTCCTGGCATCATCGGGCATGTCATCTTCAAAGGGATCAACTCCGTAGTAGGGTTGAGGATCTCCCACAAAAGGAGCAACTGGCATCATCATTTCCCCCTTTAACATCACAAAATACCAAAAAACTGAATTAGGAATAGGAAATAAATTAATCTTTAAAAAAAAGCTGTACATTTGGGATTTCATTAAATTCACTCCACTGTTCATCAAGGGGGTTGCCTGAGCCAAGGATGGATCCGCCAAAAAGTTTCGGAGCTAGTTTAACACCGGAAATTCCGCCAAATCTGAGCCTTCCGATATGTCCTAACTTCAGCCCACCAATTCCAAAAGGACCACCAACCTCAAAATCGCACAATCCATCAAACACTACCATCCCACTTTTTAGTGTCTCTGTTTTAGGTACTTACCATTGGAGAGTTGTCTACGGCCTCGAGATCATGGTCAAAATCGTTAAAATCGCCTCGGACCCCGGAGAAGCCCAAAGTGACCAGGAGACCAAAAATGGTCAGGAAAATCTGCAGAAGGGATGAAGAAATGAGAAAGAAGTTCATCGGATGAGAATTTCGTGCAACTTGCCATCTCGATTCACTTAAAAACCTTCACTGTCACTGCACTTAGCACAATCCGTCTTCACGGGAAGTTTGAATAGAACTGATTGTGATCGACCAGCGAAAGACCTCACCAAGGAAACCAGGGAAAATGCTACGTAGCATTTCCCAGTGCCAGACAGACATTGATCGCTTCTTGCAGACCCAAAAAAAAAATTCTGTGGATCTCAACATTTTCGGTTCTTTGGGAAATAGGGAAAGAAAATTGATCGAAGATTATGTGATACTATGATAAGCAATACGGGCTTCAGACCTGAGACTTAGCCATATGATTTAACTGCTTTAATTTTTCAACAATCAAGATTTTTTTGGTAAAAAATACCTTAAGATAGGATTATTAAGGACATGACCTATTAAATTCTGAAAAAGCAATAAAATTGGTTGCTATTTTGGATTTTGAGACCTTCAGAAACTGCCCTAAACCTCTAGGTCTAGTCTGAAGACCGCATAACTCTATTAACTGAAGTAACTCGATAGCCAAAATCCCGAATGCCAAATACCCAAATATTTTTATGTTTTTGTTATTATTTATTATTTATTATTATTATTTATAATTTATTATAATATATATATATAATACTCCCTCCGTTCCGAAATAAGTCGTACGTTTGGGAAAAATTCTTGTTCCGAAATAAGTCATACGTTTCGGAAAAATTGGGATTAAGGGAAAGTTTGTTGATAAATGTTTTGTGTATCAACAATCATTTCTTGTAAAGAACTATTGTTAATGTTTAGCACTAAAATTGGGGTCCAGTCTTCATGGTAAGTTGAGGAACGAATGTCTTAAAATGTCCTATTTTTTGCGTTTTATTTTCAATCTAAAAGAGGTGCAGAATGGTGAGAGATACAGACTTGGGACCTTCGGGGGACCCCCCCATAAGTTGACCCAGGGACCATTAATATGTCCTTCATTTTGTTCCCACCCCTCCCCTTCCCCTCCAAAATCATGTTTTTTGGGATTGCTCGAAAACACGTCGTGCGATTTTTTTTTCAATTCTGGTTAGAGAAACATATTAATGGTCCCAGGGTCAACTTGTGGGGGTCCGCTGAAGGTCCCAAGTCCCTATCTCTAACCATTTAGCACCCAGATATTCGTACACATAAAAAAGAATGTTCTTTTTATTGCTTATTCTGCAAAATTTGAGATATAAAAAATGTCGTATCAGTAATAAATGTTGAGTTCTACTTGTGCATACTAAAAATTTAGAACAAATTCTAGCCTGTAATGTTAATCACAGTCCATTTTTTAGTAATTAACTATCTACCGGAGCTCTTTGAAAAAACGCGAAAAATGGACAACTTCAACATATAGATTCCTCAACTTACCATCGTGATAGGATCCTCATATTATCCCTGAACATGGAGGATAGTTCATACACAAGATATTTGCAAAGAACAAGAACATTCTCTGAAACCATTGCTTAATCCCTAATTTTTCGCCAAACGTACGACTTATTTCGGAACGGAGGGAGTATAATATATATAATATATAATATAATATATAATAAATTATTATTTATAAAAATCTTAATTTTTCCTTTGCCATATTACATCTATCTTAGGGGGAAGTGGGGCACCTTTGAAATAGGGATTTTTCACCTAGTTTTAAATAAAATTAAGTCTTATCGTGATATAATTTAGCATCTCAATCCGTTTGTGCTCCTAAATTATATCTCGATAAGGCTCAATTTTATTTGAAAATAGGTGAAAAATCCCAATTTCAAAGCTGCCCCATTTTCATAGGTGCACCACTTCCCCCTAGGTATTTTACATGATTTCCCATTCGGCATTTCAGCTCAATCGGAATTTCGGCTTTTGGGTTTCCGAATAGCTATTCGGGATTTTGGCTATTCAGGATTTTGGGTACCACGATTTCGATATTTTTGGATTTTGCCTTTTGGGATTTTGCTTTTCTGGAATTTTGGCTTTCGGGATTTTAGTTTTCAGGTTTTTGGTGTTTAATGGCTCCGGCACACCTTTTAGATCAAGAAAATTTCATGAAGTCGAAATTCGAATTCCTTTCTCTCTCACATGCTTTGAATATGTCTATCTCATTCTGTTGTACTCTTCTTCTTCTTTTAAACATCACTCCAAATTCAATTTAGCTCAATCGAATTTGCTGTACGAAAGAATGAAATAGTCATATGGAAAACATGTGAGAAAGAAAGGGATTCGAATTTCGACTTCATGAAATTTTCCCGACCTAAAAGGTGTGCCGGAGCCATAAGGATTTTGTTTTCTTTTGGTTTTTTTTTGGTTTTCTGGGTTTCAATCTTTCAAAATTTTGGCTTTCGAGATTTTAGTTTTTTGGGATTTGCTTTTCTGAGATTATCGTTCTCGGGATTTTGGCTTTCAGGTTTTTGGTTTTTAACTCTGTCGCGTCATTAGAGGATCATAAAGCATTATGAAAAACTCAATTTTACATGAATTCATCTGCTGAATAAAAGTGTGACGCGAAAGAGTTAAGGATTTTGGTTTTTTTTTTGTGGTTTTTTTGGCTTCCTGAGATTCTATCTTTCGGGATTTTGGCTTTCGAGATTTTGGTTTTCAATGATTTTGGTTTTTTGGATTTTGTCTTTCGGGATTTTGATTTTAAAGATTTTGGCTTTTCGGGACTTTGGCTATTAGCATTTTGATTTTCAAGGACTTTAGCTTTTATGGTTTTGGTTTTTAAGGAATTTGTTTTTTTTTTTTGGGGGGTTTTCTTTTTTGACTTCCTGGGATTCTATCATTTACAATTTTTTCCTTTCGCAATTTTGGTTTTTTGGATTTTGGCTTTGCGGTTTTTGGCTTAATCGGAATTTTGACTTTCGGGATTTTGGCTTCGAGGTTTTAGCTTTCGAGATTTTGGTTTTCAGGATTTTTGCTTCGGGATTTTAGCTTTCGGGTTTTTAGCTTTTCGGGATTTTGGCTTTTCGAGATTTTGGCTATAAAGATTTTGGTATTCGGGACCTTGGCTTTCAGGATTTTGGCTTTTTCATATTTTGGCTTATAATCGGAATTTTGGTTTTTTGGATTTTGGCTTTGCGGTTTTTTGGCTTAATCGGAATTTTGACTTTCGGGATTTTGGCTTCGAGATTTTAGCTTTCGAGATTTTGGTTTTCAGGATTTTTGCTTCGGGATTCTAGCTTTCGGGTTTTTAGCTTTTCGGGATTTTGGCTTTTCGAGATTTTGGCTATAAGGATTTTGGTATTCGGGACCTTGGCTTTCAGGATTTTGGCTTTTTCATATTTTGGCTTATAATCGGAATTTTGGTTTTTCTGATTCTGACTTTCGGGATTTTGGTTTTCTGGGATTTTGACTTTCGGGATTTTAGTTTTTTTGGGATTTTGCATTTCGGGATAATGGTTTTTTGAGATTTGAGCTTTGCGACATTTTGGCATTCGGCATTTTGGTTTTTTGGGATTTTTGGTTTCGGGGAATTTAGTTTTTTTTTTTGGATATTGGCTTTCGGTATTTTGTTTTTTTCCAAGTTTTTACTTTCGGGATTATTCTTTTTTCCAAATTTTAGTTTTCGGAATTTTGGTTTTTTGCGATTTTAAGCTTTTCGGCATTCTGGCTTTTAAGTTTCTCATTTTCTGGGATTTTAGCTTTCTGGATTATGTTTTTTTTTTTTAGATTTTGGCTTACGGGATTTTGGTTTCTTTAGGATTTAGCTTTTCGGTATTCTTGGCTTTTCGGGATTTTGATTTTCTGGACTTTTGGTTTTCGGGTTTGTGGTTTTTGGGATTTTATCTTTCTGAATTTTGAGACTTTAGCTTTTAGGCATTTTGGCTTTCGGGATTTTGGCTTTCTTATTTTTGGCGTTTAAGATTTTGGATTTTTTACGATTTTGGTCTTTTTTTACGATTTTGGTTTTCTGGACTTCAACTTACAGGACTTTGACTTAGAGTATTTTGCCTTTACGATTTTAGCTTTATGAATTTTAACCACAACCCAATAATTTTATAGAGAAAAGTACCAGAAAACTGAAATACTGATATTTCAGTATTTTATTTTCAATTATTTTTAAAAATAATAAGTAGGAAAATATGGAACACGCGATCCGTTATATGAGTTTTCTATCGTTTTTCTGATGAGACCGATTATGCTAAGCTAGCGGAAGCCGCATTCCAGCCACAATTTTAAATGGTTATGTTTGTATGAGAGCTTAAATTTTTTTTCAAAGATTACACAGCCAATGAAGAAGCATTTCTGCCGTTTGGCTTCGGAAGCTGGTCAACAACGCTAAGACGGCGGCAGACGCATAGTAAGAGGGGAAATGTAGAGCTTGAATAAATTTATTATTATATATATACATATATATTAATCGAGAATAGGGAATTTGTAAAATCAAGTTAATCACAGTTTGATAATCGCTGATGGAACAAAGATCAATGGATTGAAATGTGAAAGAAATGCAGAAAAAATTGCAAAGGCAATCTGAGGACGGAATTGGTGAAAAACGATGCGTCAAGAAAAACAGCAAAATATTCATTTGAACATATACATACATAATTGTATTTATAAGTAGGTATAATGATCAAACATAACATTTTTTCTCAATTACATTCTCATTTTTTTTTAACTGTTAATAAAACTCCTTTTTTCTCATGTTTCTTTTTTTTATATTGTAAATCATGTAATTATATACATAATATTTATATAGTTTTCCATTAATTCTTCCATTTGTTTTACATTTGAATTTTAAAATTCGGTAATTCACACCCACTGAAAGATTTATGTTTTTTTTTTATTCTTTTAAACTTTCGACAAACCGAAACAAAGGAGATATTTAAATGGGGTATTTAACCGATTTTTTTTTGGATTTTCAATTTTTTAACGAATCAGATAGAAGCATATACGTAATATCCGCCGTAATTTCCTCAGAAAATAATAATAATAATAAGGTTCTTTTATGTCCTTACGATACGTATAAAGAATGGAATGCTTTTTTCACTTTAATCTTAAGAGAATATTTGTTACACATTTTTCATTATGATTTTTTTTGGTATAGATTTCCTTTCATTTTTTTATACGATATAATGAATTTTTAAAGACATTAATAGATTTTTCTTTGACATTCACAGAGCACTGTTCTATATTTTTTTCCATTGTGATTTGTTTAATCTTCTTAACTTGTTGTGTTTATTAATTTATTGTTTATGTTTATTTCCATGTAACCAGCAATTTATCCTGTTTGTGAAAATCAGCATCACTGTACATTGTTTTCACGTTTTATTTAAAAAGCTGATAAAATTTGTATCTTCACTCTCGGGCTCGTGAATTTTATGATTGATTCACGTCTTCAATAAAGTTTTTTTTTATTAAAACAATTGTTTTTTGTTATTTTTCAAAACTTCTAAAATGATAAATTTGTGATATTGGAGTAGAATTTCCAATATTTATTCTTTCTTCTTCGTCATTCCCATCATCCCAACCACAATATGCAATATTATTGACAGAATTTATTTTAGACTTTTTTTCATTTTGCTTTTTTAAGAGTTGCTTAGCAAACATCAATTGCTTGTTTTTATAAGAAAAGTAAAGAACGACACAAAGTTTTTTTTTCTTGGTATTTTACAGAAATTCTTGTAACCCATTTCTTTGTCTTTCTCTTTTTTTTTAGGTTAGAGGTTTCTCTCGAAGAAGGAAGCATGAAAGATTGTGTGCAATAGAAGAATTTCTTATTCAATTTTCCTCATTTTTTCTTTCACCCTTACTTAATCAATGAATAATTTTTATTTAACATTTTTTTTTTTTAATTTTCATTGACATTCTAACTAGTGTTTATATTTTTTTTTCGCTACAAAATAATTTATTTTCATTTGTTTTTTAGAATTGCCTTTTTTTTGGTATAAGCAAATGAGATACACTTGTTCATAGATCCTTCTTTCGCTGAGGAATTTTCTCAAAGTCACTAAATGAAACATTTTCATGTGATAGAACTCTTAAATAACCTTCAAAAATAGGGAATCTAACCTTAAAAAATCCCTTGCCAAAACCTCTCAAATCTGCCCTTTCAAAGAATTTTTAACCAATAAATTATCCAGGACGAAAAACTCATTTGAAATTCCTAACCTCAAAAATAGGGTAAATTTCTCTCGAGGTTAAATTGCACATAACCTCAAACTCTAAAATAACTTTTTTGCGTTTTAGTTTTAAAAAAATCCTTCCAGTGCCTCAAATTTGAATCCCATCCTAATTCACGAAAAATAATACTATTTCAATTTCGATTTAAAAGAGAACTACTAAGATATCAAAATCGTTATTCAAGAGCTTTCTACTAACTTTAAACTTTTGAGGTTAAAAAGTTAATCGGAACTAAATTATTTCATCAAAAGATGTCCTTTGGAGAACTTATTGCTCTTAAAAAATGCATAAGACATCATTTTCTTATGCAGTAAAGAGATCTTTTTGGAATGTAAGGTTATATTGCGGCGAACCACAAAAATAAATTATAAACAATGATACAATTTGAGTTAGGCCATTTAAATCAAAATTTGACTGTCTAAGTTAAGCTTGCAAGTTGGACATCTGAAATCCAGATTTGAAGTCGAAACTTCTAAAGTTAAGCTTCGCAGTTGGAAATTCTGAATCAAGCTTTGAATTTGATAACCCCAAATTTAAGCTTTAAAATTAGACCATCCTATTCGAGCTTTTATGCCTTAAACCTTAAGAATTTGGTAGCTTATGGCACAGGCACGCTTTTAAATCAGAAATATTTCACGAAGTCAAAATTTACATCCGTGTCTTTCTTAAAAGTTTGGCATACGTTTATCTCACTCTTTTGCACTCTTCTTCTTCTTTTGAACATCACACCAAATTCAATTTAGTTCAGTCCAAATTTGAGACTGAAAGAATGAGATAGACTTATATAGATCTTTTGAGAAAGAAAAGTACACGAATTTTGATTTCATGAAATTTTACCGAAATCCAAATTCAAATTTAGACCTAATGCCTCCGGCACACTTTTTAGATCGATACAATTTCATGAAATCAAAATTCGCATCCTTCTCTTTATCAAAAGATTTGCCTAAGTCTATCCCACACTTTCGGGCTCAAAATTGAACTGAACTAAATTTAATTTGGTGTGACGTTAAAAAGAAGAAGAGTGCGATAGAATAAGATATACATAGACGAAATTTTTAAGAAAAAGTGATGTGAATTTAGATTTTATGAAATTTTCTTGATCTAAAAGCTGAGCTGAAGCCATAAAAAATAGTTTTGCAATCTAAAGTTCCAAAATAAAGCTTTAGAGTTGAATCCTCCAAATTGAAGCTTTAAACTTGGATCTCCTGAAGTAAACTTTAAAGTGGATATTGAATCTTCAAAATCCAAATTTGAATATGAGATTTCCAAAGTCAGCTTTGAAGTTTGAGCTTCTAAATCAAGCTTTAATCAAGCTTTCAAGTTGTACATTCGAAATCTAACTCTAATTTTGAAATTTCCAAAATAAAACTTTGCATTTAAATCTTAAAAATTTAAACAATAAAAAACTGAAAACACTCAACTGCTACCGTTCGAAACGAATCGAAAATTTAAACTAAAATTGGAAATAATTGAAATCTTTGGCCAATGAGAGAAAGCGAAGCTCTTAAAAATATTTTTTGTCCCATGAAATTCGTTACTGGATACAGCTTAAAAGCTTTAAAAGCTCAAATAGCTTTCCAGTTTTTTAGATAATCAGAAAACTCGATTTGCCTAAAATATTTGAAAAGATGGAATATTTCATTTCCAATGTGTTACCTCATTGAGTCAGCTTTAGAGCTTTCAAAGCTTTTAAAACAATCAAAGCCATACCCAATCAGAGAACGCGATTGGACTGAAGCCTTTGACAGGATTGAACATTTTAGTCTCATCGTATTTTCTAATTGGCTAGATCTTAAAAGCTTTCAAAGCTAGACTAAAACTTTAAAGCTTCCTATGCATTCAAAGCTCTGTCCAATCAGAGAATTCAATGGATGTAAAATACTTAATGGAATGCAATATTTTAATATATTATTTTAAATATTGGGTTCTTGATTGGCCAGAGCTCTAAAGGTTTCATAGTATTCAAAGCTCTAACCAATCAGGGAACGCGAATAAACCAAATCATTTGATGGGTTTAAATATTTTAGTCCCATCGCATGTTCTAATTAACTAGAGCTTTAAAGCTTAAAAGCTTTCAAAGCTTCGTTAGCTTCAAGCTTTTATATTATCAGAGAACGCAATAGAACTAAAATATTTAAGTCATGTCGTGTTTTCTGAATAGCCAGAGCGTTAAAACTTTCAAAGCTTCGTTAGCTTTTAAGCTTTCAAGCTTACCATAAAACGTAATCAACTTCAAATATTTGATAAGATGGGATATGTTAGTCTCATTGCGTCTCAGAGCTTAAAAGTTTCAAAGCATTGAAAGCTTTGTAAACTTCCTAGCTTTCTAGCTTATCATAGAACGTAATGTACCTAACATATTTGATGAGATGGAATATTTTAGTTTCATTGCATTTCCTAGTTGACGAGAGCTTTAAAGCTTTCAAAGCATTCAAAGCTCTATCCAATCACAGAACGTGGTAGTTTATATTTGATAACTTTAAATATTTTAGTCTCACTTTGATCTCTGATTGGCTAAAGCTTAAAACTCAAAGCTTTGTTAGCTTTCAAGCTTTCCAGCTAATCACAGAACGCAATGGGCCTAAAATATTTACCGGGATAAAATATTAAAGTAACATCGCGTGTCCTGATTGGCTAGAGCTTTAAAGCTTTTAAAGCATTCAAAGCTTTATCAAATCAGGAAACGCAATGGATTTAAAATAAATAATTGATGGGATTAAATATTTTAGTCTCATTGCGTACCTGATTGGCTAGAGCTTAAAAGTTTCAAAGCATTGAAAGCTTTGTTAACTTCCCACAGAACGTAATGGACTTAAAATATTTAAGATGGCTTATTTTAGTCCCATCGCGATTGACTAGAGCTTTAAAGCTTTCAAAGCATTCAAAGCTCTATCCAATCAGAGAGTGCGATGGATCTGAAATATTTTATGGGTTTGAATATCTTAGTGTCAGTTTGATCTCTGATTGGCTAAAGCTTAAAGCTCAAAGCTTTGTTAGCTTTCAAGCTTTCTGACTAATCAAAGAACGCAATGAGTCTAAAATATTAAACGGGATAAAATATTTAAGTAACATTGCGTTTACTAATTGGCTAGAGCTTTAAAGCTTTCACAGCATTCAAAGCTCTAACCAATCAGAAATCTTTAAAAATCTGTGAAATCTTTCCCTTGGTGACTTTAGAAAATTCTTCAGTTATTATTCAAAGAGATTATTTTAATGACTATTGCAATATTACCGCGACTAAAATTACATAAACGTCATTTTCCATCCGCTGTGCTGTTTTTTTTTTTTCGGGGCAGAAAAAAATGTAATGACCGCAATGAAACAAGTTGATGAATCTCCTATATTTTCCACGCTTTTTCTCTCACATTTCTCCCTCATATTAACTTACATAAGCAATTTTTCTAGATACAGAAAAAAAATTCGCTGTTCAAATAGGCGCGTTTTGAATGTCATCCTTAAAAAGTGCATCTTCATCAATTCAAGCAACTCCCTTTCAACCATTCATTTTTTTTTATTATTATTTACACAAGCATTTATGGACATATTCTTTTATTTCTTTTTATATTTTGTTAGAAATAAAAGAATGATGAAACTGCGAAATAAATTATTTGTCAAAGAGCTCTTTTTTTTGTTGTAATTAATCAACTTGTTTCATTTCCACATTGATAGATTTTCTATTTTATGATTCCCAATTTATTTGTGAATGATTTTCTCAATTGAGAGTGACTTGAATTGTCTTAAATTCATCTATTTATTGTTACTATTCTTAACTGATTTTCCATCTCGCGTCGAGAAACGAGAAATTGGATATTGGAGGGAGAGGAGATACTTTTAGTTCCTCTTGTTCAAATACTTCTTCCTCGTCATCCCCCTCGCGACCCATCCATTTGTCCTCGAATCATGGCTCTACAAATTATCTCCCTACAATTTACATTGTTGTCTGTAATGCAATTTAATAGATATAGAATATTACATGTAATTAATTTTAATTGTTTATCTGATTTTTTTTTAATTGTAACATCATATAATATACAAATGTATACAACAGGATATCTCATGTCAATCATGTATTATATTTGTATAATTATATGAATCAGTTTTTTTTATTTACTTGTCTGTTTTTCTTTTTATTTTTAGTCACTTAATAAATTTTACTATGTTTTATATTTCTTCCTTTTTAAGTAACTCTTCACTCACTAAAAGTGTTTCCCGCCTTTTCTCCTGATAAATATTCTTCCTTTCGAGCTTCTCCTCTTTCTTTTTCACCTTCTTGTTTATATATTTTCAAAACGAACTTCAAATGACACAAAAGTTTATGCTCAAATAGTTTTTTTTTCTTCAAATGCAATTTTTTTTTTCTGTAAATATAACTATTCACCTAAGTTTAGGATTTTTTTTTCTCTTTTTGGTGTTTGGATCCAAATGAATAAATATATATATATATATTTTTTTTTTCCTAAATATCTCACGTTTATTTATCCTGAGCAGCAAGAAAATAAATAGCAGAAAATTTCGTAAAATTGAGATGGAGGTAGATAGAAAATAGGCAAACTTACCTTGACCCCTCTCTAATTCTCTGTCTCCTGCAATGGATACCTCCTCCTCATCCCCCCCAAATGCTTACTCCTCAGGTGATCCCTGACCCACCCCAGACTCCGTCCCCAGAGTCCCCAGTTCGGCTGCTTGGCAAATAAGCGAGACGCGGTAGAAATAGTTGCGCCAGAAATTTTCCTCTGTGATTATTTTGGGCACCAGATCGAAGCGCATCTTCTCGAGCGCCGGATCCTCAGCCATTATGGCCTGAGCTACAGTGTATGAGACATCATAGTCAAACTGGAAGTCCACACCGGCTGGTGGAGCGCGGACAAAGTTACGCCTGTCCGAGGACAGACAGATGATCTCCTCCTTCACTTTCTCACCATTGGCAATACCGACCCATGGAGGCTGACCAGAGCCACCTTTTCCAGCATTCTCCTTCATGAAGGCCTCCTGTTCCTTCGTGAAGTCTCCCAAAATGCTCTGCTGGGGGTATCACAGAGAAAGTGTTAAAAGAAGACATTTTTTTTTGCCAGTCAATGAAGCATATGCTAAATGCGGAATTAGCAAGGATCGGACTGGGTTTCGAGTGCAGGGGATGACCGGGCAACATTATACGAGCCTTATACGAGCTTTAGACTTAATACCCTAGCCACACTTACAACCAGGGGCGTAACAACGGGGATGGGCAGGGGTACATTGCCCCCCCCTAACCTGTCTCTGCCCCCCCCCTGAGAAGGCCAATCTCTGTTTCAAAATTTGCTAAAATTGTCAATTGTTCTTCTGCAAAATCAAAACTCGGTAAAATATTGCCACATTTTTGTGATAAATTAAGAAAAATGTAATAGTTATTTGGTATTCATGTATTGATCTTTAAAAATATACTATTTTTCAAGTTTCAAAGCAATATATCAATAAAAATTATAAGTTTATGAACTCGAAAGCGCCTTTGTAAAATATATATAAAACAAAACTTTTTCAAATTTGCCTCTGTGGTTAAAGACTTCTTTTAAATGTCAAGGCCTCTACACATTATTGGGAGCAATTTTCGTCAAAAATTGCATTTTTGACAGAATTTTTACGTTTCTATCTACAGCATTGCAGACACTTTCCTTCAAAAACGCAGTTTTTTAAGAAAAGAAATGTTTAGAGTTCATAAGGAGGAATTTCCGTCGAAAGCTGTTCTCTTAACAGATTTTTTGTACATTTCTTCCTGGAGGAAATACCGTCAATTTCTTAAAATAAAACAATTTTTGACATAAATTACTATTATAAAATTTTTGATAATATTTAATTTTTTCGGAGCAACTCGATCTGTCAAGTATTTTTCTTCATCATCGCAACAATCAAATATCATAATTTCTGCATCTATTTACTCTTAAAAAAGTTTGATATATATTTTTTAAATGTAAATAAAAACTCTATACAAAATTCATTAATAGATTTTAACTTTGAGAAGTACAATAAAAAAAAAACAAGAAAAACACAGTTTTGCAATTTGAAACCATGATCAACCCTTAAACATTTATGAAGCCTCTTGGTTTCGTTGATTTTATTAAAAACGATTTTTAATAAAATAATAAAAATGATTGTATTTTCGAAAATACAGAGACGAGAGCCAAAGACTGTCGAGTAAATTTGCATGCACTTGAGCAAACATCAAAAATTTTGAAGCACTGATTTCAAGATTTTTTCTAGTTTTTCTTGGTTTAAATATGAAACAAACTTATGAAAATCGAAAATTATTTTAAATTTTCTTCATATAAGAATTATCAGATACACATTTCACGTTAATTAGGGAGTGCTGCGACAAAACGCTCGAGTATACTTTAGACAACCATTTTGTAATTTTTTTTCGTATGAAAGATCGCGTAAAACCAAAAAACAAGAAAAGTTAATTTTTGGTCTACTAATTTAGACTCCCCCCTAATGCATTGTGAATTAATCGGGGAGTGTAAATAAGAAGGCCAAAACTTAGCTGTTTTTCGGATTTTTTCTTTAGAGGAGAAGGAAACGGTCAAGATTTTTGAATTTTTCTTGTGTGCCTCGTCGCACTACTCCCTTATTTCAGGAAAATCTGCAGTTCGTAATTTTTATCTGAGAAAAAAATCAATTTCCATTAGTGTATTTTATAGTTTAACTATGAAAACCCGAACAAAATCGTAAAATCGGAACTTTTTTTTTCAAGGTTTTGGAAAAAAGATACGTTTTTGGGACAAAATTTTGACTTTCACATGTTGTAAAAAAATAAAGAATAAGTTTCCATCATTTTTTTTTAGTTCAACTAGAAGAGAATTTAATGTTGAAGAGAATAAGCCTTTATTCATTTCATTTGGTCTATAAGTTTTTTCTTAACCTTTCCCGCAAATTCGACAAAAATTTAAAAATGAAAAGTGGAGAAAACACGCCTCAAATTTTTGGATTTGCGTTCCAGCGTATGCTATTCTGATCGGCGCTCATTTGCTTTCAGCTCTGTTACTTAGAATGTATTTCGAATAAGCTTCTGAAATATTTATGATAAATTCTAAGATTGTTTATCTATCGATTTAAACAATAAAAAAATATAGACCACTTTAGATCTTATAATTTACAATCCTCCTTATGACCTCTACACACTAGAGAAATTTATGTTCATATTGGAGCAAATTCCCTACACTTGTGTAGGAAAACCTCTTTAATATGGACATAAATATCTCTAATGTGTAGAGGACATTAAGGAAGAGTATATTTTCAAAAATTTGAAAAGTAAAAAAAAAATTTTTGCCCCCCCGTGAGCAAATTTTCTAAATCCGAACGCTCGGGGGGTATTTTTGACATTTCGTCAGTTAAGTCAGCATTTATCGTAACTTCATTTTTGCGATTTTGAGATATATACATATTTGGAATCGGCGTAATATTGTTTATTAAATGTAAATGCACTTAATTGAGAAAAATGTATAAGAATTTGTAGTAACTTAAATTTTTGGAGAAGTTACGAGAAATTTCAATACAAAATTTTCAGTAATGAGCATTTGCCGTAACTTCTTTTGCTCGTTTGCGTGGTTCGTAATTTGCAGCAGAATTGCAATATTTCTCAATAAAACGTTTACAAACTCTTCCAAATATCGAAAGACAGTGCGAATAATGCAACATTAAATCATTTTAATTCAATAGGGGAAAGGCTCATAATTTTGTCCAGTTTCTTATTTTGGACACTTTGAGGATAAAATTGGACACTAAAAATAAATTGATTAAAATGATGGATTTTTATTCCAATATTTGATGAATAATGAATTCTATCTAAATATTTGTTCTTTTTGGAAGATTTTAACACTAAATACGTTAAATTTTGAATATGATTTGAGTTGAAATTGCTTTGTTGAAAATTCAGTGTGAGCAATTGCTTACGAGAAATATGACAGAACTTCTTGTTTACATCAGTTCTTATTTAGCTGTAGTGAAGTACTAACAATGTTTCTTCGGTTTTTTTGAGTGATATTATTGAATACTCATTGAATATTGTGTTGATTCTCGTTACTGGTGATTTGTACATTTGATCTGAAGTGAGATTTGCCTTGTGAATTAGATTTTTCGTGTGAAAAATGGGAAATGTTTTAATACATTTACCAGTGAGGTAATGGCTCTTATTTTGGACAGGTGTTTTTCTCACGAAATTTCGTTAAGTTTTAGCTTTTGTGATGACTAGGTTGGACAAATGCCTGGAGAAACAAAGGAGCATCATCTCTACGAAAGAGATGTAGCGAGAAAAACCTTGAAAGGCTCCCGGAAAGGTCAGGGAATGAGCGAATCCGCACGTACTTGGAGTATCGAAGTCAACTCACTTTAATGAATGATATGGAAAGTTTCCGAGCTTCTGTGACATTCTACGTTTCCCTTACATGAACAGGAAGAGGACTTGGTAAGATTGGTTCATCAAATGAAGAACAATGGGCATCCTATTGAGGCGGATTAGCTGTCCAAATTTACAGCCAAGGTGGACAAATTAATAAACAAGTTGTCCAAAATAAGAGCCAAAGTCACCTCTACATATCAATTCATTTTTAAACGTATTAAAACTAATTTTAATAAAAATAAGACGATAAATAGCTTGCTAAGTTTCTAAACAACCCTTCTGATAAGAAAGTAACAAAAAAAGTCAATTAGTATTAAAAATATCGCACTTCAAACTTGGAACATCGATGCTTATAAGCAGACTGTCCAAAATTATAAGCCCTTACCCTATTTGTGAGAAAAAATCCCTACCTATCTGTCATTAATTCAAAACAAAACAAGCGACACGGCGCACAAAATTCATTCTATAAAATCTATGAAATAAAAGCTTTTAGGGACAGGGCTAAGAGTTTAATTGATTAATTTTGTCAAATAAAGGCGCTTTTATCACTAGAATAAATCAAATTGATATAATGCATTTTCGAAAATTGTCGTAACTTCCAAGATCTCTATACATTGAAAGTTACGGCTTTATAAACGATGGAAGTTACGATAAAATATTATTGTGTTTCTTCTAACATATATCTCAATATTTCAGCTTTTAACCCTTTAAGAACGATTGGAACACCGGTGTCCCATAAAGAAAATCATTTTTCCTGACTACCTAAAGTTATTATTTTCTTTTGTCTGTACATAATTGTAAAGTAGAAGATTGAAGGAATCTAGAATATTTTTTGCAAGTCTCTAGCTATTTGCTATGTAGTAAATATTTAAGCTCAAAAAATGGCGAATTTTTAAATTCTCAAATTCTTAATTGATTTTATTTATTTTTTATACTTCCAATTTTTTTTTAAAGCAAAACCCTTTTGGCAATAAAAACTACAATACTCATACGTAATATTTTTCATTAAAGCGAAAAATATTATTCATTGGTATTGTCAGAAAAATTACTTAAATTTTTGGGCTATTTTCGTCCCTATCGTTCATAGAAGCACAAAATACACCGAATCAGACTCTGTTGGACTTTCCAAGGTTAGATGTAAGACTTATCATTGATTATGTTTCCCAGTTTAATTTTTATTGTTGATTTTCAGTCCTTAAAAAGTGTCTCGTCGTTAAAGGGTTAAATCATTTTATAAAGATTTTCTCGAGTTAACTTACAGTTTATTAGTGCCACTTTTACTATTTTGACTCAAAAGCATCACATTCGGGACTCATTTTTAAGAAAAATATTGCTGAACTGAAAATTTCGTCTCCTGAAAAGTTGTCAAAAGGAAGTTACGACAAATGCTGATTTAACTGACGATTTCTCACCTCCCAAATTCGAACGATTTTTCCAAAACTAACGAAATTTATGTGAGATTAAATTGTACTTTGAATCAAATTCCTGTACTTTCTCACAAGTTTTAGTGGTAACATACTTCTTTTTCATCTTATACGATCATAATGTATATAAACATTCAGGAAGAAGCACATAAATATGATTTTCATTCATCCAGAATACAAATTTTTTAACATAACCCCACAATTGACATTTTGAATCCAAACGTCGTTCGAATTTGTGAGATTTAGATTTGGGAGACTCTACTGTATAATCAAAATAATGATCAGATCACATTTCCATCAGTTTCTTACTAATCCGTCTCTCGGATTAAGCCGAGAAACGGCTTAATTAGTTAGAAACTGATGGGAAATTAGTCAAATCAATATTTTGATTATAAATACCTTAAGCTAAGTCGCTAATTATTTGTAATTAATTTAATTTGTAATTTTCGTGGCATTGTCACGCGTGATTTCGAAACCTGACAATGCCAATCGAGCTTTTTTTTCATATCATATGAGTTCGAAAATTCAATTCATTGATTTTTTAATGAAATGCCTGTACTTAGTGATATTATACAGTTCATCTTGATTGATTTGTTTAACAAAATTCATTGTCATTATAATTGCCAGAAATGTCAAATATGTGACTTCTGACAATGTCCTGTGAGCTGAAATGACAATGTCACGGTTACAGAATCGCATTTTCGAAAAAGCTCTCCTGAGACTCAAACCCAGTTTGTCATATGCAAGCGCCTGGCAAGTTGGCCTTTTTATATGGAGCTATTTGAAGCCAATTCCTAAATTGATCTCGGACTCAGCTCACAGTGCTCCAAGGAAAAAAATTATTTAAACAAAAATTTAGTATATTTTATCCCTCCATACGGAAAGGTATCTTATAATGCGGAAAAACTTCTCACTTTTTAAATATTTAGCATGACGATCAAAAAAGCAGAAAAATTCCCATACGCATTTGTATGTGAAAGTAAAAAATTGGCTTCAACTTTGAAGGCCACTCGCCAGGGACTAGGTCATATGGCATTGCCAGAGCCTTACAGAATTCCGTTACAGGTCAGTTGTAAACCAGTTATGAACCAATATGCAATTTTTGTACGAAAATCAATTTTATTACTCTTAAAACTGTTTTGTGGGATCTTTTGACTGATTTAGGAATCGGTTTAAATCGGTTGATAACCGATAAACGGTAAATGATGCAAAAGTACCTCAAAAGTACTCATGTGTTTTTTATACTGACAATTTTTAATTTATTTACTAATGGCATTGGCATACCTTTTAGATCAAGAAAACTTCATGAAATCTAAATTCATATCCTTTTCTTTCTCAAATTGTTTGCATAAGTCTGTCTTATTCTTTCACACTCTTCTTCTTCTTCTTTTAAACGTCACAAAAAATCAATTTAGATCAATTCAATTTTGAGTGCGAAAGAACAGGATATACGCAAAACGTTAGAAAAAAGGGGACAAGAATTTTGATTTCATAAAATTTTCTGCTGCAGTCCTGCTGCATGAACTGTCCCATTCTCCCCTATTACAGAACCTTCCAGATGGTTCATTTTCATGCGGGAAAAATTCCAAAAAAAAAAAAAGCAAATGCAAAGCAGCACAATTGTATAATTTGTTGTTTTTATTCAGTTGAACAGAAGACACATGCATGGCATATTTTTGTATTTTACTGAATAAATTCAATGGAAAATTAGATCTACTGGCAATAGAAAATTGTACACATCAATTTTCTGATGATTCAATTTCATCTCTCAAGGAAATAACATAAAGAGTTATTCTAGGGTGAAAGTACGACATTTGTGTGCGATTTGTCTTAACGACATACACTCAACCAATCCTCGATTTCTCATATAATCCAATATCGCCTCATCCAATCTTTAATAGCAATATTGAGTTGCATATGCTCTATAAAAGAGCAAAGACTTCAAAAGAATTCTTTTTAATGTTGCCTTCGTAATGTAAAAAGAGCATTATTTGATTTATGGATTTTCATTGTCTTTCAATAAAATTTTTAAGTAAAGGGTTAGTGCATTATTGGAAGGGAAGTAAAATAAGTAAATATTTATATTATCACTCACATTATCCTTAACGGTCTCTTTAATCTTGGCCCCAGCCTTGTTAACCGATGAGTAGAGGAATGAGCCAAAACTCTTAACCCCTTGAGTCACTTTTGTTGTCACTTGCCCAATTTGTCCCGCCTGATCATCCTGTGGAGTTGTTGGCCCCGATCCAGGCTTTGAATCTGCACCCTCTGTTGCGCTACATTGTTGCAATTTGCAAGATTTTTTTTCATTTAATATTTATCAATACAGAAATAATAAAAAAGCAATCACAAGAGAGAAAAAGAGCAATTAAATAAGATAAAAGAAGACATGCAAATTGCAAGATAAAATAGTAATAAAATAAAGTGAGGAAAAAATGCAGAAAATACTGATTACTCCTCTTTTTTTATACAATCAAATACAAAATTTATAAATAAAGCCAAAGTTGAAGAAAAAGAAAAATAACTAAAAAACTTTGTTCTAATTGAAGAAGAAGCATGAAGGAAAAATCAGAGAAAATAAAACAGAGACGAAATAAACTTATTAACTAATACACTACGCAGCATTGATTGTATCCGAGGTATCATGCTATTTTTATGTTGCTTGAGTCCAAAAATATACGAAAATGCTTGCAATTTTTATTTAAATTTGCTTTTGCGCCTGTAATCTAGGCAAAATCGTTTTTCCCATCTTTTGATACTTAAGTGACATTTGCTCCAATTCTACTGAACCGATTTTATTCTTCACTGGGAAAAAGTTAAAGGTCTTTGAATTATTGACAAGACTTTAGAACAAGTGAAGTTTGTAAAACCAACACTAGAGGCGCTGTGAAGATTTTCATTAGTTATAGTCTCTACACCCTAGAAGCAATTTTCGTCAAAAAATGCCTTTTTTAAAAAATTCTGACGTTTCTGCCTACAAGGATAGGGGAAATTTTCTTTAAAAATGCATTTTTTAAAGAAATTTCTACTAGTGTGTAGATGACATTACGCCAGAATTCGATTTGTAAAATTGTCTATACATTATAAGAAATTTCTATCAAAAATGAGCTTCAAGAACTGTTCTTTAAAAAATTTGCATAGATAATTGTATGAATTTTTGACAAAAAGTTCGGTTTTTGAAGAAAATGTGTCTATAGGCCTCTACACACCAGGAGCAATTTCTTTAAAAAAAAATGCCTTTTTAAAGAAAATTTCCCCTATCATTGTAGGCAGAAACGTCAGAAAAAAGGCAATTTTTGACGAAAATTGCTTCACAAATCACATTCAATTCAAGGTGATTTCCATCAAAAATTTTTGAAAGAAATTACCCGCTACACATGGGAATAAAATTCAACAAAATAATTTTTGACAGAATTTTTGAAGGAAGCCATCATGATTCGAGATTGTTCTTCATAAAACCTTGTTGTTTTCTGCTAGAAAAACTCAGAAAAGCGTTTATGCGTTTGGTAAATTATCCAAAAATGCAAAGGAAGAGTGTTTTTTCTGGAGATGTCGTTCCTAGGCTTCATAAACGGCTAGGAGTAGTGAAATATTCACGACAGTTTGGTTGGGTCTCTTATAGCCCCAACCAAACGTTTTGAGGAGAAAATTGCACTATAATAGTGGCTTAAATGTAGTTTTTACACTTAAACCCTATAATTCTGGAGGGCAGTGCTTATGCGCTTGAATAACAAGGGAATTAATAGTTGTGGGATACTCCCAAGCCTTTTCGACAATCATTTTTAGGGTGAAAGGCTGATATGTGGCCCTTCTACCACAACTGAAACCACATCGTTCCTCAGCCTGGGCTCGATTTTGTCTCGGAATCTTCTCTAATGGACTTTGGCAAACACTTTGCCGGGCAAACTTAAGGTGTCTACACATTGAGAACAACTTTCGTCAAAAATTGCTTTTTTGAAGGAAATTGGCTGCAGTGCTGTAGGCAGAAACGTCAAAATTTTGTCAAAAATGCAATTTTTAACAAAAATTGCTCCCAATGTGTAGAGGCCTTTACAAGGGAAATTTCCCAATAATTGGAGCAATCTTTCTTGTTTCCGTCCTTGAATATGGGTACACTGATAAAAATAAAAGGTTTAAATTGACCCTTTCGCGATCCTTTCGGGGGATCAAATATGATCCACCCTTTCAAATGTTTTATTTTGATCTTTAGGCCTCTACGCATTGGGAGAAATTTTCATCACAAATTTCATTTTTGACAGAATTTTGACGTTTCTGCCTACAGCACCGCAGCCAATTTCTTTCAAAAAAGCAGTTTTTGACGAAAATTGTTCTCAATGTGTAGACACCTTTTCTTTGAAGGATCATATTGACCTTTTACAAAAGTGTCAAATTTTGATCCTTTGAAAGGTTCACTTTAAGGACCCTTTTCAAAAGGATCACCTGCTGAAAACACTCAAAGTACATGAAATTTCTGTGAATTTTTTTTCAGTATTTCTGAAATACTTTATTTCCATGGAAATAATAATTATAATTTTCATTTTTTCGTCATTTTTGCACAAAAAACGCAATTATGCGAATAAATTCAATAAATAATGCATAATTTGCGGTTTTATTGCGATTTGTGTAGTGATTATGTGCAGGAAGTATCTCAACAAAAATCGGTGAATGAAATTAATGTGTTTGTTTGAAATTCCGTCACTGAGGGGCCCTTTCCAAGGATCACTTTTCCGTTTCAAGTGAAGATTTTACACAACAATTTCTTCTAAAATTTGTGCAGTAGTGATCAATAATTACTTCTGGCACCTTGATTAAATCCAAGCGAACGAAATGTTTTCATTTTCCGGCATGATATTGTTTTTCTTTTCTTGAATCACATTAAAATTTTAATGTGCAAGTGTGATAATGCCGTTAGGTAGAGCGCGGGAGGGTCTTCGTTAAGGTTTACCTTTGTGGAAAACTCGAACGTCTTTTAGACAATTCTTCTATCAACACAGGGAACAAGGAGAACAAATACTACCCCAAGAAACTTCCACAAACACTTTACTCAGTTTTTCCAGCAGAAAACAATGAATTTTCATGAAAAATAATCACAAGAACGACTTGGAAATTATAGTAATCTGTCAAAAATATTTGAAAGAAAATTTACTCAGTGTGGAGGCGTTTTTCTTCAAAAATTTCTTCAAAAATATGAATTTTTCTTTCAAAATTTTTTGAAATAATTTTTGATGAAATCAGCTTCAATGTGTAGACACCTTAAAGCGAAATGTAGCCAATGAAAATATCTACAAAATGCAAAAGAGGATGAAAATGTTATTTGCTTCACGATCTCTGTTTAAAACTTCCAACACATAACAGACTACAGCGCTCCTGGTGTTGGTTTCACATACTACACTTGTTTTGCAGTATTGTCCGTCTTTTCAAGACCTTTACCTTTGCCTCTGTAGAGACTAAAATCGCTTAAGTAGAATCATAGTTATGGCTGTCCAAGTATCATAAAACAGCAAAAACAATTTTGCCTAAATTACAGGCGCAAAATCAAATTTCATCAATCATTTCCGTAAATCATTGAACCTAGCCAACAAAAAATTAGCACAAAAACTCAAACACAAAAAAAAAACAATAGCTGCACAGTGTCAATGAATGATTCAAATTTACAAATCCCAACATAAAACCAAATTAAATTTAGGAAGAAATATTAGTAGAAAAATTTCAATAAATTAAATATTTTACAAATAACTACAAGGTCCAATTAATACTAATAAAAAATGTGATTGATGAAGACCCCCATAATTTGAATTTTTTCATCTAATCATGATATTCATTCTCTTTTTTTTTTGGTCGCAAATTTTTTTTTTGTTATGCTGATGTTTTATTTTCTCACTAATAAAATGACAATATGATAATATTCTCAAAGAGAGATTTGAAAGAACGTTCAAAAGTCGAAATATACATTTTGCAAAAAACTTTATATATATAATGTCTGGAATCATATATATGTATATATGGAATAAATAATGTACTTGAAGAGAGAGGCATGAGAAACTTGTGCTTGAAAACACTTAAGAAAATGTCGATTTTGTTCGTTAGCAGAATTTTATTAGGGGGGCCCATACCTAATATACCTAGATTTATCTTCATCATCCACCGCTGCCGCTTCAGTTGCCTCCGCTACAGCTCCGCCCTCGGCCTCCTTGGTAGCCTCTCCGGTTACTTCGGCAGCAGCACCCTCCTCGGACTCGGCATTCTTTTTACTGAAGCCCGGAATTGTTGGCATTGACGGCATTGAGACGGTTGGCATTGACGGTATTGAAGCATTTCCCAGCCATCCCGTCATCTGACTCTTCACATTCGAAAACATCCCGCCACCGGCCTTCGTAGGACTGCACCAATGCATCAATAAGATAAACAAAACACAATTAGTCGCTGTATCTTCCTACGCAATTCCCTAGTTGAACACCAAAGAGTATTTTCCCATTCTTAAGGCAGAAAGATCGATTTTCTTTTGTTCCGGATTTTTTTTATTAATTACAAAAGATTTTAATTAGAGAATACCATTATTGAGAAAGAACAATTAAGTAAGGACACCTCACTTAACCCTTCAGGGAGCATTTCGAAATCTCCATTTCTTTATGTTCAAATATTTTGACAGACGAACTTGGGGTACATGTACCAAATTTCGTCCAGCTTGCAATTTCGGCCACTTCTTTTGTTCCTAAAATTTCCGTGAATTTTAAGCGTTTGCATATTGCAAAAGAGATTGTAAAGAATCTCAGCTAAAAAGAACAAAAAATATCGCTTCTACGAATGAGATGACGTGAAAAGGACTGGAAGAATACCGGAAGGGCAAGAAACTATGAGAATCAACGTGTCCGAATCCGAAACACTACCTAAAGCTATATCTATATTCTTATTCATTTTGAAATGGAGGGTAATTGTGTCAAATTTCGACCAGCTTGCAATTTCGGCAACATCTTTTGTTCCTAAAATTTCCATAAACTTTTAGCTTTTTTATACTCTAGGGATTATACAATGCATTCAAATAACAAAAAAAAATGTCGCTTCCACGAACGAGACTATGTGAAAAAGACTTTGGAAGAATTTCGGAAGACCTAGAAACTATGAAAACCAAAGTGTCCGAAATATTACTCAAAGCTATCTCTATATTTTTATTCATTTTGTAATGTGTTAAGAATGCTTTTGAAGAAAAACATAGACGATAAATTACACAGGTATACAATGAAAAAAATTCTTAAGAAGTATTAGTTGATTATTATGCTATTGGGTATGCTGATTCAAAAAATGACTTTAATTTTTTTCAATCACATCGCAATTCTGAGAACTTAATTATTTTGCATTTTAGCTGTTTTGTTTTACTTTATTAATTATATCTCCGGTTCTAGTGAACGGAATTTAAATTTTAGATATCCGTTGGAAAGCTGAAGAGTTGCCCTACAACTTTATATTAATACATGAAATCTGTAAAAGTACCCCTTGAGGGTGAAATAATGAGGTTTTCCTTAACAATCTCCAAAAAATGCTTTGGAATGAGAATTTAAAAAATCATATATAACAAACTAAACCCGATATTTCGGTGCTCTCTTCGGGAGAACATAGAGGGTCCTTGGGGGTATGTATTTGACTATAGAGACGTCTCCTGTGAATTCTCTTAATGTCTCATTTATTGACCTTAGTAATTTTTGAAAATACAAAAATTCTATCTTACAGCAAATTGTTCTAGGGATTTTTGAGATTCGATTCTTTACCCACCGAAAAGAAGCCTCAAAGTTGTCCTTCTTTATCTCGGAATAATCCCAATACCCAATCTCGACTCACAAAAAACTTCGCGCCTAAATTTGTCGTTCATTCAGAAACTCTATTAAAAATTCAGAAGATAGAATGTTTAGATTTTGGAAATATTTTCGTCCAGAGATGACTTTTTTGTAAAGTAATAAAAAAAACATATTAGGTGAGATTCTTAACAATCTCACCTACTATTTATTTATATGACGCGAGGAGCTCTCTGTCTAGCCATATGCATAAAATTATGTGTGCTCAAAATTTATATTATTTCAAAAGGTATAGGGAAATATCATAAAAATGCACTTGAATGTAGTATGAACGTGTGTTTCATAGGTGTCTCAAGTCTAGGTCTCTAAGGTTTTAATAAGTCTCTATGGTCTTCAGTCGAAAATTAGGTCCTAACGGCTGGATTTTGAAAATGTTTCAATGAACATTTCAGAAAAAATCTTATATGGCCTCTACTGAGATTATAAAGTATATGACCATATTGAAGGAAATTTCTTATGCTTTTGCAGGAGAAACTCTTCAATATGAACATAAACTTCTCTAGTAGTTAGAGGTCATTATGGTGTAATTTATGTGTATGATTAATAAAAAAATCCCTAGAACAATTTGCTGTAAGATAGAATTTTTGTATTTTCAAAAATTACTAAGATCAATAAATGAGACATTAAGAGAATTCACAGGAGACGTCTCTATGGTCAAATATATACCCCCAAGGACCCTCTGTGTTCTCCCATAGAGAGCACCGAAATATCGGGTTTAGTTTGTTATATATGATTTTTTAAAATCTCACTCCAAAGCATTTTTTGTAGATTGTTAGGGAACACCTCATTATTTTACCCTCAAGGGGTGCTTTTACAGATTTCAGGTATTAATATAAAGTTGTAGGGCAACTCTTCAGCTTTCCAACGGATATCTAAAATTTAAATTCCGTTCACTAGAACCGGAGATATAATTAATAAAGTAAAACAAAACAGCTAAAATGCAAAATAATTAAGTTCTCAGAATTGCGATGTGATTGAAAAAAATTAAAGTCATTTTCTAAAACAGCGTACCCAATAGCAAAATAATCAACTAATACTTCTTAAGAATTTTTTAAAAAGATAAATTTTGTAGACCTGTGTTATCTACAAGGTTCCAAGCAACACTCCTTAAAAAGAAGTAAGAAAAAAATTCAATTTATATTAAAAAAAAAAATACATTTCAAACTTAAGACTTTCACGTTTGCACGTAACTATGCAGAAATTTGGTACAATTACCCTATATTAGCCATTTTTTGTTTTTTTTTGTTCTGTAATCTTGTGTAAAAAGAAGTTGGCTCACTCTAAAATATTCAATTGGAATCGCATCTGCCCCAGACTGCGCTCCATCATCTTTTTTATATTCGTTATTTGGCCTATTTATTAAAATTCATCATTTTTCAATCAATTTTTTGATCGTAAAACACCGTACAACTGATGATCGAATTATTTCGAAATTAATTATAGAATAGAAAGTTTTCCAGACTTTATATTTTAGTCAGGACACGCTTAGGGAAGTTATAACAGAGATTGGAGAAAATTTATCTCAGGAATGAACCACAAGGGAAAATTTCCCAAGACTCATCATTGCATAGCACAGTAAAGTGCATTTCTAAATCATTCGCTATAGAGATGCCTGAAAGACTATCTAAACTTATCAATTACAAGTAGATCTTGAAAAACTCGAAGAACTATTTGAAAAGACGAAAAAGAGACATTCTTACATCTTGATACTTTCGAAAGGTGGTTGAATTTCGAAGTGCTCAAGTGTCAGAAAGTCTTGGTCTTCACTTTGTTGTGAGGAAAAACACAAAGCAACAAAATTTATTGTTTCTGTCCCATTATTTAATCACTAAATAATCACTGAGTAGCTCTTTTGCGAGCTTTTTAGTGTGCTATTTGATAAATTTTCCCCACCTTGTTCAAAATTTTAGTATGAAAATTCGAAATTGAATTTGAATTCTTCGAACATCAAGGACTTTTTGTGCAAATAGAACAAAAAACAAAAAAAAAAGAACAAAGAACAAAAAAAACCATTTACCTTTTATCCAAGACACTATTGGAGAATCAAATTCTACTTGTGTTTGCACTCAAAAGGGGAGATTCTTGATTCGAAATCTTTAATTCGAAAGCCTAAACTAAGCTTTAGCTTTGTTTAGTTTTGCCCACGTTTTTGGCGGATAATTCGAAAGTTGAACCTGTTCTGATCACCATACAACTGCGTAATGTTTTGAAATAAAATAGAAAGTCTTCAAAATTTCCGATTTTAGCCGGGACACACTTGTGCGAGAATTTCTGAGACTCAACAGTACATTAGGATATATTTCAAAATTCTCCCGTATAAACCTACAATGGGTTTCCGTCGATAAATATTGTTCCTTGGAAAACACAGGGGATCAACACATTCTGAGCAATTTCTCAGGAAACAGCATCACAGATTCTTTTTTGTTTAAAAAAAATACCTTGTGCACTTTTCCTGGCAAAAAAAAACAATAAACAACGAAAATTCTACGTTTATCCCTTTAAAAATATATCTTTCTGCTCATTAAAAAACAGCTACAGTGTTATCATACTTGCTCAATTGCTTAATATTTAGAATTGATCAATTTTTTGATAAAAAGGTAGATTTGGCCCGCAAAAATTGGTTTCAATTGACTTAAAGCATCAATGCGAAGAATAAATGCGATTTTCATTAATTTTTTTAATGTGAATTCATATTTATGCTTGAGGTCCATTTTAAACAATTTTTTCGGGCTAGTGGATCATAGTCTAAATAAATTATGGCCTCTGCGCAATAGTGAAATTTATGTCCATATTGACGAGTTTTTCCTACACATGCGTGCGTAGGGAATTTGCTTCAATATGGACATAAATTTCTCTAGTATGTAGATGCCATTATGAAAAAAAAACATTAAAATTTCAATGAGGAAGTGTTACTCCAGAGTTATGTCCTCTACACACTAGAGAAATTTATGCCCATATCGGGGAAAGCGCTCATGCTACGTACGGTACAATCCCAAGCTTCGTAATGACAATTTTTTTCTTATCTTTCTGAACAAATGCTACTCCGCAATATATTTTACAAACTGGGAACTTTCCCCTAGTTTTAAAATAAGGATGTGATGAGTCACATGTATTGAGAAACATAGAAAAAAATTAGTTATTATGAAGCTTGGTATCGTACGAAGCATGGGCGCTATACCTATCAATCTTTAAACTTTAAATGCCCTACTCGAAATAAACCTAGTAGATAATTGATTTTTATCCGCATTTAAATTACACTGAATATGATCTAAAATTGTTTAAATAATTAATTGATCAACTAATTGTAACAAAGCTATATTCAACGATTCTTTAATTTATGCTAAAGTTTAATTATAAATGACATTTCGCTAAGAACCCAATGAATTTATTAAGCCCAATAAACCCATTCAAAATAATGATTCTGTTAATTTTATAACCCAGAAATTGAAATCACGCGAAAGTTAATTACGTATGAAAAGGCTTTGTGTTAATCCTGATACTTAAGTTTGTTCAAATGGAATTGACGGGAGATGACAACAGAGTGCAACAGTTTTCTCCCAAAAATTCTACACAACAAATTCAGTGAAAAATGTCACTCAACTTAGCTATGGTCCAATGAAAAAAGCAAGAACCATTTGTATTTGACGAATCCTCAAAGCTTTGTCTCACTCATCAAAACTCAATGAAAATCCTCCCTTTTTATGCTCCTCTCCCAGTTCAATGGATGCTCCAGCATAACAAAAAAAAAGTGACATCAAAATATCCCGTGTCAATAGAAAAAAAAGAGGAATGAGAGGAAAAGAAGGACAATTAGTGTATATCGAACTTGCTGAAACAATTTCCGCCACAAGTTTCCCTTTAATCTTTTGTAAAATCACTGAACTTGATACAAAATAAATCGCTGTCAATATCAGGAAGCACATTCCAAAAATACTCCTTAAAAAACCTTGATGGAAATAGGAATGAATAATCTTCGTAACAGTTCATTACTGATTAACTTGTGAACAATCTGGAGACGATATTATTCTATAATTGGATTATAAACAATCTCAGCTAACCATAAACAGAATTGAAGATTAATTTGGAATTCCGAACAATGCGGAATTCAGGACAAATCAATTTATAATTCCAGAAGTTCAAACTTTCAAGTTGGTTTTTCGCACAACTCCGCTATGTCCAGAATTCCTAAATTTATCTTAGTTAGGGTAAGTGTGCCAAATTCCGGTCAGCTTGTAATTCCGGCCACCTTTTTTCTTCCTCCAATTTCCATGATTTTTTAGTTTTTACATACTCTAGAGATTATACAATGCAAAAGAATAACAAAAAATGTAGCTTTGACAAACGAGATGACGTGAAAAAAGACATTGGAAGAATTCCCGAAGGGCAAGGAACTATGAGAATGAAAGTGGTCGAAATAGGGCACCAAAGCTATGTCTACATTTTTATTCATTTTAAAATGTATTAAGAACGATTTTAAAGTAAATAAAGACGAGAAACTGTGTACAAGGTTCTAAGCAACACTCCTAAAGTAGAAGGAATGAAAAAAATCAATTTCTATTAAAGATATTACATTTCAAACTTGAGACTTTGGTGCTTGCATGCAACTATGCCGAAATTTGTAAAGATTTCAAACAATATGTAAAGATTATAATGCTACA
The DNA here is from genome assembly GCF_024763615.1 of Phlebotomus papatasi. Lineage (NCBI taxonomy): Eukaryota > Metazoa > Arthropoda > Insecta > Diptera > Psychodidae > Phlebotomus > Phlebotomus papatasi. Next base: position 9,375,050 of record NC_077223.1, read on the forward strand.
TTATATTTTACTGCTCGAACTCAAAGAAATCGCAGTATATACAATTCGCTTTTTTCGAATTTGTCAGCGATTTGGAGCTTAAACAGTAAAAGATATCGACGTCCCGTCTTCGGTAACCCCTCCCACACTCCCAAAACCGAGCTCTTTCGTTTATTTCGAAAATCGCTCCCATCGCTCCTATCATTTATTTTCGGATGTTTTCAGGATAGCCTAGGTAAACATTTCGTCCACAAATACCTATGACCGAAAAAACTTTCGCCATCGAATTTTCAAAGATCAGAATTTTACCACTCTGGAGGATCAACTTTTCAACCGATTTGCATAAGTTTAGATTTTTGGAAAAACCCTGAAACTTTCTATTTATATGCAGCTGTTCCAACCGGTAATGAATCGGTAAAGTATTCGAAATTGGTTTATCTTTCTCAGGAATCAAATATTCACTTCAATCTTTTGTGACCCACTTAAGACAGGATTATCTCAAGACGTTCTTTCCTTGTTTCTTCTAATTACTTGTAACCCTACAAAACCATATTTTTTGGCTTATTTCGAAAACGGCTCCTACGAATTCTTTTATTTTCGAATTTTTAAATGTTAAATGTTTAAGTAACTTTAAAATTATTTCAGGTTGGACTAAAGTTTGAAGGTGAAATCCTTAAAAAATTGCAATTTATTAAAAATTATAAATTTTGAGACGATTTTTTCTTTGTTGAACCGGTTCAAAGTAAACCGTAATTTCGTGAGTTCGAACATTCCTCAAAGCTGGAAAGATTTGATATTTTTCATGTTCAGTGCCTTATAATCGTGCAAAAACGAAAATTTAAACACTTCATACATAACCTATTCCTTACCATAGGGATAGGCATGCTGTCGGGAACAGATTTTTAAGTCACTTTAGTCCTTCAATTGCTAGGAAAAAAGTATCCCGAAAGAGATGGGAATACGTTTTGCTGTTCTTTTCTCGCTTCATGGAAAGTAAATCAATAGAGTTTGTAATGAATTAATTAAAAGAATTTAAATTCAGTGACCGTTAAGATGCGTGCTTGAGAGCGGCTCCCTGCGACCCCATAATAGATAAAAATATTTTCTTCATCACATATTTAAGGCACACTTTGAAAACATAATATTAAATGAGATTTTCATAATAATCCTTTTGAGACGGCTAAAATTACAAAATTAAATTCAGTATCTGATACAAAATAATATCAAATAATATCGGTTTATAACCGATTGGAATTAGTTTAAATATCTCCGGACTCAAAGACCTTTCAGATTTATCCACATTTATCCAAATCGGTAAAGAATTACGCTCTCCAGAGATTAGTAATCATTTGACCTTGAGAAGACATTAAGAGGAACAATTAGCGGTCATTTGAAAACCTGAAGGAAATGCACCCAAAGTGCATTGAAACCTGATTTTGTGGAAAAGAGATGCAGTTGAGGAGAGCATAAATCGTCGAAAATTCCAAATAGCTATCTCTTACTGTTTCACCTTTGCCTTTTAATATCTTGCCAAAATTTGGCCTCTAGACATCTCTTAATTAAATTCTAAAAATTTTACTAGCAATTTGGATTATTTCAGGAGTGCTCTAAACTCCATCAATGCCCTTCAGTAAGAAGATATTCTTAGAAAAATAGTTTAGTTTAGATTTAATTTAAATGCTCCTTAATATATTGAATGGCAAATTGAGTGCTGAAGGTGATTCCTTTAAAATAATCACCTTTCCTGAAGAGAAAAACCTTCAGTTATTTTGCGTATTATCTAAATCAGGATGTTCCCAATGAAAATCCATCACTTTTCTCATCACTCTTTCCTTTAGCAGTTTCCTGGAAAAACTCCGTGGAAAGTCTCTCTTTGACGTTGTCGTCATGAAATTAAATATTGGTTGCCATTTTCACTTCTTGAGGGAAGAAATTGAGAGACAACTGGGAAAAATCAAAGGAGAATATAAGATTCACAAGAAGGGGAGTGCAAAAAAAAAGGAACTCAAGGAGAAACCCTTCTAGTAACTCAATTTAATCCATCTCCCGTCGAGACGTAGGATATCTAACATAAAAGTCTCTCAATTGTGTAATTCTCACATTAAAATACATTTACAAGGCATTTGCTTCCAGCATTATTTCAGCACCATTGCCACTGATTATTTCGAGAGCATAAAATATGCTCTGTTTGTTTTTCGACTAAAATTTGAGAAGTCCTTTTTTCCCATTTTCTAGGCTCTATCAAATTTCCTGCGGTGCAATTATTAAAGACAGATGATAGTTACGATGACTAAATAAATTTATTGAACGGTAATGAAAATGTTGTTCATACTGCCACTCGATCAAATTGAATTAATTACCATCAGCATCTCATTTACCTCAAAAGCAATTTGAGCAATTATTGAGGCCTGAAAGAGTTAATCGATGCAGAGATGGTAAAGGAAATATCGTATCAAGTTTTGAGTGCGAAAAAAATGATATATTTGCACGCACTTTTTTTTTATCAAGTGTTGTAATATTGATTTCTGGTTGAATTTTTTACACAACGACGAAACACAATTTTATTGTCCAGAGTTGTAGGGAGAATAGAAAAAAGATAAGATTGAATTGTGAAGCTGATTGTGATTACTGCTCAAACTCCATGGAGTGAACAATTAGGCATACAATCCCTCGATTTTCTCGCCACCCAAAATTTCCACCTTTCACGTTGTTTGTCCGTCTGTCCGTTCGGCTGTCGCCAGCTCTAGAGGCCAAACGGTAAAAGATAGCGACTTGGGACTTTCGCGGACCCTACCTCTATAAGTCGACCCAAAAATCACCCTCCACGCCTCCCCTTCCCCTCCAAAACCATGTTTTTTTCCCCAGGCGAACATTTCGTCTTTATACGAAAATACCGTTGAACCATTCCTAATAACGGTTTTTCAAGGTCAAAGTCAAAATTCCATATTACTCCTGAGGTGTATTTTGTGCAAGGTTTTGTGTGATTTATAAATCGGTTGTGAACCGGTAATAAACCGGTTATGAACCGATAAGTAATTAATAGTTAATAAACGTCTCATTTTTTTTTGCTCTCTCTTTTCTGTCTTATTCTCAGGCCATACTCAGTGACAAAAATACGTGTTCTTCAAGAGCCCGTTGCCACTTCAATATCAACTGTGTTTCTTCTACGTTTATTTTCCTATTTCCATCCCTATGCCAATTTTTTCCCCTCTTTGGTTGGTCTTTGGCCAGGCGGCTTAACGTAACTATAATTAAAATAATGGCTTGACTGAATTCCTATCAATTTTCCCCTACACTAAATCGTTTCTTGGCTTAAGCCGAGAGATGGCTAAGTCAGAAACTGATGGAAATGGAATCTGAGCATTAATTTGATTCCAATTACGTTAATTCCCTCCAATTACGTTCGAAGGGAGGGTACTTTCCCCTATTTTTATTTCAATAGAACGATTTAGAATCAAAATAGGAGCAGGTTTTGCAGCTTCATAAAAGTTGATTTTTTATTTTAGTTACTAAAGGAATTTCATCCAAGAACACATATTCTAATAGCTAATCCCACATCTCACATTTCCTTAGAAACTTGAGAGCTTAGGTCTTTTTTCCTAGGTTCAAAAGGCAAAAATTAAAAAAAAAATGGGCCAAAAATCGTAATTTAGATATGTAATATTTTATACATTTTTTCACACAACAACTGTCTTTTCAAAGAAACTACTATTCCACGTTATTGAGCATTTATCCGAGTTGATATTTACCGTGAAAATCTTTTGCACGAAGGAGGTCGTTTTCGTGAATGGAGGAAAATTCATAAAGATTACCACCTTTGCAGCACAGAAAAATTGAATTTTGCAGCTTCGTAAAAGCATTTGTCAAAATTATTGACCACCGACTGAGAATTCCTCACTGTTTTGAAGGTTTTGGATCACCACACTGTACACGCCGCTCTGGGATATATGACCCATCAGAGATTCCACTGAATACGTTCACAAGAAAATTGGGATTTTAAACGATTTTCACGAAAATCTCGAAGGAAAGCACACACTTCCCCCATCAAAATGAGACTTCATGAGATATTTTTGTTTTACTTCTGTCAAATCAAACATTAAGCATAAGTCTGCTTATGGTAGGTCTGAATCTTTCATTGCCCATGCGGTGCGTTTTAAGCATTTTTCATTCAATTTGCTTTGTTTTCAAACAGAATTTTCCACATTTTACTTTAAATTGGTAATTGATCATTTTCAGAATGAGTGATGTTCAAAGTAATGTTCTGTAAGACCAATTGGAAGTGTTAGAGAAAATCCAAGGATTATAATAAGTGTGATTATGAGAGAATCACACTTCAACAAGCACTTAACTGACTGTCAGAATGCAGTGCAAAAATGGTTTTCCAAGTGTCACAAAAACAAGTCTTAGAAAAATAGCATAAAATTGATTTTTAACGCATGATACCTCCTACAAACGGTGAAAACAAATAGATAAAAGTTCCATCTAGGCAGTGATGCCCAAATTTTTGTGTCCAGTGTAACATTTCGGGGGAAAATGAGGTCTATATAGGTGGTCAAAATGTTGTACGAAGCTGAGAAAACCAAGGGCAGCTTCGTAAAAATTTCCACAAAATTTAAATTTTCCTGTAGCGGAAAATCCAAGGATTTCCAGAAATTTTATGAGGCAGAATTATGGGCCCAATAAATAAGAGATTTTTTGATATAGTAGTATAATCGATTTGGTTTGCGTGGCTTTCAGTAAGAAATCTTAAATCTTGGACACCTTTTTCAGTACAAATCTGCAATATCGTCCCCTATCCTTGTTTAGAAGAGCTTTCAGGCAGATTATTTATTTAATTTAGAAACCACCGTAATCAGAAGGAGCGTTTATTAACAGAATGTTGCACTTTCTAAATACAATTACAGTAGGCTCTCTCTCAATTGGGCATATAGGGCAAAATGTCATCCAAATTATCGAGAGATTTGGGCATCAAAATCATTGTAAATTCCACAAAAGGCCCTCAATTATAAAGAATCACGATAAAATAAGAGGTTCTACAGCGAATTTAAGCAAATTAGGTTCAAAATCAAACGTGAAAATTGTTAACAAAATTTGTCGCTTTAATATTTTCGATTGAAAAAGAGCCGATTGAGCGAGAGTCTACTGTATTTTAGTAGTATAGAATTTCGAATATTGTTCAAACACATTTTCTTAATGAGCCCAAACAGAAGGAGATTTTGATTCTCCATTAGTATCTTGGATGAAAGGTAAATGGAACTCTATTTGCACAAAAAGTCGTTGAATTTCGAAGAATTTAAATTCAATTTCGAATTTTCATACTAAATTTTCGAACAAGGTGGGGAAAATTTATCAATTTTCACACTAAAAATCTGGCAAAAGAATTATCAAGATTTTATTATCGAGGGTAATTTTTAATTCGAAAAACCAATTTCGTTCAAACCTGGACAGTGAAATTTATTTTTTTTAAATTGTGGAGCTCAGAGGCAAAATGACACATATCCTATGGCTGAAGCATAGGATATGTGTCATTTTGCCTCTGAGCTCCACAATTATTATATGAATTAAATTGTTGTTTTTTAATAAATTTTTAGCGTATTCGGTTAGGCAAAATTTTATAAAGAGCAATTTATGCCTCCTTAAGGAAAGAATTTCATTAAATTAAAATTCATATCTCTTCAAAATTAGATTAACATTAAACATTAAACTAAATTGAATTTGTTATGATATTCAAAAGAAGAAGAAGAGTACGAAAGAGTGAGATAGACTTATGACCAGCGCACAATAACTTTTGTTTGTAAATATGTTTTCAAAATTGCCTATTTGAGTGAGCGAGATGACTAGATCTAGATCTCACTCACTCTTAATGAAATGTCAAAAACATGTTTACTAAACAAAAGTTATTGTGCGCTGGGCATTATCCAAAAATGTTTTGAGAAGAAAGAGATGCAAATTTTGATTTCATGAAATTTTAAAGAGGAAAGCTCAGGGATTTCCAGTGGTTATTTCCATGGGCACTCATGGAAATATCCTGTCTGTCTTGCCCGGGTGGATCCATTTCTTATAGCGATGAAAAATGTTTGAGAAAGAAAGAGATGCATAGGGGGAACTGGGGTAGTAATAAACAGAGGTAGTTGTAAACACTGTGATTTTTTCATTAATTTTGAGACTCCAGAGGATAAAACTCATAAGCATCCATAGATACCATGGGGATGTATGTCCACAGATGAATTGGTCAATAAAATCCTAATACAGTAGACTCTCGCAAATTCGGCTCTTTTAAGATCGGGCTACTTTTTAATTCGGGCAGCGGTTACATTTGAAAAAAGTTTGTTGTCATTTTTCAAGTTTGATTATGATTATCAAATGAATCAAATATGCTCAAATTTGGCATGGCTTGTCTTAGCTTCGATGTGATTTTGCATTATTGAGGAATTTTCGTGCAATTTACGTTATATATGAGTGTGTAAACTCAATATCTATATGAACATGAATAAAAAATCGTTGCATTTCAAAAACTTTGTCGCCCGAATTTCTGTGGAATTCGGCTGACATTTCGGTCCTATATGCCCGAATTTGAGAGAGTCTACTGTACTTTAAAAATAAAAATCATTTTTCCTGAAAATGTTGATACAGTAGACTCTCGCAAATTCGGCTCTTTTAAGATCGGGCTACTTTATAATTCGGGCAGCGGTTACATTTGAAAAAAGTTTGTTGTCATTTTTCAAGTTTGATTATGATTATCAAATGAATCAAATATGCTCAAATTTAGCATGGTTTGTCTTAGTTTTGATGTGATTTTGCATTATTAAGGGATTTTCATGCAATTTACGTTATATATGAGTGTGTAAACTCAATATCTATATGCACATGTCGCCCGAATTTCTGCCTAATTCAGCTGACATTTCGGTCCTATATGCCCGAATTTGAGAGAGTCTACTGTATTTCAATTATTTTGGTCATTTGGATTTCCACCTAGAAATTGAGAACTGTGAAAAATAATCGAAATGTAGCAATACCAGTTCTTTCTTACATCTTTTAGGATTATATTAATGCATTTACTAGAGAAATTGAGACTCTCATTATTTTAAAAGAATTAATAATTGGTCAGAAAACAGCATTTGGGGTAGATATAAACAGACAATTTCCCCATAATTATAGATGTCGCGAATGTAGAATGAATGGCAAAATCCCGTCAAATAATATCTGCAGATATCTTTAAGATTTCTGTAGAGAAAATCTACACCTCTACAGAATATCTGCAGATAAATTCTGTAGATATTCTTACGAATTTTATTTGGGCTTGGGACAAAATTCGTCAGAATATTTCGGCAGATTTTCTGACGAATCTCTAAACGAATTTCTGTAGATATTCTGTAGATTTTTTCTACATTCCAGACTTTCCAGACAGCTGTGTCAGAAAAGATGGAAAATTTTTCACTGAAGTTTGCAAAAATCAATAGAGTGATTCTCTTGGTGATTTCACAGTGTTTATATAAAATAAAGAATTATGCGATGCCGTGTTCTAAGTAGAGAATAGTGAAGTGAAAACTTTAAACAGATTGTCGACCAAAATTTCGTGTTTTTGTATCATTCGATTGGCGGTTTTTAAGAAATTAGTATTTTTGCACGCAGTTTTTTTACTTATCGAAAATGTGTACTCGGTAATGCTTGTTAAGCAGAGCATACAATTTTCTTTATAACTTCTACAGTTTCTTCATAAATCAACAATATTTTTGTGAAGTAATGGAGGTTATGCAGATTTTCTAGGGAGAAATTCTGCCGAGAATCTGCAGATTTTCTCTGAATGTACTAGAATATACCGTTAAAATTCAAAAAACCTCAGAGTAAAATCGGCAGGTAGAGCAATGATTTGACGGGATATTTTGTCTTCTTCTTCTTCATTTCATTCGTTTGACAGCTCCATCTCGTGGAGGGAAATTTTTCGTTGTCCCGCGCAAACTTTTTAGGAAGAAAACGCAGAAAATACTCTTAATTTCTCTCCTATTTCCAGATAAATTTCTAGATCAAATGAGAAACTATAAGAAGTAGAGTATTTACGCTAGTAGAAAAAATACGCTAACATTTTCTTTTCAATTTCACAAAATGAGTAGGTAAAAGAGCAGGAAATTGACCTTCATGCGAAATGTCTAATTCATTGACTATGAAAAAAATTGGTGGCGCTGTGTACAATAAGAAGTCACATGATGTCAAAATATGAGAAACATCCATTGAAAAATGTCTCCCTTGGCTATATGGACCCGAGTGAGTCCGACCGACAGCCTTACATAAAACAGAAGAAGAAGAAGAAGAATGTCTTTGACTTGCATGCTTTTAGTTTTTTTTGCTATTTTAATTATTTTTTGTAAAAAGTGTAGTGATTTTTTGAAAAATATACAGTTTTTATATAGCTCTTAAGTAATTAAAATAATTGAAAGTGGTGCAAAGTTAATTTCAAGGGTGGAAAAAAAGGTGTTTACATCCTCCCCAGAAAGTGTTTACTTCTACCCCAGGTATTTTGTGAAAAGAGAAAAATGCACAGTGACACAAATATTATTTTTATGGAAAACTCAATTGTTTTCTAGCATCCGCATTACCCTCGATGAATTGCCTATACCCAAGGGTAAAACATGAGCTAAGAAAGATTTTCCAAAAAATCACTGTGTCCTTGGAAAATCACCTCAAATTCGCATCTATCGAAAATGTTTACATGTGCCCCAGTCTCCCCTATTTATAAATTTCAAGAAATTTTCCTCCTCTAAAAGGTCATTTAATTTTCAAAAACATTAAATAAGGTATTCAGAACATATCTCTATTTTTTTCGAAATACCTATCCATGTGAAATGCCCTACTCTCCCCTACGAATCATCAACTATCTTTCACCGTTTGGCCTAAAGTGCCATGCCAATGGCCAAAAATCTTTTAATTGTTTTTATTAAAATAAAGCTTTGAAAAATTGAAAAATTATGACAAATTTTTATAGTCAGAAGGGTCGGAAGTCTCTGGAGGGTAGGGAATGAAAATTTATAGTTTTCTAAAGTTTGAACAATAAATTAACTCTTGTAGCTTTGGAATTCTAATCTAAAACTTTCTCCTGAACTCTCAACTCTGCTGCATGTTAACAGGGTTGATAGCCAGATTGAAATAAAACATGCTGTGAAAAATCGTACGGGGAGTCTGTATCCCTGACCATACTCCTGATGACCCCCAGACCAGGGTACGCACTCAGTTGACGACAATTTAATTGGCAGCGAATCTCAATTGACGCAGAGGTGTATTAATTGGGAATATTGCATTTTCGTGAGGGGGTGTGTTAATCATTGCCATCCCCAGCTGTTTACATCATCCCTCGCCACGGCACTGAATCCTGTTTATGTTGGGGCAAGTCAAGGAGGTGTTGATGATGAATATTTGAGCATTTTTTTTTGGCAGAAAGTTCATTCACAAGGAGGACGTTTGGAGGATTTCTTTTCATAAACCACCCCAAAATATAAAACCCCAAGCATTATCCACACATTCTCGCGTCTTTTACATAATCGGGGGTGGCTTCTCAGTGTTTTTTTTTCTATGTATTGGGAAGGGTATGTACATGAAACTAATCGATCCACTTGTAGCCAGAGTAGGCCATGGAGAAATATGCTTTTCGAGGCGATTTCTGCACGATTTTTGGGCATGAACAGTTGACATTGGGTTTGATTTGGGGCTTTTCTGAGGATAGTCATGGGCAATTGGGATGAGACTTACCTCTGTCCAGCATCTTCTGCAACAGGCACAGCAGATTCAACTGGCTGAGGTTGACCCTCTGGCGCAGCTGGAGCCTCCTGGGCAGCTGGCAGTGCACCTTCTTCCTGTTCTCCCTTCTTCCCACCCACCCACGAAGTCACTTGGTTGGTCAAGCCTGAGAACATCTTGTAGCCACTTGCAGCACTTTTCCCTCAGTGTTACCTCCTTCGTAAACGAGACTTTGGGTCTTTTGGGTTTTTTTTTTTCAAGAGACTTCTTCACTGCTCAACACTCAATTGCACACTGATGTCCCTTTTCAAATATCCTTCCAGCCTCACAACAGCTATCTCCACGATGCACCTGGGATGTACCCTTTTATACTCCCCCACAGAGATTCAACGAAAAATGCAATGTCGACTGGCGAGATGTGATTTTTCACGTTAGTGCGCCTCTCTCTCTATTTTCTCGCACAAACCATGCGCATTCCATCAAGACGATCAATAAGGTGGATGTCCTTTTCCTTCCTCCCAGTGTCAAATCTCCTCTTGTCACTACAATCAATTCACTGATCGATTTTTCTCACCAAATTTCAATGGGAAAGCCAAACTTGCTGAGATTCTTCCTAGAATTTTTAGGATTTTTTGGAGAAATCCACCAAAATACAAGCAGAAAATGAAAACAATCCACGACAATTGACGAAGTCAACTAAACCCAGCTGGACTTATGCCCACATAACATTTGCATACGCAGCATGGGAATTAGAGCAGACATGTGAAAGGTTTCCATTTGATTCAAAATTCAAATCATAGAAATATCGAATTAGAAGTCGAAGAATCCTTTTCGCAATTTTTCAACTTTTGAGTCCGAAAAAGAGCGCGACGATAAGTCCATATTCAGAGCATAAAGAAAATTATGATATTGATAAAAATTAGTGCTATATCATATAAAATGAGTGCCCAAATTAAAGTTAAAAGCACAATGATTAAATTTGAGTAGAAAATTTTATAAAGAAATTAGATTCAGAGTGAAATCAGTAAGAGAAATAAAATTTGAGGTTAAATCCGACGGCGTCCCCAATGAATCCATGCAAAAGCAAGCAGAAAAACCTCCACCGGCGAGAAGTGTTGCAAATTTTCAATGTGGGGACAACCAGATGATATTGAAAAAGAACTAGATACTAGAGAAAGCAATAAACTGGGAGCACAAAGTAATTTAGACCGGAAGGAAAACCTTGGTGACCAAGACCAGAGGAAGCCTTCAAACATTAAATAGGAGAACTCAAGAAGATCACAAAATAGGGAATATGACGGTGAAAATAGATTAACGTGGAGCTTGGAATCAGTGCAAAGGGTGCAAAGCATTAGTCAGAGACAAGTAAATGATATAATGGGATAAAAAAAAGAAAAAGTGAGCATAAAAACTTCATGGAAAAGTAAATCAAAAGACAAAGAAGACATATTTTAATTCATTAAATAAACAAAAAGTGAGCATATAATAATTAAAAAAAAAACAGTGAACGTTAGAAAATAAAATAAAGTGATAAATGAAAAAAAAATAAAATTTAAAGTAAGCGAACGAAATGGCTATATGGACCTAATTGAGTCCGACAGCCAAAACGTAAAACAAAAGAAGAAGAAGAAGATTCAAAATTCAAATCATAGAAATATCGAATTAGAAGTCGAAGAATCCTTTTCGCAATTTTTCAACACATAGCCTTAAAAAAAAGTAAAAAGAGATTTTTCTGTCGGAATTTTAAGTGTTAAAATTCAAATCGTTCATTCACTGAGAGAAATCCGAAAAAGTTAAGATAACATTCCGGAAATGTTAATTTTACCCTGCATTAATTGATCCGATATCGATGTAAATATTACCCTTTTTAGGTGTATTAGAGTTTAAATTAACCCTTTTTCATGTAAATTTTACCCTTAAAAGGTGTAAAATTAACATTAAAAAATGTTGATATATTTTTACACCTAAAAAGTGTTAAAGTTACGAGGAAAAAAAGTTAATCACACCCTTTTTTTTCTCAGTGTTCATCTATTTTACATTCTATCGCTCGCTTAACGTCTAGCCGAGAGCGTTTGGAAGCGGGCAGCTTCTCGGCCAGGGGACCGGCCTTTGGCTCCTCACCCCGGGGAGGGTGTGTGTTACCTCCATAAAATCAGGGGTGAAATGATAACTGTCTCGCATAGCAATGTATCGGTAGTGTCGATGGCCGATTATGATGATGATTTGCATTTTCTTGTCGCTAGTGTCGATAATTATCACCACTAATTTATCGACACTTCTGGAGCTGTCGATTTGTACCCCCGAAGTGAAATTTAGGGTAGAGGAGACTGGGGCAAAATTTGTCAAAACGAAAATTTCTATATTCACTATTTTCGAAAATATAAGAGACTGAGGCTTTGAAATTTTTATTTTAGATAGCCTTCATTTACAATGGACCATTGCCTTTGAAAGACACAAAGAAACGTGATCTTATTTCTTTGTGTGAGGGAAATCTTATTCCAAAAAAGCACCACACACTTTATCAAAATCTTGACTTATATTGTAAAAGTAAATATTCGAAACTTGACTTTTTTATATAAAAAATGTCAATTTTATATAGAGTACGTACAAAGAGATCTGAAGAAATGAAATGGATTCATGGACAAATAAATAGAAATATAAATAAAATACACGATTTTTCATTATTTATCTTTAATTTCAATGGGTCTATGATTTTTAAAATTAATTTATGGTCGAACAACAAAAGAAATATTATTGAAATCCAATAAAAAACAAGGGGTAATTCATAATCAATCAGATTGGCTCGGGTTCCCAAAAAAATGTATGTGTTCCCCGGGTTTCCTGAGAAATATGTATGGGTTCCCCAGCCAGATTGGCTCGAGTTCCCCGAAATGAGTTACCCCTCGATAAAAAATAATTCTATTAAAATTTAAATTACTAAACAAGAGGCGTATCTTAAAATCCTTGTCTGGATTTTTAGTATTACAGTGACGTATAATTTTTGCAATTTTGCCGCATAAGTGTAAAAGTGAAGGATCATTTTTTAATTTTTCAAATAACTATATTTTTGGGTAATAGAAGTTCAATATTTCGAGTTCCACATATGTGCTCTATCCAGTGGAATCATATACAGTAGACTCTCTCAAATTCGGGCATATAGGACCGAAATGTCAGCCGAATTAGACAGAAATTCGGGCGACATGTGCATTATAGATATTGAGTTTACACACTGATATATATCGTAAATTGCATGAAAATCTCTCAATAATGCAAAATCAGATCAAAACTAAGGCAAACCATGCTAAATTTGAGCATATTTAATTCATTTGATAATCATAATCAAACTTGAAAAATGACAACAAACTTTTTTCAAATGTAACCGCTTCCTGAATTAAAAAGTAGCCCGATCTTAAAAGAGCCGAATTTGCGAGAGTCTACTGTACAAACAATCTTTAAAATTTGTAAATAAAAATAAGAAAATATTATGAAATTTAGTTTTTGAGGCCGTGTCCTGAAAAATGCTGAAATCTGACATCCGCCATTGTATTATTCAATGTGCGATATGTTTAGTGAAAAAATAAAAATTACAGACACATATTGTTTTTTTTTCTTTTATTTAAGTGTCACTTTCCGTAGTATTCTTCCAAGGAATGCTCTAAGAGGATGTTGATGCCATCATTTACGCAGCGCCCAGGAGTACTGCTTCTCGTAAGCAATTCGTATGTGAAACAGTTTTAGCAGAAGTCAGCTGGGAAATCTAGTACTCCAACTTGCAGTCCGCCATATTTGTGTGACATTGGAGGTTTTTTTTTGGCGAAATTGCAATTTGTGCAATTTTTTAGTATTTTATCTGTGTTAGACATCCTGAAAGTTTACCATTCAACACGAGGCACCTGCAGTGGTGTTTCACCTGTCCAGCTGCATCTCAATCACCAATCTGTACCGGCATTTGCGCTTGGGAAAGTGAAGGCAAAAGTTTGACAGTGCGTTTGGGGGGTTTTTCGGGCAGTCTCTTTGTTTTGTGAGCGGCTTGGGCATAAATTCCTGGTGTCTGTCTGAACCATGGGTAAAGTGTGGGTGTGAATATCCCAGTGAGATTGATTGCTTTAAAGTGACTTCCGACATGAACTCCATCCCCTCGACGGCGCCCACTTCGGCGGACGCTTGCCTCAGTATTGTGCACTCCCTCATGTGCCACCGGCAGGGGGGTGAAAGTGAGGGTTTTGCCAAAAGGGCCATCGAGAGTTTGGTGAAGAAGCTCAAGGAGAAACGCGATGAGCTGGATTCCTTGATAACAGCTATCACGACAAATGGGGCTCATCCCAGTAAATGCGTCACCATCCAGCGCACACTGGACGGGAGACTGCAAGTGGCGGGGAGAAAAGGCTTCCCGCATGTCATCTATGCGAGGATCTGGCGATGGCCGGATCTGCATAAGAATGAGCTGAAGCACGTCAAGTACTGCCAGTACGCCTTTGACCTCAAATGTGACTCAGTTTGTGTCAATCCCTATCACTATGAGCGCGTTGTGTCACCTGGAATTGACCTGAGTGGCCTGACACTGCAGTCTGGACCCAGTAGAATTGTCAAAGATGAGTACTCAGCTGGTGGATTGGTCACAGGTACCATGGAAATGGAGGCATTGGACACAGGAACAATTCAGCATCATCCGCCACTGAATAGTTCTTCTTACTCCAGCTACCAGCAAGCACCCCACACGATGACTGTCCCTCCGGATGCTGGGCTTCCTGCTACAGCCTGCATCCATCAAGGGCCACAGCAGCAGCCCATAGTGTCCTTGGGGCAGAATGTTATGCCCTCTGCTGCTGCTACCCAGGACGCTCAATCCCCCACGCAAAATTACTACGCTGCTGCAGCTGCTGGACCTGCTTCCGGAACTCCAGCTGAACAGCCCCTGTCAGTGGATCCGCAGACGCAGGCAGCAGCAGCCAGCAGCATGACAATCATCCAGTCATCAAATGCCCAGGCAGTTCATCCGCAGAAGAATGGATATGTGGCAGGTGGAACAGGGACAGGGAGTGCTGGAACTCAGGCTGCAGCTGCAGCTGCTGGACAAGTGCAATCGACACAGGCATTCACATCCACAGAAACCATTCAAGGCACCTGGACAGGATCCAGCACACTCACCTACACACAATCCATGCAGCCACCGGATATGAGGCAGAATCAATCAATGTTCTGTAAGTAGATCATTCCCTTAAGCCCCTTGATTGAGTCCCTTGAGTCCCTTAATTAAGGAACACTAAGTACTTAATTAAGTACTTTCCGCTAAGTACTTTTTAAGTACTTACGCTAATGCCTAAAATAGCATTTTTTGTCGACATTTTCCAAACAATTACCTTTAAATTCCCTTGGAAAATTTTCCTTAAAAATTCCTTCGGAAAATTTAGTAGATCATTCCCTTAAGCCCTTTGATTGAGTCCCTTGAGTCCCTTAATTAAGGACCACTAAGTACTTTTTAAGTACTTACGGTAATGCCTAAAATAGCATTTTTTGTCGACATTTTCCAAACAATTCCCTTTAAATTCCCTTGGAAAATTTTCCTTAAAATTCCTTCGGAAAATTTAGTAGATCATTCGCTTGAGCCCCTTGATTGAGTCCCTTAAATCCCTTAATTAAGGACCACTAAGAACTGAATTAAGTACTTTCCGCTAAGTACTTTTTAAGTACTTACGCTAATGCCTAAAATAGCATTTTTGTCGACATATTCCAAACAATTCCCTTTAAATTCCCTTGGAAAATTTTCCTTAAAAATTCCTTCGGAAAATTTAGTAGATCATTCCCTTAAGCCCCTTGATTGAGTCCCTTGAGTCCCTTAATTAAGGACCACTAAGTACTTAATAAAGTACTTTCCGCTAAGTACTTAATAAAGTACTTTCCGCTAAGTACTTTTTAAGTACTTACGCTAATGCCTAAAATAGCATTTTTTGTCGACATTTTCCAAAAAATTCCCTTTAAATTCCATTGGAAAATTTTCATTAAAAATTCCATTGGAAAATTTATCTAGTTCCCAGTGAATTCCCGATAAATTCCAGGGGAAATTTTATGGGAAAATTTCATTCTAGTGATTGGGAAAATTTCCTGGCCATTTTCCTACAAGATTCCTCCAAATTTTGCGAGGAAAAAATCTTCGAATTTTCCAGATCATTCTCGAAGATTTCCCTAGGAAATCTAGGAGAAAATTCTCCCCGGAAGAGGAACATTCCTTCCGGAGATACATGAAAATTCTATGGCGAGTTCAAGGGAAATCCTAGGGTAAATTCTGTAAAAGTTAAGCTTAGACTTCGGGCGAGATGGTTTTCTGGTTGCAGAGAATTCAAGCAGCCGTGTCTGTGTTATCACACTTGCACATTAAAATTTTAATATGATTCACATTAATTGTCGGTGGTGAGAGTCCAAATGTGTAATTTGTGTGTTTGAATCATTTTATATTCAAAATTTGATCTATTTGTTGATAAAAAGGTAAACTTGGTCCGCAAAATTTGATATAAATTGATTTATAGCATTAATGCGAAAAATTAATGCGATTTTCTCTTTAATTTTTTAATGTGAAAAATATTTATGCTTAAATTTAAACTTATTTTTGCAGGTCAAGTCCACTTGTTTATCAATAAATAGAGAAACCCTAAATATTAAGTGACTCAAAGACACAAATAACATATTTGGACGCTCACAAGCGACAATTAATGTGAATCACATTAAAATTTTAATGTGCAAGTGTGATAACGCCGTAAAGCAATAGAGTTTGTAATGAATTAATGCTCAGAATTTAAATTCATAGACCGTTAAGACGTGTGTTTGACAGGGGCTCCCCGCACCCCCTTAATAGGTAAATTTTTTTTCTTTTCAAAAAATTCATCTATTAATCTGTAGGAAACTAATCCCAAAATATGAAATTCTATCTCAAGTATTTCTGGTACATTGACTGAATGGGTTAAGGAACATTAAGTACTTAATTAAGTACTTTTTAAGTACTTACGCTGATGCCTAAAATAACATTTTTTGCCAATATTTTCCAAACAATTCCCTTTAAATTCCTTTGGAAAATTTTCCTTAAAAATTCCATTGAAAAATTTAGCTGGCTCCCAGGGAATTCCCGATGAATGCGAGGGGAAATTTTATGGGAAAAGTTCATCCTATTGATTTGGAACATTTCCTGGCCATTCCTAGAGGATTCCTCCAAATTTTCCAAGGAAGTCTTCGAATTTTCCAGACAATTCTCGAAGATTTCCCTAGGATATCTATGGGCAAAATCTCCCCGGAAGAGAAAAATTCCTTCCGGAGATACATGAAAATTCCTTGGCGAGTTCAAGGGAAATCCTAGGGTAAATTCTGTAAAAGTTAAGCTTATACTTCGGGCGAGATGGTTTTCGGGTTCCAGAGAATTCAAGCAGCCGTGTGAGGGAGCAAAATTGAAGAGACCTAAGAAAAAACATAAATACAAAAAAGGCAAGAAATAATTTTTAAAAAAAATCCAAAAGTAAAGAAAAAAATGTGGGGATTTTTTGTGGGTTTTCCAAAGGATTTTCCTGAGAATTATTCTCAAGTTTTTCCAATCTTTCCCGAAGAATTCCCAAGATTTTTTTGAGAAAAATCCCCTAGTTTTTCCGACCCCAGACCCCAGACTTTTTCAAGAGAGTTCCCGTGGATATCCTTGGGTAAAATCTCTCAGTTTTCCTCACCATTCTCAGAAAGTTCGCCGGGATTTCCTTAAGAAAAATATCCGTTTTCCTGTGCCATATTACTGGGGATTTCTCAAGGAGAACCTGAGGGATCTTCTCCACCGATGTGGGGAAGATTCCCTAGTAAGTTGCGTTACATTCCAATTTAGCTTTGTTACTTGGCCTCCCCCTACTTTTCCCTACACTGAGAAAAAAAAACAGAGGGTGCGATTAACTTTTCTTCCTCGTAAATTTTAACACTTCTTAGGTGTAAAAATGAATCAACATTTTTTAATGTTAATTTTACACCTTTTTAAGGGTAAAATTAACATGAAAAAGGGTAACTTTAAACCCTAATACACCTAAAAAGCATAATATTTACACCGATTTCGGATCGATACTGCAGGGTAAAATTAACATTTCCGGAATGATATTTTACTATCACTGATACAAATCCGAAAAAGTTAAAATAACATTCCGGAAATGTTAATTTTACCCTGCAGTATTGATCCGAAATCGGTGTAAATATTACCCTTTTTAGGTGTATTATGGGTTAAAGGTATCCTTTTTCATGTTAATTTTACGCTTAAAAAGGTGTAAAATTAACATTAAAAATGTTGATATATTTTTACACCTAAAAAGTGTTAAAGTTATGAGGAAAAAATGTTAATTGCACCCTCTTTTTTCTCAGTGTTGGTGTGGCTCAATTTTTTTTACAGGAACTCTGCTCCAGTTTGCACTTTTTGCTACTACATGTCACTAGTAGTGTCCGAAAAATTCATTAATTAAGGACTTAATAAGCACTTATTAAGGACTTGCTTTATACACTTTGTAAAAGTTCATATAATAACATAGCTTATGTTATACGGGTTTCTTTAAAATATTTTTGGTAATTTCCAGTACCAAAACTGACTAGCAGGAAGAGATATCGGCTTCAGATTATCGGTGACCCCCCATAAATCGATATTGTCGCGAGATTTGTATCTCCTGTCCCGTTTTTGTCTCACCAAAACCCCTTGCAACTACCTTCAATTGACTCATGAAAAGGAACGTCGAGATGAACTCCTCTAGGTCCAGGAAAAACACCATGAAGCTCATCTCACCGTCCCTTTGGTCGTCAGGGACCATCGGACGAACCAGGGGGTAAATTCTGTAATTTTGTGAGAACGTGAGAAGTGCTAAAAATGATAAAATACCAAAATTTGTCACTTAAGTGTGATTCTCCATGCCCATTTTTGTGACATTTCTCACGATATTTTCGTGACACTTCTTACAGGAATGATGATTCAGTGACTCAAATATAATTTGGTGAACAAAGTTGTCGATTTATTTTCGTAAGTGTCACTGGTGACCAACTCACGAAAATTAGAGAATTTACTCCCAGGAGAGACCTCCGCAGAGTTCCGGTTTCCCAATCCTAAACTGAAGTGTGAAGCATATTGCATACTTTTATAGTTGGAATTGTGCGTTGCTCGCAAGAATTATAGCCTAAAGGTGAAAAATTGCTTTCTTGCGGAAAATCGATACAGTGTTCTCAAAATTCTCCCACAGAATTTTATTATATCATTTTATAAGCTTTGTAGGTGCACCAGAAGAAAAATTCGTCCATAGAAAGCTATAACAGGAAAATTCGCCATTTTGAATTTTTCAAGTTTAAAGCTAAAAACCGCACTGGCGGGTTTATTTCTCAACCGATTTAGTCAAATTTGGTTTTTATTGAAAGGTCTTGAAATTCCCAATCTGACTGCATCAATCGATAAAGGGTCCCAACCAAACGGTTTGAGATATCGATTTCTGGGTTTCTGCGACCCTCCCCCCCATTTAGATTCTTTTTTAAAAGCCTTTTAATATAAGCTCGAGTTTTCTACAGCGTAACTTTTAAATGTAGGGTCCCATGGGAACTCGCATATTCAGGGCGAGGTGTTTGGGCATCAACGTCTCCTGTCCCGTCAGCCGGCGCCTGAGTACTGGTGCTCAGTGGCGTATTTTGAGTTGGATACGCAAGTGGGCGAGACGTACAAGGTGCCGTCATCAAAGCCAAATGTCATTGTTGATGGGTATGTGGATCCATCTGGCGGCAATCGGTTCTGCCTGGGAGCGCTGAGCAATGTGCACAGGACTGAGCAGAGTGAGAGGGCTCGGTTGCACATTGGGAAGGGTGTGCAGCTGGATTTGCGCGGAGAAGGAGATGTTTGGATGCGCTGCCTCAGTGATCACTCCGTCTTCGTGCAGAGCTACTACCTGGATCGCGAGGCGGGCAGAACACCCGGAGATGCCGTACACAAAATCTACCCAGCAGCCTACATCAAGGTAGGGAGTCTTTTGGTCCTGTCTTTTATTTTCAGTAAGGAACTAACGGATTGCCATTGGCAGGTCTTTGATTTGCGCCAGTGCTACAGACAAATGCAGTCTCTGGCGGCCAATGCACAGGCGGCGGCTGCAGCTCAGGCGGCTGCTGTTGCAGGACTCCCTGGATCTCAAATCGGTGCCCCACCTAGAAGTGAGTATGAAGGCCTTCCTTGTCCTTTTTCTCTATAAAATCCCATTTAAAGAAATACTCTTTGATTTTAAAGAAAAAAAGAATCTCTAAGCTTTCCAGTAGGGGAATTCTGTAACGATATGACAATGTCATATGACAAATTTTCATGGTAAATTCGAGAACAGCACGACATAAAAGCCCAGTGAATTTACTCGACTTTGACTCGGAATAGGAAATCTCTAATTTTATCAATAATATTTGCGGCATACTTCAGGAAAATTTCGTGCAATCAAAATTCACATCCCTTTCTCAAACTATTTCCATTTGCCATCCTATTCTTTGGCACTCAAAATTGGTTCGAACGAAATTGAATTTATTGTGATGTTCAAAGGAAGAAGAAGAAGATTGCGAAAGAAAAGGATATGAATTTCGATTTCATGAAACTTTCCTGATCTAGAAGGTGTGCCGAAGAGCTATAAATATTAAATTTAAATCTTTATGGCTCCGGCACACAATTTAAGATCAGGAAAATTTCATGAAGTCAAATTGGGATCCTTTTCTTTCTCACATATGTCTGTCTCATTCTTTCGCACTCTTCTTCTTTGTTTGAACATCACAACAAATACAATTTAGCACAATCGAATTTGAAGTGCGAAAGAATGATATAGACAGGTGTAAAACGTTTGAGGAAGAAAAGGATATGAATTTTGATTTCATGACACTTCCCTAGTCATGTGTGCCAGAGTCATTATGGCTCCTGCACACCTTTTAGATCAGGAAAATTTCATGAAGTCGAAATTCGCATCCCTTTCTTTCTCACATGTTTTGCATATGACTATCACATTCTTTCGCATACCAAATTCGATTGAGCTAAATTGAATTTGGAATAATGTATAAGAGAAGAAGAACACTGCGAGAGAATGAGATAGTCATATGCAAAACACATGAGAAAGAAATGGATCCGAAATTCGACTTCATGAAATTTTCTTGATCTAAAAGGTGTGCCCGAGCCATTTAAGACCTTTTTTATCAAAGTATTGAGGGAAAAATCAAACTAACTAGAATCACAATCGGGTTTAAACCTTGCCGATAGTATTTGTAAGATCACGAAGTCGTAGCTTAAAACTTTATTATTATCACAAATACGGACTTTTAGGGCATAATGGCTAAGGCACAGCTCTTAGATCAGGAAAATTTCATGTAATCGAAATTAACATCCTTTCCTTTCTTAAACGCTTTGCATGTTTTTATCCTCCTCTTTCACACTCTTCTTCTTCTTCTTTTTTTTCAACATCATAACAAATTCAATTTAGTTCAATCTAATTTCGTGACCGAAAAAGTGAGATAGATCTATGCAAATCTTTTGAGAAAGAAAAGGACGCGAATTTTGATTTCATGAATTTATACTGAGCTGAAAGGTGTTCCAGTTTAATTTTGTTCAGTTTTACAATTTTTTTTAAATAAATTAACCAATATTTTTAATAAAAAAAATTTTTAAAAAAAATTAAAAATATCAAGACTCGAAACTTTTAGATAAATGGCAAAATGTCTAACGGTATATTATTATTCATTTTTATTTATTAAAAAAAGAAATATGAAATTTAGTAAGAGCTTAAGTGGAATGATCAGTATTTTAGTAAAAAGAAAATGATAATTGATAAAAATTCAAATTTGGACAGTAAAAATTCAAACTGATTAGTTATGACTCCGGCACACCTTTTAGATCAGGAAAATTTCATGAAGTCGAAATTCGAATCCTTTTCTTTCTAACATGTTTTCCATATGACTATCTCATTCTTTCGCACAGCAAATTCGATTGAGCTAAATTGAATTTGGAGTGATGTTTAAAAGAAGAAGAAGAGTACAATAGAATGAGATAATCATATGCAAAACATGTGAGAAAGAAAGGGATGCGAATTTCAACTTCATGCAATTTTCCTGATCTAAAAGGTGTGCCGAAGCCATTATACCTCCGAATCACCTTTAAGATCAGGAAAATTTAATGAAATCAAATTTTCTATGCTTTTTATTCTAATCTTACATTTTAGTCTAGATTGAATTTCTTGTGAGGCAAGATGATGTATAAATAATTCCAAATGTGTAAAAGAAATTCAATTTGGATTAGTAAACACTAAATCAATTTTGGACAATAAGGTGCGGCACACCTTTGAAATCAGCCAAATTCCATAAAGTCAAAATTCACATCTCTTTCTTTCTTAAAAGCTTTGGATATTTCTAACCTACGCTTTCATGCTCTTCTTCTTATTTTAAACATCACACCAAATTAAATATAGTTCAGTACAATTTTGAGTACTAAAGAGTTGGATAGACTTATGGAAATCTTTCAAGAAAGATAGCGACACGAATTTTGATTTAATGAATTTTTGCCAATTTAAAAGATTAGATTCATAAAAAATTAAATGTGGTCAGAGGAAAATAAATTTTGTCTCCGGTAAATTAAAAAAAAAATTCATAGGGGAAAGTACTCTACTTTCGAACGTTCATGCCTTTAAATAATGTGAATTTTCTTCTGTGAATAATGTTATTCTTTCTGTAAATAACATTCTGGAAATGTTAATTTTACCCTGCAGTTTTGATCCAAAATCGGTGTAAATATTACCCTTTTTAGGTGTATAAGGGGTTAAAGTTACCCTTTTTCATGTTAATTTCACCCTTAATAAGGTGTAAAATTATCATTAAAAAATGTTGATATATTTTTACACCCAAAAAGTGTTAATGACGAAAAAAAGTTAATCGCAGCCTTGTTTTTTTCTCAGTGTTCGATATAATCAATCTAACTTGAAAAATGTCAACAAATTTTCTTTAAATTTAACTGCTGCCCGAATTAAAAAGTAGCCCGGTGTTAAAGGAGCCGAATTACAGTAGACTCTCACTCAATCGGCTCTTTTTCAATCGGACGTCAAATTTTGTTGACAATTTTCACGCTTAATTATGAAGCTAATTCGCTCAAATTCGCTGTAGTTCTTCCTATTTTATCGTGATTCTTTATAATTGAGCACATTTTGTGAAATTTACAAAGGCTTTGATGCTCAATTCTATCGCTAAACCGGATGACATTTCGCCCCATATTCCCGATTGAGAGAGAGTCTACTGTAGCGACAGTCTACTGTAAATTCTTTCTCTTTTTTTGACAAAATGGAAGTTGATAGGATTTCAGCAAAAGAAAACCTTCAATTTTCCAAATGAAGGACAAACCTGAATTACAGTTGAAATGTTTTTCTCAAATCCAATTTCAAGGTCTCAATGCAGCTGCTGGAATTGGAGTGGATGACCTCCGGCGATTGTGCATCTTGCGTTTGAGCTTCGTGAAGGGTTGGGGTCCGGACTACCCGCGCCAGAGCATCAAGGATACCCCGTGCTGGGTCGAAGTGCACCTCCATCGAGCTCTGCAGTTGCTGGATGAAGTGCTCCACACGATGCCCATTGACGGGCCTCGCACTGTAGAGTGAGAACCTGCCCCACAATCCCCAAATTTACTGACTTCTCAGAGCCATTTTTACAACTATATGTGTACATATTTAATAGTGAGAGAGAAACATTTAATGAATAAAAACATTCACACAGAGTAAAAGGAAGGAGTGTTAGTGATTGCTGTTGACGAAGTTGATGGAATAAGAGCCACTCTTCTCGTCCTTCACCATCTTGAAGTTGTTTGTGGACAGGCCAAAGGGCTTCAGGATGAGATTGCCTACGTCTTTTAACTTGTCCAGCATCTCTTCTTTCAGCTTCTCGTTGCGTTGTTGAACCATTTCGGCGAGTCTGGCAGATGCAAAGCGTGCTTCGGTATTATTGGGATCCAGTGTGAGGATTTTTTGATAGTCCTCGAGACTTTCGTCGAGCTTGTCTAGTTTTTCCAGGACTGAGGCTCGCCTGGGAGGGTGAAAAAAGGTCCCAGTGAGTGACAAAAAAAAAAGGAGAAAAACAGTCTGTCAGGTGTGGGGTTCGAACCCACGCTCCCTCTCGGGAACCAGAGCTTAAATCTGGCGCCTTAGACCGCTCGGCCAACCTGACCGCCATTTAGAGTTGGGAACAGAGTTTCTTCTTAGCCTGAGTGGCTAATTAATTGAGGATAAATCCACTCAATTGCACCTGTACTTGGCCTTGGGGAGGAAAATCTCTAACTTACCTCTGCAGGACCTTCAAGTAGTCTGGCTTCAGTAGCAGCGCAACTGTGCAATCCTCTACAACGCGAGAAAATTCCTCCAGCTTCAAATTGGTAGCTGCCCTGTTTGCAAAGAAAACTGCCCGCTGCTCCAATGACTCACTGGGGCAGATCTTCACGCCAGCACTGTATAAAATGAGGGAATCCTCATAGTTTCCCTCCCTGAAGCACCTATTTCCCTCATCTTTCAGCTGAACTATCACATCTGTGAGGTTAGGAATATTTACGCCCAGTTCCCCATCAAGACACTGGGATTTTTCCACAACACCACTTTCCTCCATATTCACTAGATGGTTTTTGCTCCACAAAATCTATTGATTCGTCATCCAAGTGGAAATTTTCTGGAATTTTCTCAAAGAACAATTTTGCAAAACAAAGCAAAATCAGCTGAGATTTTTGACGCGACTTTTGAATGGTTTCTTTCTCAGTGGACACGTAAAAGGTTTCTTCAGTGGATTGCCGCAGAGTTTTTCTTGTTGCACAAAAATGCTTAATTTATTAGTTTTTTGTCCAAATTCGTGATTATATTTTGTATTTCCTAACAGATAAAGTTGGTAAGTACACAATCAATTTATTAAAACTCTAAAAAATACGTGCAAAACAGTTTATTTGCAATTCACAAATTGCCGGACAAACATAACCTCAATCAGGATAGGAAATTCATATTTTTTCGTGATGTTTTTCCGCGTAACGATCAAAAAATACCCGGAGGGTGAAGAGATAGACAAATTCAAATCCCGTCACAATGCTGAAGCCCAGGAAGAGGCCCAAAATTCCCCCAATTGTCGCCAACCAACTGAGCCAATTTTGATTCATATCCATTCGATATCTCGTCGATACGAGATCCTGGAAAAACACATGAATCAGGGTTTTGTCTCTGAGATCAATGTCCTTGCTGCAAAAAAAATCCTCATGTTACTCTCAGTCTCACAATCTATCCCAAACTAACTCACAAAAAGCTCACTGAATTGAAAGAATTGTTCCGGGAGAAGATTCCTGAAGTGACTTCCGTTCCATAAGACACATACTCACAATCCGGAAGGCAGGAACATTCTGTCTTTGTCACCATCTTCCAGTCCTCCTTATCTATCTCCCGGAATGATATGTTGTACCCAGGAGCTGCTCCACTGTAGATATTCTTGTTACGAACTATACAGTCCAAATCTTTCATCTCACAGAAGCGCCTGGAACCGTTGTTGGGAAAATTTGGCGGGACACAACCGCACAATTTCTCCGCAATGGCACTCCGGCATTCAGCCATGCAATTGAGGTAGGAATACTTCCTCACTGTAGACATTTCCACTTCGTTAGGAGTATAGCAATTCCTCACTGAGACTGGCAAGCCTAGGACGTCCTTGGTAGCGTAAGTTGCTTCTGGAGCAACACTGAGGAAGGCCTCGAGGCGAGGTGCAATGATCTTCATCTCAGCATTGTCGTCCACCAAGTCGTAGGAATTATGAATTAATATCTGCAATGAAGGGACAACGCATAAGCAATCACATTGGCTCGAATTCCTGGTTGTCCCAGGGAACCCCGGTTCCCTGGGTTCCCCGTGCGTTCCCTGAAAACTGTATAGATTTCCTGAGCTCCCCAAGTTCTACGTAGGTTCCTTAAAAAATATTTGGGTTCCCTGAGTTTCCCGTAAGTTCCCTGAAAGTGTACGGATTTTTTGGATTCCCCAAATTCTCCGTGACCTAATTGACATCAGGGTTAACCAAGCCGCTGGAAAGTGTATGGGTTCCCTGGGTTTCCCGTAAGTTCCTTGAAATGTGTATAGATTTCCTAGCCTCCCCAAGTTCTACGTAGGTTCATTGAAAAAATATATGGGCTCCCCAAGCCCCTGAAAAATTATAGTTTCCCTGAAAGTATGTGGATTTCCCGGATTTCCTGAGTTCTCTGTGACTTAATTGACCTCATGGTTATTCAAGCCCCTGGAAAGTGTATGGGTTCCCTGGGTTTCCCGTAAGTTCCCTGAAAAGTTTATGGATTTCCTGGGTTCTCCGAGTTCTACGTAGGTTACTTAAAAAATATTTGGGTTCCTCAAGCCCCTAAAAAATATAAGGTTCCCTGAAAAGTGTACGGATTTCCTGGATTCCCCAAGTTCTCCGTGACTTAATTGATCCCATGGTTAACCAAGCCCCTGAAAAGTTTATGGATTCCCTGGGTTTCCCGTAAGTTCCTTGAAATGTGTATAGATTTCCTAGGCTCCTCGAGTTCTACATAGGTTCCTTGAAAAAATATATGGGTTCCCTGAGTTTCCCATAAGTTCCCTGAAAGTGTATGGATTTCCTGGATTCCCCAAATTCTCCGTGACCTAATAGACCTCAGGGTTACCCAAGCCCCTGGAAAGTATATGGATTCCCTGGGTTTCCCGTAAGTTCCTTGAAAAGTTTATGGATTTCCTGGGTTCTCCGAGTTCTGCGTCGTTTACTTAAAAAATATTTGGGTTCCTCAAGCCCCTATAAAATATAAGGTTCCCTGAAAAGTGTATAGATTTCCCGGATTTCCCGAGTTCTCCGTAATTTAATTGACCCAATGGTTATCCAAGCCCCTGGAAAGTATGGTGGATTCCCTGGGTTTCCCGTGCGTTCCATTAAATGTGTATTGATTTCTGGGCTTCCCAAATTCTACGTAGGTGTTCCTTGAAAAAAATTATGGATTCCCTGAGTTTCCCGTAAGTTCCCTGAAAGTGTATGGATTTCCTGGATTCCCCGAGTTCTTCGTGACCTAATTGACCCCATGGTTATCCAAGCCCCTGGAAAGTATATGGGTTCCCTGGGTTTCCCGTAAGTTCCTTGAAATGTGTATAGATTTCCTAGGCTCCTCGAGTTCTACATAGGTTCCTTGAAAAAATATATGGGTTCCCTGAGTTTCCCATAAGTTCCCTGAAAGTGTATGGATTTCCTGGATTCCCCAAATTCTCCGTGACCTAATAGACCTCAGGGTTACCCAAGCCCCTGGAAAGTATATGGATTCCCTGGGTTTCCCGTAAGTTCCTTGAAAAGTTTATGGATTTCCTGGGTTCTCCGAGTTCTGCGTCGTTTACTTAAAAAATATTTGGGTTCCTCAAGCCCCTATAAAATATAAGGTTCCCTGAAAAGTGTATAGATTTCCCGGATTTCCCGAGTTCTCCGTAATTTAATTGACCCAATGGTTATCCAAGCCCCTGGAAAGTATGGTGGATTCCCTGGGTTTCCCGTGCGTTCCATTAAATGTGTATTGATTTCTGGGCTTCCCAAATTCTACGTAGGTGTTCCTTGAAAAAAATTATGGATTCCCTGAGTTTCCCGTAAGTTCCCTGAAAGTGTATGGATTTCCTGGATTCCCCGAGTTCTTCGTGACCTAATTGACCCCATGGTTATCCAAGCCCCTGGAAAGTATATGGGTTCCCTGGGTTTCCCGTAAGTTCCTTGAAATGTGTATAGATTTCCTAGGCTCCTCGAGTTCTACATAGGTTCCTTGAAAAAATATATGGGTTCCCTGAGTTTCCCATAAGTTCCCTGAAAGTGTATGGATTTCCTGGATTCCCCAAATTCTCCGTGACCTAATAGACCTCAGGGTTACCCAAGCCCCTGGAAAGTATATGGATTCCCTGGGTTTCCCGTAAGTTCCTTGAAAAGTTTATGGATTTCCTGGGTTCTCCGAGTTCTGCGTCGTTTACTTAAAAAATATTTGGGTTCCTCAAGCCCCTATAAAATATAAGGTTCCCTGAAAAGTGTATAGATTTCCCGGATTTCCCGAGTTCTCCGTAATTTAATTGACCCAATGGTTATCCAAGCCCCTGGAAAGTATGGTGGATTCCCTGGGTTTCCCGTGCGTTCCATTAAATGTGTATTGATTTCTGGGCTTCCCAAATTCTACGTAGGTGTTCCTTGAAAAAAATTATGGATTCCCTGAGTTTCCCGTAAGTTCCCTGAAAGTGTATGGATTTCCTGGATTCCCCGAGTTCTTCGTGACCTAATTGACCCCATGGTTATCCAAGCCCCTGGAAAGTATATGGGTTCCCTGGGTTTCCCGTAAGTTCCTTGAAATGTGTATAGATTTCCTAGGCTCCTCGAGTTCTACATAGGTTCCTTGAAAAAATATATGGGTTCCCTGAGTTTCCCATAAGTTCCCTGAAAGTGTATGGATTTCCTGGATTCCCCAAATTCTCCGTGACCTAATAGACCTCAGGGTTACCCAAGCCCCTGGAAAGTATATGGATTCCCTGGGTTTCCCGTAAGTTCCTTGAAAAGTTTATGGATTTCCTGGGTTCTCCGAGTTCTGCGTCGTTTACTTAAAAAATATTTGGGTTCCTCAAGCCCCTAAAAAATATAAGGTTCCCTGAAAAGTGTACGGATTTCCTGGATTCCCCAAGTTCTCCGTGACTTAATTGATCCCATGGTTAACCAAGCCCCTGAAAAGTTTATGGATTCCCTGGGTTTCCCGTAAGTTCCTTGAAATGTGTATAGATTTCCTAGGCTCCTCGAGTTCTACATAGGTTCCTTGAAAAAATATATGGGTTCCCTGAGTTTCCCATAAGTTCCCTGAAAGTGTATGGATTTCCTGGATTCCCCAAATTCTCCGTGACCTAATAGACCTCAGGGTTACCCAAGCCCCTGGAAAGTATATGGATTCCCTGGGTTTCCCGTAAGTTCCTTGAAAAGTTTATGGATTTCCTGGGTTCTCCGAGTTCTGCGTCGTTTACTTAAAAAATATTTGGGTTCCTCAAGCCCCTATAAAATATAAGGTTCCCTGAAAAGTGTATAGATTTCCCGGATTTCCCGAGTTCTCCGTAATTTAATTGACCCAATGATTATCCAAGCCCCTGGAAAGTATGGTGGATTCCCTGGGTTTCCCGTGCGTTCCATTAAATGTGTATTGATTTCTGGGCTTCCCAAATTCTACGTAGGTGTTCCTTGAAAAAAATTATGGATTCCCTGAGTTTCCCGTAAGTTCCCTGAAAGTGTATGGATTTCCTGGATTCCCCGAGTTCTTCGTGACCTAATTGACCCCATGGTTATCCAAGCCCCTGGAAAGTATATGGGTTCCCTGGGTTTCCAGAAAGTTCCATGAAATGTGTATGGATTTCCTGGGTTCCTCGAGTTCTACGTAGGTTCCTTAAAAAATATATGGGTTCCTCAAGCCCCTGAAAAATATATATATTTTTCAGGTTCCCTAGGTTCCCTAGGTTTCCCGCAAGTCCCCTGAAAAATGTACGAATTTCCTGACTCCCCTAAGTTGTCGGCTAAATTGACTCAAGTTCCCCGAATTGAATTACCCCTTGTCTGCAATCGGTAGTATCAGATTGGTCAAGTGGTTTCTTCTTGGGCGTTGGGGGCAGTTGATTTCGTGGACAGAAATAGCTAATTTTCGTGGGCGTTAATACAATAATTTTCCTATTTTTACGACACCTTTAAGTGGATTGTTAATTGAGTTTTTATTGTATCAATAACACCTTAGAAATTATTATAAAAAATGTTTTTGTAATTGTATGAAGATCTTACTTTTAATTAATTTGAGTTTAAAAGAAAAAATTTATTACGGATTTGTTCAAATGGTCTAAATCATATACTAGCACTAGATTTATTTCTTTGGGAAATTTGTATAAAGATTTACCTTGTTGAGCAATAATACTTCATAGCAAAATGATCGCAACAAAGAAAATAGGGGGAAGTAGGGCACCTTTAAAATAGGGCTTCTCTTCAATTCTTAAATAAAATTGAGTGTAATATAGCTTTAAAATAATTTATTTGTGTGGCTAAATTATTATGGCGATAAGGTCTAGTTTTATTTAAAAGTAGAGGATAAAAGCTCTATTTCAAAGGTGATCCAATTTAAAGATGCCCCAATCCTCCCTAGATAAAATCGACTTTAGAGAATAAAATCAAAAATTGAAGGATTATCCCTCAAAGAAGCGTTTTTCGAAACCAAAGAATAAATACTTTCTAAAAAAAAACATTTTTTATGAATTTGATGTTATTAAATAAATCAATGAAATACTCGAAGTACTTTATTAAGGCGTCTAGTCTACACATTGCAGTGCAGTAGGTGGAAACGTCAAAATTCTGTCAAAAATGCAATTTTTGACGAGAATTGATACAAATGTGTAGAGGCCTTTAGGAACTTTAGGATAAAAATCCATTTATGAAAAGTATTCTTCGAAAATATTTACTTTCTTGATTCATTTCTACACCGATTTTAACAATTTTGACGGATTTAGACAAAGATACAGAAACGTTCTTATGAATCTGGATAGCTTCTTTATTGTAACAAACGTTTAAGGCTTATGAATAATATTTTAAAAAATAATTCTAAGCCTGTATACCTAAAAATGGGCATAAATACTACTTTAATCCGATTTTGATCATTTTAACTGGTTCGTTCAGATACTTAATAAATTTTTTCGTTACATTTTCAAAAAGCAAATATTAGCTTTTTTTGTTTTTAAGGAAGAGATATTAAAATTACCTTAAATTTTTCTTTCAAACTTCTTTTGTAAACGTTCTAAAAGGGTTTTTGTTTAAAATTCATCATTAATCCATTCCGAAATCGATTTGACTGCTCGAACTCCACAAAGAGCCGTATTTATATACTGCTAGAGGCAAATCGGTATGAGATAGCGACTTGGTGCATTAGGGAGACCCCTATAAGTCGACCCAATTATTTTTATGATCTCAAATTGTTTGTAAAGACAAGACCATTGCCACCAAAAATTCTTTAAATAAAATATTGTCAGATTGGCTTTACCTGGGTGGACATTCCAAAAAAAAAAAGAAATATGTTCTTTTATTATTTATAAAAATCCAATCTTGATGAAAATCTTAAATTTCGTAAGCTCAAAACTTGATAATGAGATCAAGAAGATTTTCATTGAATAAAATATTGAAAAATTTGTCAAAATTGATTCAAAAGCTATCTGCAACATTTCTTTTAAAAAAATCAATGCTAAACCGATTTTGATTATTATGGACAGATGTGAAAAACTCCAAACGTTCCCAAAGACACTCTTCTAAGACGACATTGGAACTTTCTTTGATAAAAGATGATGATAAAGTTCCATATAAATCCTTTCCAAAAATCCAATTTAATAAAGTTTTTAATATTAGGTTTTGTGCGATTTTTTTTTTGAAAAACTCAAATTATACAATCAACTCAAATTAAACGGTTTAGGACTTTTTGGAAATGCTCATAGGACTCAACAAAAAAAAAAACCTTTAAGCCAGTAAGGCGTTTTTTGGGGTGAAATTGCCCTTTCAAAATGCAAAATATTTAAATTGCCAATTTAAAAAAAAAAAATTAAAAACTTTTATGGGATATAAGGGATAAAATATAAAAATAATTATGTATTCTTATGTCCTAAGTTCTTCAAAAAACTGTTGCAATATGTTTTTTTCAATTTATCGCATCAAAAATTATATCTATTACGGCGCATTTCAAAAACGATTTTACAAATGTTCTAGGATTGTGCGTCAGTAATCCAGAATTAGGAACGGACCAGCCCATACTATTATACACTGAGATTTTAGGATCAGGGATTAGAATTAGACGTTCTTTTCATAAATTTTCTTGACTTGATCTTTTATCGTTAAATTTTACGGTCTAAATATCCTTGAGGATCAGTATGAGTCATAGGGCTTTGTCCCGGGACTTTATTCCGAATTCCTGCATGTTTATATTTATTTTTTGAAAATAATCTTTCGTATTTTGAAAATATTTGATCTTCAATTTTGTCTCAGTTTATGCTCTTTTGAAGACCTCAAGCCTATATCTTTAACTGTTTGCCCTGTCTCGTTACGACAAAGGCCCCACGTATAGACAATAAGGAAATAAATTAAAGTTTCAGTTCTTTTTCTTTCTTTTTTTATTTTTGTTGCTCCTTTTTCACAATTCTAAGAAAAATGACTCTACTAATCGTGATTTAATAAACGTTATTAATATTATAAAAATCAATAGATTTTCGAATATGGGGTAAAACAGGTGTAAGATATAAAGTTCGAGAAACCAAAAATAGAAATATAAGAAAAATTATTCCACTTTCCCCATGGAGTTTTAGTTTGAGCAATAAAATAGAAAAACAAGCAAGGAAATCAATCATAAAGATCCAAAATATTGCATATACTTTTTTTTATACAAGCCAACAGTTAATTTTCTTAAATTCCGCTCCTAATGTGTAATGAGAGCTGCACCTTTTGAGTGGTAATCTATGTACAAACATGAAAAGATATCTTTTGAACAAAAAAAAACAAAATCAATGAGGAAAAAAATGAGAGGGAATTCAGTGTTCAATCAAAATATACGTCAAGACAAACGAAAAAGAACAAGAGTGAATAAATCAATGAGGATCTAAAACACCATCAAATTGAATTAATATCCATTGTTTGGGACAATGAGCACTTGTCATTGGGCTATTCAGGAAATTTTTGGATGGGGGACACCTGGAATGATGTATATGCATTCCCATGAATGGGCACCAAAATGAGAACACTCTGGGGCCAAAGTGTGTTAGAAAATCGATCAAGTAAGATCACAATAAACTATTTATCACTCCAATCGATCTGGGTATGTGTTCAAGGTGTCAAATGGTTTATCCTTGTGCAGAATTAATTGGATGTCAATCTCTATAGCGTATGATTATTTATGGGCTTCCAGCTGATCTTGCAATCTCTTTGATCGCGTGCGATACTTACGCGAAATCCAGAAGTGCCCAGAATTGTTGTGTGATAGTTTTTGAGATCGGGTGAAATGATGACTGTTAGGCCGGTTTGATGACCACAGGCAGTTACCCTTCGGGGCTCCTTGGGAATGCTGTGGAGCAATTTCTTGGGGTAGTTCATCTTTGAGGTGGCATAGTAGTTAAATGAGCAACAAACTCCCAGAGTTGAGTTGACGGGTTGAAAGAGGGTGTCACATCTGGTCTGAGTTCCCTTCCACATGCATCTGTCCAGGGTTTCGGAGCAGCCTGGTGCCAAATCTTGGAGTACTTCAAAGACAGTTAGATTGTTCATATGTAAAACGGAGTCAATTTGATTGAAATTTCCCATGGATTCATGAGTGTATCCCATGAAAATTGTCAAGTCCTGAAACATCTGAGCCAGTTCCTCTGCAGACACATTCTCCGGACGTTTCATATTATTGGCTTTGGCCAGGGCTCTTTTCAAACTGATTTTGTTGAGGTTGCAAATGGTAACGGCTGGAAAAGGTATGTTCCAGGTGGCATAATGCGTACTCTCAATCACTGTTACCACGGGAGTGAGATTGCTCCAATTCCAAGAGAACCACAGAAGCACCATGGCTGTGATATGAGAGGCAAAGGTGCAAATTGCCCAGAAGATCTTTTCAGCGAGACCAGTGTCCTCGCGAACAATGTGCCCAAAGCCATGCAAAGCTGTGACTCTGCAGAAATACTTGAATCTCCTGATGAGCCATCTCACAGGATGAACAGATTTTTCAGGCTTCTGTACAGGTTTTAATTCAATTTTCGAACTTATACTCTCAATTGGGGTAACTTTTATTTGCTTTACCGACGTCATTTCACGGGAAAGACATAAAAGGGACTGATTTGTAATTTCATGGGCATTACCGGGGTTTTCCTGATTAAGGAGTTTGTGTAATTTCATTGAAAGCAATTGTACAAAGCTGAATGCTCGCTATTGTCTTTAATGAAAGTCTGAATAACTTATTCTTGAACTCATCCAGTCGCAAGGATAGAAAGTCTAATTACCCGCTTTTAAATAAAATGTTTATGTTGAACCTTTAAAGGGAATGATAGTCCACCCTTTGAAAAAGTTCTTTGCTACCCCTTGCTGATTGATAGTTTTTTGATGTCAAACAAAACTTTTAAAGGAATCGCCTTTTCTAATCAATTCTATCAATTCAATATTTCTCCATATCTGCTCACCAAGAAAACTTAGAACCAAGAAACCCAGAACGAAGAAAAACACCCTAAAACTGAGTAAAATTCTGGACAGGCGTTCTTGCTTTATATTTATTTATTTATTTATTTACAATGACAATGCGTGCTATTGAAATTAAATGCCATCAAAGCACAGAGACGGTTTAAGAAATTGAGGAAACAGTTATAGCGTCCACCGCCGTTTTAGCGTTGGTGACCAACCTCCAGAGCAAAACGGTGGAAAAGCTCTTTCGCAGGTTGTATAAGCCGTCTGAGCCATCCAAGTTCAGAAAGTACAAATTAAACAGAGAATTAAAAGAAAAAAAAACAAATACACAAGACAAGAGATTAAAAAAAGAATTCAAGACGAAAGAAAAGAGCGAAATATGCTGTCCCGGATCTGGCTATAAGATCTTATAAAAAAAAAAAAAACACAGACTAGGGTGTCAGTGTTTTCTTTAGTTTTATTTTTCAATGGTTTTCTCTCCTGAAGTATATGTATAAGTGTTAATTTCTTTTAAAATGTTCTTCGGTTAAGCCTTTATTTATTGTAGTTATTATATATTATTAAAAACATTAATTAAAAACTTTTAGGGTTTGCCCCACTTACATAGTTTGATTAACTTTTTACAGACTGTAACTTATTGAACTTCTGTAACAAATTTATTGAACTTCTGCAAAAAAAATATCTGAGAAAATTGACATTCTTATAGTTTGCAATAATACACAAGAATCGGATTTTTATCGAACCTAAATAGTACACAAAAATGTGTTTCCAGAATTTCCAATTTTATCCCTTCAATTTATCTCTGTTTCTACTGACCAAAAATCCTGAAAGTATGCAGTATTCTAGGTGAGCAGATCGGATGGGAATTTTGTAATAATATGATAATGTCATATAACAAATTTAAATATTTATATGTGGTAAATTCAGGAATAATAATCGAGAATCAGATTCATATCACATTAGTTACTAAGAGCTTCATAGAACTCCGTGCAATGGCCATTCGATACCCTCTGGCCTTTATGTTATGTTACCCTGTTTTCGAATTTACCACGACCATTTTTGTCGTATGATATTGTCATATAGTTACAGAATTACCCTATTGGCTACTTAAGTTTCTGAAAAAACACCAAACCAAATCCAGAAGAAACATTTATATTGAGATATTCAAGCTTCAAACTTGAGGTTAAGTCATATAGTTTAATTGGTTTAATTGCAGTAATTTCTCAGTAAGCAAAATTTCTACTAATATTAAGTGTTAGGATTATTAAGAACTATTAAACTAACAGGTTTCCAAAAATCACAACAATTGCTTGTTATTTAGAAATTCCACATCATCTTCAGGAACTAGGTCAAACTTTAAGTGTAAAGACCGTTTTAGAAAATTATCCATAGACTTATAAGTTCCATTACTGCTGCTTCAGTGTTTTTAGTTAATACTTTCTAGATTTCGCTCCTGAAGTATACATTTATGCGTTAAACACTCTAAAAGGATCGAATTGAAGAAACTTTTAATGAATTACTAAAGTGATTCTTGTGAAAGGGTCTTCGGTAAACCTTTTATTTTTATTTAGTGAATGTATTGTTTATTAACAAAAACTCTAAATTAAAACTTTTAGGATACGCCCCTCTTATTAAAATTTATATCCATATTGAAGCAAATTGTTTATACGGAGGAAAAACTGTCAAATATGGACATAAATTTCTCTAGGGGGTCCCGGGATAATGCATATTTTCGAGACCGAAGACAATCGTACCAAATAGGTTTATGCACCAAGAAAATTTGCATATGCGCAGGGATTTTCCCTCAAATAAATTACAGACACGCCGCAATATATGCAAAACTTTTTTGAGGCCAATTTTTATCGTTCATGCCCTAGATACACTTGCGACATAAGCCGAGAGACAGCTTAAATTATAATCAAAATAATGATTTGACTAAATTCCCATTAGTTTAACACTAACTATTCCATTTCTCGCTTTAAGCCGAGAGACGGATTAGTGAGAAACTGATGAAAATGTGACTGATCAGTATTTTTGATTATAATTACGTCAAGCCGTCTTTCGGTTTCAGTCGTAATTGTATCTAGGGCATAACTGTTCACAAGAAATGCTTTTTCTAATTTACTTCGTCTAAGAAATTGGGATACTTTTAGGGTTATTTCAAAAATAATTTCACAAATTAGCTCCCAATGGTAGGCAAACAATCATAATTGTGTGTGCATAATACCGGGATTCCCTGTTTTGATTAGAAAAAGACAATTGTACAAAGAAAAGAATAAGGAAAAATAAATAAAATTATGTTTATGAATTTAATCATTTAAGTATTTATCCGAAAACAGAAGAATAGTGCATAAGAAAATTTTAGAAATATAATTATCGTACAATTTTCTAGAACATTTCAAGTTCTTTTTTTAGCTATTAATTTTTTAACACAATACGCAATCGCTTTCATCTTATCTTTGTTTGGTTTCTTATCTTATTGTTTACCTGATTATTATTATTAATCGTGTCGAGGCCTAAAATCAAGTTTGTCTTACTCAAGAACTGACCACGTCAATGACAAGGGGACTTGCCGACACAAATCCCTTGTTTCGTATGAAGCAGGGGACAACGAACAAACACAGAAATGGAGCAAGGAAGGAACCTCCACGTGTATTTAGGGCTTTTTCGGAACTAAATCAGTACTCCTGTACAATCCCCGGGACTGACTGATTCTTCCACCACAAGATTTAAATTGAGTGTCAAAAACACGCGAATACCTTAACCACAAAGCTTACCTGATGAAGTAGTTAAGATGAATCTTTTGGCATACTTGCAGGAGAATTTGCAGGCCTGCAGTCACCCAAAGTCCCCAAGAATTGACCATTGAAGCAAAAGTAATGGCTCCGAAACACCTTTTAGATTAGGAAAATTTCATGAAATTATTATTATTATTTGCATATGTCTATCTTATTCTTTTATACACCAAATTCGACTGAGCTAAATTGAATTTGTTGTGATATTTAAAAGAAGAAGAAGAAGAATGCGAAAGAATGAGATAGTCATTTTCAAAACGTATGAGAAAGAAAAAGATTTGAATTTCGACTTCATGAAATTTTCCTGATCTAAAAGGTATGCCGGATCCATTAATAATTTTAGTGAAATTTGCCATCATTATTCCTACGCCGGATTTACGTCTTGATTTGACCCACATCAAGTTGATTTAACAGCTTATCACTGCTTTTAAGTAATCTCTTCAGCTCCTTCAGCTACAACAAATTCCTTGATTGATTGAGAAGAGTTTCTTCAATCAATCATGTGCGTGAGATAGATTTATCTTCGTTGTTTTGCATCGTGTCTGTTTTGAGAGCCTCTCTATATAAGGAAGAACGCATTTCATCATTCCCATATGAATAAAATTAGCATATAGAGATGTCTCTTTCAGGAAATAACTATACAAGAGATTGTCTTCAAATATTGCAAATACTCTAAGGTACGGAGAGTACTAAATTCAAATTGCACAGTGATTGTATTTGCAAGCAGAAAAGTCTTGGCCTTCGGTATTCTTCTGATGGATTGTAATTGAGCGGTGTTGAGGAATAAATCAGAGAATTTTAATTAAAATGAATTGACGATGAAATTGAATGCGTTTGATGAAATTGAAAGGAATTGCTCTAGTAATTTACACACAGATAAATCAGATGATGAATAAAATATTAATTGAAATTTTTCACATGAAATCATGTATTTCATGTTTCATTAAAGAATCATGCAGGTAAATGTGATCAATCGGATCAATTGTAGATGATTCTTTGAGATTTTTTGGTGCAATTGCGAGATTGTGGTGTGCTATTTGTGTGCGATGGAGATGTAATTAGGGGGCATTTAGCACTCAATTTTATTGCTCGAACTCCATGGAGAGAGCAATTATATTCAATCAATTCTGCGCCCAATGTTTGGTATTTCTTTGGAAATCAGACGATTTCCAGAGACATTGCGTTGCTTGTTGATCCGTTTGCTACCACAGCTACAGGCCAAACGGTTAGAGATATCGACTTGGGGTCTTCAGAACATCATCTTGAATTATTTCAAGACATACTGCTTCAAGTTGTTAAATGAATTTAGAACAGTGTTTTGTATCGTTTAAAATTGACCTTGAAATATTTTTTCAAGGTTATAGGTTAAATAAGCTCTAAAGAGCTTATTTCTCAGCCGATTGGGGCAAGATTAGATTTATAGGAAAGGTCTTTGAATCCTTGACAAGTCTGAGTCAGTTAAAAACGGTTGAAATCTTTCGCCTACCGGTAAACCGGGTTTGCAGAAAAACTTTATCAACCTAGACAAACAACGGAAAACCACTCTTAGGGTATACCATATGAGTCAAAAAGTTCCAGCGTTCTGCAAAGCTGGGGTACCTTGTCACTCCTTTTTCCTGATTATAAGCTCTTTTTCGGTGTCGATGATGTCTGTGGTCATGCTCAAATGACCACTGATTTGATTCACTGAATAATTGAGGAGATAATTGATCAATCAATAAAGTGGCGTGTATTTTTTACAGCCACTGTTTATCCTCCACTTCTTTTTGCCAAACAATGTCAACATTCATTGAAGATGATGAGGCTGGTACCTCAACCATGTCCGGAGGTGCCTCGACAAAGGCATCAGCTGAAGGTGAGGAAGATGGAGGCGGAGAATTGCTCGAGTACGAGAGACAAATGCTAATTGATCTGCATCATACTGATGGATTGGTAATTTGTGCAAAGTGAGTGGGAGATTTATTAACAATCAGCAGAGGTGCAATTGATCAATATTGTATCTCAAGGAGGACAAAAAATCATCTTTCTCTCAAGACATTCAAATCTGTTGCAATTAAATTTTGTAGTTGTAGTTGTACTCTTTTATAGATCAAGCACAAGGGGTTAATGGTCAGAGAATTTTAGCTCAGGTTGAAGAAAACAATATTTTTTCAATCTTCTTGCATTAACTTTCAAGGATGTAATATTTAATTAAACAAATTATCATCTTTCAGACATAATTTTAGGCCACGCCCACTTGATGAATATGCTTAATTCAAGTTAATAATTTTCCTTTTTATTGTTTTTTTTCACTCTTTTTAAAGGGATATTGTAACATTTCAGGGACAAAAGGTACTTCCTTCAATTTGATTAGAATCCTAAATGGTCCTATCTCTATTAAATAAGCCACGCCCCTATAATATTTTCCGTCAATATGTTATTTTTCCTGGGAAAATTTATACTTTATTAATTAATCC
Organism: Phlebotomus papatasi; assembly: GCF_024763615.1. Classification (NCBI taxonomy): domain Eukaryota; kingdom Metazoa; phylum Arthropoda; class Insecta; order Diptera; family Psychodidae; genus Phlebotomus; species Phlebotomus papatasi. Next base: position 9,414,234 of record NC_077223.1, read on the forward strand.
TTGAAATCCTTAAAATTAATTGATTAATTCAGTTTTATTAATTAATTAATTTTACGTCTGTGGATTACTTCATGATTGATCTAATGATGAAAAGCATACAGAAAATCCCAAATCACGAATTAATTCACAAAGAAGGCGTGGCCTAAAATGACTTATGGATGAAGATGACTCAGGAAATCTAATACTACTTCCTTGGAAAATAAGGAATTGAAAACTAATTACAATATTGACAATAATGCCAAAATTAATTATTTCCTTATTGTTTTGAAACTTAATTATTTAAATCCAAGATACTATCAACATTGTAACTTATACCGTTTCTACAATATTGTTACGATTCTGAGGATGAGGTAGAAGCTACCATCTCCTCGCAACCACCCACAAATGACTTGTAACAGAAGGAGGGGCAAAATGAGCTCCCAGATCCAAAAAAAAAACACCAGAGTTCCGCTTGTAGACTTTTATTAAATTTCATTTAAACATTTTTCTTTAATCCCCGGGGGCCAGAACACCGGAGATAAGGGGGTTCTTCCCCACAAAAACATCCTCGTACGAACCGGGGTGGACCTTTCCGGGATTACCCAAGAACAAGCCTTGGAAGATCCCGAAAGTCTATTCAAACTCTCGAGTGCAACTCAAAACTGTAAAGTGAAATATTTCACTTTCTTATGTTTGCGATTGTATATGGGTTAGGGTAAATTAAGCTAATTCAAAACCTGCTCCAAATGGAAATTTTTCGCTACTCCAAATGGAAATGTCATTGTTTTCATGATAAATACAGTACTAAATTACTATTTTTATAAATTTTCTATACCTCAGTTTCATTATTTAGTTAATTTTGCTTCAAATAAAGCGAAAATCCATTCATATTCACAAATTTTATTTTGGTAATTTCACAGAAAAATTAAAAGTGTACCTTTTCACCATCGAATTTTTAATAGATCGACCATCTTTTTCAATGAAAAACACAATGAGGTGAATGTTGTTTATTCGTTTTGTTTAACATTTATGTCATATTTCTGGCTAATTTTAGTTAAATTAAGTGCTAATCTTTATTGTTAACGGTACGTGAAGTTTTCAAATGAAACAATCACCTATTTCGTGAACAAAAAGGGTTTTTCTGAAGTGTCTGCAAATGCTTTAATAGGAAACCCCGCAAATTAAATTAATTTATTTAATTAAATTAAATTAATTTTTTGGAGAGATTTTTTTATTGTTTTATATGTGAAAGGTGAAAAGGCCAGGAATAAGAACAAATCCTGCACTCAGGAGCAACTCAACACGCTTTTGGATGCATTTCGTCGCGGTTTCACTTACACGTTCGTCTCCAATTAGAAACTTTCCTTTGTCTCCATTTGGATTAGTATGTTTCCAATAGAAGCATTTTACGCTTGGGTATTTTTCTTGTATTTAAGAAGTTTTCAAATTATATCTAAAGAATTTTCACTAAACAGTAACATTCTAGAAGTGTCAAGGAGCATATATATGTAATTATCTTCAGAAAAAATATGAACTTAATGTGTTAAATCTTTTGTCAAAGTTAAAGGGTTTGGAAATGGTTTTGAATTAGGACATTTACCCTACTAGCAAGAATTTTAAAATTAAAGCGAAAAATCGCATATAAAATAAAATCGTAACAATATTTAGAAGTAAACACAGCAGGTGTGTGAGACAACTTCATGGTAAGCTACTCCACTGAAAAATGAAAGGCGGAAATCTCATTCATGAACACTTTTTAGTACATGACTGTACTCAAGTGCTTCTGCATTATCGTCTTATATTTGTATTGGTTCGTGTCACGACTAATAGGTGGTTTTAAAACATGACGTTGACTGGGAAAAGCAGTACTGGAACCAACACAAAGAAAAGTCAATAACTCAGAAGCACTTGAGAACAGACATGTACTAAAAAAAATGTTCAGGAAAAAGATTTTTCTTTAATCCAGACCTGAATTAAGGTTTAATTAATCCCTAAAGATGGGCATTTTTTAAGGTATCAACGGTAAGACCCCTTACTCGATGTCAGTTGTTCCATTTGCAACGCCCAAATATTTTTTTAAATTATTTATTTCTTTAATTTTATGATCCAGGCATTATTGTACTCATTGGATATTTCATTTTGCTACAATTTTTCATTTGTTGTTTTTTTTTTGCTTAACTCTGTTGTTGCTTGATCTTTCCTATCTTGAAATTTCTTTCTTTCTAATTGATAGTGTTATTCCATTGGAAAATGAAAAGAGGATATATTTTTCCTGAACATTTTTTTAGTACATGGCTGTTTTCTAGTGATTCTGAATTATCGACTTACTTCGTGTTGGTATCTGTCACGACTGTTTGGTTGTTTTGGAACACAATGGAGACTGGGGAAAACAATCGTGACAAGAACCAACACAAAAAGTCGATAATGCAGATGCATTTAAGAACAGCTGTGTACTAAAAAAAAATATTCAGGAGAAAGATTTCCTCTTTTTATCCTTCTTTGGCATGGGCCTCCCGACATTCATTTTTCCATACGTTTTTGCATAGAGGCACTGAAGGCTAATGGCAAGTTTTTTCCTAAAGAGAATTGACTTATCAGTCTGATATATATCAAAATTGTGCATTAAAAGCTGTCTAAAAATATATATTTAATAATGTTCGACGAAATAATACAAGAATTAGTAGCAAATTTGTTTAAGTCGCGGTGCAATATCTGCAACATTTTTACAAGGAAAAGTGAAAAATAGTTTCACTTTTTATTAGGTTTTATGGGCCCCTGGTTCTTATCTCGACTGTTTTCCTTAGTTCTCAGCATCGCTCTTGGCTTTGGGGGCTTCGGCCAGGCTCCTGGAGGACTCCTGGTTCCGAGAGCTCATTCGAGCCAGCTTTCGCGTACTCTTTTTGTCAGGGATGTTGTAATCTACAACTCCCTTCCACTGCGCGTTAAGACGTCGCAGGCCGGCATTTCTGGTGCCTTTCTGTTAGGGTAGATTTTCTTTGTTTCTCTTTTTTTCTCTCTCTCTTCTCTGTATAAATTTTTCTGACTTAATCTTGTTCTCATTTTCTTTTGAATTTCTTGTACATTTTGTCCTATCTAATCAGACATTGTAATAGGGACGGACCCTAATTATGTTTGATTTAAAACAAATAAATAAATTCAAATTCAAATGATGACAGGAATCAATTCAAAGAAAAGTCAATAATGCAGATGCAGAAGCACTTAAGAACAGCGAAGTCCTAAAAATGATCATCTTTTTTAGTACTTTCCTATTCTCAACAGCTTCAGCATTATCGACTTTTCGTAGTGTTGATTCCTGTCACGACTATTCTAGAACACAACGAGTTCAGTCGAGACAGAAAGTAAAACAAAGAAAAGCCGATAATGCCATAATGCTGAGATGATTGAGAACAGTAAAGTACTTTACTGTTCCCAACAGCTTTAGCATTGTCGACTTTTCTTTGTTTTTCTTTCTGTGTCGACTGATCTCCCCAATCTTCTAGAATACCAACACAGGAACCAACACAAAGAAAAGTCGATAATGCAGAAGCACTTGAGAACAGTAAAAGTGCTAAAGAAAACACGTTCATTTTTTCACTGGAATAGCACCATTATTTTTTACTTCTTTTATTTTTTTTGTTTGCTAAATATTTATTAAAATAGTTTCCAATCTTTCTCTTGGATCAATTCAATGGATAAATGTTGGAAAATTATATTTTCCAATGCAACATTTTTGAGTGTGAGCCTTGTCCCCTTGGGAGTGCGAATTAATCAATTGTCCAATTTAATTGCTTGAAAGACTGGACTCCGTGTTAGTTGCACGAGACATTGAGATTGATGCAACTATTTCAGGGGAATCCACTACAATCGCGTGCTATTGGGGCTCTTGGGGGCACTCTGTGATCCCGCCAATCTTGTCATTGTGATGAATTGTTCGGAGAGTGAGGAGAAGTACTATCGCGGTAAACTCAATTCGCGCCATGTGCATGAATCAGCCACGAATGCCAAGGAGAGGGAAAAAGTCTACCTCGAGGGGGGAATTCATTTTATTACGACACGAATTCTCGTGGTGGATCTCCTGAAGAATCGTATTCCCATTGAGATGATCACGGGAATTGTGGTGTTGCGAGCTCATATGATCATTGAGTCGTGTCAGGAGGCTTTTGCCTTGAGATTGTATCGTCAGAGGAATAGGGAGGGTTTTGTTAAGGGATTTTCAAATAGTGCTGAATCTTTTACATTTGGCTATGGACAGGTCGATAGGGTGATTAATAATTTGTATGTGGAGGAGATGTTTGTCTGGCCGAGATTTCAATCGCTCATTCAGGCAACACTGAAGAAATATGAGCCGGTTATTGTGGAGTTTCATGTGCCAATGAGTCAGAAGATGACGTCAATTCAGGCGGATATCCTGGATATTATGAATTATCTGGTGAAAGAGGTCAAGAGGATCAATCCTCATATTGATATGCAGGAGATTACCGTTGAAAATTGCGTTACTAAAAAATTCCACAAGATCCTGCAGTTGCAACTTGATACGGTTTGGCATCAGTTGAGCCAACAGACAAAGATGTTGATATCTGATTTGAAAGTCCTGAGATCTCTAATGATCTCTACGATCTATCATGATTGCATTTCCCTCTATGCAACACTGAAAAAATACAAATCAGCCGAGTACGTGATGAATAGCTCAGGATGGGGTATCCTGGATGCAGCTGATCACATGTTTGAGACAGCTAAGAAGAGAGTTTTCAATGATAAGGAGGAATTTGAGCCAGAATGGGGCGCAAAATGGAAGAGTCTGTCGGAGATTCTCAGAGTTGAGATTCCCAATGATATTAAATTGAATGTAGGGCATAGAAAGAATAAATCAGCAGTAGTTTTGATCCTCTGTCAGGACAATAAAACCTGCTATCAACTCAATCAGTATCTCTTGCTCGGAGCTGAGCGGTGTCTCTTCCACATGGCTCTGCAGAATGATGTTAAAGTTGTGAAAATGGCTAAAAACTACCAGGAAATGATCGATAGTAAGAATATAATCCTGGAAAAAGTTAAGCTCCAAGGAACACAGAAACCCGAAGTTGTTGGCGTGAGTGATCCAGAAGAGTTACAAGGGGAAGTTGAGGAAGATCCAATGGATACTTACCAAGCTTCATATACCATGACAATGAGCCTGGAAGAAGATCCGACTGAAGATCTCGATGTAAGTACTCAGATGGAAGTGGGGAAGTTTTCTCAGCTTCCAGCAGCGGAACGAACAACTTCAGTGGCCAAGCCAATTGTCTGCATTCAAACATTCAAGTCTGACACGAATGATCCACTGTCGCTGGAGGCGACTCTGCGTGAGCTGGATCCACAGTATGTGGTAATGTTTCACTGCAATGTGACTGCCATTCGACAGTTGGAAGTGCACGAGGCGAGGCTGAGGCGTGAGATTGAGAATCGCATGAAGGTGTTTTTCCTGCTGCACGCTCAGACCATTGAGGAACAGAGCTACCTCACTAATTTACGTCGAGAAAAGCAGGCATTTGAACATCTCATCGACACCAAAAAGGTCAGTCAAATTACTCACATTTTTCCACAGCAACATTTTATACTTATTTAAATTTATTACCAAATATTTTGCTTCTAATGTTCTTGACATGGAGGTTTTTGGGAAATTCAAGAGCGTGGGAAGATAAGAGTTACAGAAAACCACGAAGAAGTACTGCTAAAACTGTTAGGAAATCTCAAAGTTCCAAATTAGACATTATTCCGTTCCGAATTACCCCATATTTCCCTACACTACTGAGAGAAATCCGAAAAAGTTAAAATAACATTCCGGAAATGTTTATTTTACCCTGTGCAGTATTGATCCGAAATCGGTGTAAATATTATGCTTTTTAAGTGTATTAGGTGTTAAAGTTACCCTTTTTCATGCTAATTTTACCCTTAAAAAGGTGTAAAATTAACATTAACCCATTCAGTCAATGTACCAGAAATACTTGAGATAGAATGTTCATATTTTCGAATTAGTTTTCTACAGATTAATAGATGAATTTTTTGAAAAGAAAAAAATTTACCTCATATGGGGCCACGGGGAGCCCCTATCAAACACACGTCTTAACGGTCACTGAATTTAAATTCTTTAGACATTAATTCATTACAAACTCTATTGATTTATTTACAGTAACTGTTCAAGAAAACAATTAGGTAACTAGAATTCAAATCAGGACAGAGGAAAGAGGCCAAATTTAACAAATTCGACGGGATGTCGTATTTTCCGTCCGCCATTTTGAGCAAAAATTTTGCACGAACTTCCGCGAAGCGAGAAAAGAACAACAAAATGTATTTTCATCTCTGTCGGACTATTTTTTCCAAGTAACTGAAAAACTAAAGTTACTAAAAATACATTCCTGACTTCAATTTGGATAAAAATTGCCCAGGAATAAATCATCTAAAATCACTCAATTTGCGTATGATGTATAATACCATGGTAAGGAATGGGTTAAAAAGGTGTAAAATTAACATTAAAAATTTTGATATATTTTTACACCTAAAAAGTGTTAAAATTATGAGGAAAAAAAGTTAATCGCACCCACATTTTTTTCTCGAGTGTACTCTCTGAACCGAAGTTACTAGAAATTTAATCATAAATGATATACCAATTATCTCGTACAACACACCATTTGAACTTAATTCGAGACACTCCAAGTGTTCACAGCCGGAGTTCTCCCAAGAGAAAATATATTCGAAGATTAATTTCGAAAGTCAAAGAATGATGTTTACTTGTCAGCATATTTGGCAATTTTCACTTTATTGTGGGGAAAGTCAAAGCAACGAGGCTCATACAACCAGCTTCTTACTCTGGTGCCTCTGGTACTTTAAAAATTCTTATAATCTCGCTTGAATTTTCACCACGAAAATTCAGTTTAATTTTTACGAACACCAATGACATTTTTGTTAATATCGAAAGCTATTTAACTTTTAGCCGAGACACATTTGGAGAATCAAACTCTGGCTGTGAGCACACCGAATTTCCCATTTCTGAAAAATTTGGATTTTGTGACACTTTGATTTAAATATGAGCTGTGTCTGGAAGATGCTCAGAAACACTTAAAAGAACCTAAATAAGAGCCTAAAAGAGAAAATAAATTTAAAAAAAAATGACTTGAAAAACATATTTCCACAAAATTCCTACAAGTTTGTGCTAACAAAAAATTTTCCTAACAAAAACATGTTCGTTTCCCCATATTTTGCCCCGAACTTCCTCTTTTTAGCAATGTTTACGTACTTTTTTCTTAGTTTCCTTTTTAAATTTGTTCCATAAAAATGAGCTATTACGGTGCTTAAGGAAAATTTTACCTTTTTCTGCCACATTTTTAACCACTATCCTCACCACTTTGATAGAATTTACGAAAGATTTTAACAAAATGAACAAATGAAAATCTAATAAAAATTAGAAATTTGTTTTAACGCTTTTAACCATGTAGAGGAAGTGCTTGTAATTTCGAACACTGTGCATATAAGCTACAATGTCCCAAGTTTGAAGTGCAATATTTGCAAGTTCCAAGTTTTAAGGAGAGGATACGGCCTTAAGAGAGCTAATTGATAAAAATGGATGGTCGAAAAGTGGGAAGAGGTTTCAGAGAAATTGCCGCTTTTCGGCCACTCCAAATCAAGATCAAGGTCAAATCGGAATCGTCACGAATGGGACCTATGTCAATGGATAGTCATTGCTATAGTTAGCAACTTTTGTTCTGAGACCAATGTTCTAAAAGTTATAGTGCATAAACACTATTTCTTAGAAGGAAGAATGATCAAAAGTGTATAGGCGCTAGTTCATCTCTATACAGAGATGGGCCAGGACCCAGGACGGTAACCGCTGGGAGTCCATGTAACAAGGCCTTTATCCTTCCGATAAATCACTGTTTTGACAAAGAATTACGCAAGAACTGCTAAAGTGATCTTAATGAAATTCGGTATAGGGTCAGTGTATGACTTAAACTTTTTATTTATGCATACCACCCCCTTCAACTACCCTCCGTTTTGGTAGCCCCCATACAAAATGAGAACATTTTTTCTTATAACTCCTTTCTAAGAAGAGGTAAAAAGCAGAAATTCGACATGAGAACAAAGCTTAGGGAAGCTAAGGGAAAAATACGAATCAACCTTCAAAGGCTGATTCAAAGATCACTAAGGTTTCATTTCAGAATTAAAAAGTAAAAACGATAGCTGTTTCCGCTTTTTCATGTAAATTAATAAATGAATAAATAAATCTTAAAGTTTCTTAATAATTAACTAAGGTAAAGTGCCCTCAAGTCGACCGGTTCCTCAATTCGACCGGTAGAGTTATTTATTCAGTTTATTTATATTTGCACTAATATTTGGCGTATGATCTAACATTAATAGGTCAATTATTCCATCAGTAAAATGAATCAGGGACAATTTCGTGTAAATTTGCCATCAAACATTCAAAAATTGACCCACCGGTCGAGTCGAGGAACTGGTCGACTCGAGGGCACTTTACCTTATTTCCTCCAATTAAAAAATCGTTGATTTTGAAAGCTTTAGGAAATGGCGCGAAAGTGGTTACAAAGGTGGCGGAAAAGTGGTGAAAAATGAGAGAATTTAGCTTTGACAAATTCTTTCTTATTTTTTAACAACTTAGCGATAAACCTTTCAAGTATATCGATAAGTACAATTTCCGAAGCTTTTAATTCAAATTATGAGCTTTTTTTGCTTTGATTCATCTCACGGAAACCTTTCCGGAATAAAAAATTGCAGACAATGGTGATCCCTAAGAGGCTCAGTGAGCAAGAAGAGCGTGAGATGGCTCAAGAGGAATTCAGGGAAGCGACTTCAATGAGAAACGCTGCCCAATCCTCTGAAAAGTCGCCACCATTGATGAAGATTGTGACAGATATGAGGGAATTCCGCTCGGATCTTCCGTGTCTCATTCACAAATTGGGCATTGAGGTGATCCCAATTACGCTAACAATTGGTGATTATGTCCTCACGCCGGAAGTTTGTGTCGAGCGGAAGTCAATCTCTGATCTAATTGGATCCCTCAATTCTGGAAGATTGTACAATCAGTGCACACAAATGGTCAGGAACTACGCAGTGCCCATTCTTCTAATTGAATTCGACCAGAATCGACCCTTCTATCTTCAGGTGAGACAGCTCCTCAAGCAAAATCTCGCCAGAGTGTTCTGAAAATTACTTTTCCAGGATCGCTACATGATCTCCAACGATACAGTCTCCAATTCTGACATCAAGCAGAAGTTGCAATTACTCACCCTTCACTTCCCGAAGCTGAGAATTGTTTGGTCACCGAATCCATACGCCACGGCTCAGCTTTTTTATGAGATGAAGCAGAATAAGCTGGAGCCAAATGAGAAACTGTGCTCAGTGATTGGATCGGACAATCACACGGCAGAATCCGAGGCTCTGGAGAAGTTCAATCTGGAAATCTATGATTTCCTTCTCAAACTTCCCGGAGTCACTGAGAAGAATGTCTTCAAGTTGATGAAATCCTTCAAGGACTTCAAGGAGCTGCTGAAGGCCGATCAGGCTCAGCTCCAGGAAGCCTTGGGGAGTCGAGAGAGTGCTAAATTGCTCTGGGATATTCTTCATGTTCCACAGAAGCCCAAGATTGAGACGTCAACGAGCGGGAAGTTTCCTCATGCGAAATTCAAAGGAAGGAAGTTTCAGAAGGCAAAACAGTAGGATTAGGTGCTCGATCCTTTTTGTACAGTATTTATATTCATTAAAGATTTACTTAAAAATACTTTTTTGATTACTTTTATTTTCGGGAATTATTTTACTATTTTTAAAAAGTCGGTATTTTCGATATTTTAAAGAATGTTAGAAATCAACGTTGAAATTTATTACAAAAATTAGCAACAAATTCAATTTGGTAAGTACCTAATATAAAATAAAAATCACATTTTTAATATCTAAAAAAATTGAAATAAACTTGACAAAGAGAAAATTAAGAAACTATAAACTGACTATGACTTATATAATTGTTTAGTTTAGAGTTTAGGTTTAGAGTACAGGCAGTTCCGCCTTGAGTGAAAACGGATTGAAAGAATTTGATATGAACTATTATTGGAAGCTCATTTATAAAATAATTGTTGAAATGCCCCTAAATGTATGCAAATGTTTGAAATAACATTTCTTATGATTGGCGCTGAAAATAGATTGAAAAATTAGCGCCGAAAATGTCTTGCATACATCACGGGGCTTCCATAACTTACCCCAAAGATGTCTCCTCTTTCAAAGCGGAACTCCCTGTAATTTTTAATTGCGTTACTTACTGACCAATATGAAATAAAATACTGATCATTTAAATTTTTTAGACCAAAAATAATTTATTTTTAAATTTATTCAATTCTAGTCCCCGGCGAGTGGCCTTCAAAGTTGAAGCCAATTTCTTACTTTCACATACAAATGCGTATGGGAATTTTTCTGCACTCGTGATAGTTATGCTAAATATTTAAAAAGTGAGAAGTTTTTCCGTATTATAAGATACCTTTCTGTATGGTGGAATAAATATACTAAATTTTTGTTTAAATATTTTTTTTCCTTGAGGCACTGTGAGCTGAGTCCGAGATCAATTTAGGAATTGGCTTCAAATAGCTCCATATAAAAAGGCCAAATTGCCAGGCGCTTGGTTCAATTACAAACCTTTTCATTTAGGTTTAAGAAAAGCTCTGTGTAATTTCCGTAAAATATGGGTTCTACACCGATTTTCAGCATTTTTGTATATGTCAATTGGAACTTTAGTATTTCACTCATTTAATCTGTACTTTTATTTGACGTAAAGAGCAAAGAACGTTATACTCCGGAAATGAATCTATTTAGTACCAAGGGTTGTAGCTAAGATTTTAGTAAGAGGAGTGACCAAATTGAAGGATTATCTTCAAAAGAAACCGTTCTTCGAATGCAAAAAGAGCTTTGTCGAAAATTTGTAAAAATAAGTCTAATTTTTATTAATTTTAATTTATTTGAAAAAATCAATAAAATCCTTAATATGATCTTTAAGAAAAACGAAATTCACTTAGGACCTTTTTTTAGGAAACTTTTTTTTATTTCAACGATCTCATGGATTTGAGTAGCTTTTTATTGGAGGAAATTGCATTTGAATGAAGCTTTTGAGAATAATGTCCTAATCCCAAAACGATGTTCCGAGGCCAAAAAAAAAGCTTTCGTCTCTTTATCGACATAAATCTTATTTTAATCCGATTTTGATGATTTTAAATCGTTCAAATAGCTTATAAACAGTCTTCAAATGCTTCAATTAGTTTTTCAAAAGCAAATATTAGCTTTTCTTTGTGTTTTAATGAAATGCGATCAAAAGCAGCTTCAGTTTTTCTTTTTTTTTTTTTTAAATTCCCTCAGGAAGATTTTCATAAGCTTTCTATTCAAAGTTCATAAGTTTTTTCTGCATCGTTTTTTTATGATCACAAATTTGGAAAGACGAGGACACTTACAAAAAAATTCTCTAACACGTCTAAAATATTTTTAAAATGGACTTTTCTTGGGTGGAAATTCCGCTATAATGGCCTCTACACACTATGAGAAATTTCTTTAAAAAATGCCTTTTTAAAGAAAATTTCCCCTAACCTTGTAGGCAGAAATGTCAAAAGTTTTTAAAAAAGGCAATTTTTGACGAAAATGGCTTCTAGTCTGTAGACACCATAAAGAAAAGAAATGTTCTTTTTTATGTGTTTAAAATGAAAAATTTAATTTAACTTAAGCTTGCTAAAGCCACCAAGAAGAGTTTTTCTTGAAGGAAATTCCGGGAAATTCCGGGACCGTCTCAAGACGGTCTTCACAAAAATCACATTTACTGCGATTACAAAGTTTTTATTTTAAAGTGCTTTAGTGTCCTTGGTAATAGTCACGGCGTAATCACACTTACATATTGAAATTTTAATGTGATTCACATTAATTGTCGCTTGTGAGCGTCCAAATATGTTACTTGTGTCTTTGAGTCACTTAATATTTGGGGTTTTTCTATTTATTGATAAAGAAGTGGACTTGGCCTGCAAAAATAAGTTTAAATTTACCTAAAGCATAAATATTTTTTATATTAAAAAATTAATGAGAAATTCGCATTAATTTTTCGTATTAATGCTATAAATCAATTTATATCAAATTTTGCGGGCCCAGTCTACCTTTTTATCAACAAATAGATCAAATTTTGAATATAAAATGACACAAACACACAAATTACACATTTGGACTCTCACCAGCGACAATTAATGTGAATCATATTAAAATTTTAATGTGCAAGTGTGATAACACAGTTGCTAACATCTCTTGAAAGTTTGAACTCATTTTAACTCTTCGTTTTGTTGCTATTCCCAGTTTTGTGTGACCAGGTCAGAGAAAAAGCAACAAAAAATATTTGTGCAAAAAAACTCATTTCCAATTTCAATAAAAATACCGATTTAAAGTTATCTGACTAAAATAAATTTATTTTTTACTGAAAGATATGTCGTTCTACTTTGTGTAGGGTGAAAGGAACGTCTATTGACACTTTAAGAACTCGTGTCAGCCATGGGCGTACCCAGCTAGGGGCAGGGGGGGGCAGCTGCCCCCCCCTAGAAGCTTCAAATAAGACAAAAACAAATGAAAAGTAAAAAAAATATACATTTGGTCAGCAAAAATAAATAATTTTGTTCAGTAAAAAAAACAAATCTTTCCAAAAATGGGCTTAATTTTTCGATCCATAAAGATCGAAACTTTGATGAAAATTCTACTTCTTTTAAAAGTTGTAAATTTAGTCACTTTTCAAATTTAGTGTTTTACTGCTCGTTTGTCAATACAAAAATGAGCTAAAAAAACAATTAAAAGCCCAATCGGGGAGGGGGGCAGAGCAAGGCTGTTGCCCCCACTGCACTACATTCAAAAATTAAAAAAAAGTGTAAAAATGGGCAAATATTTAGTAATTATTTTTACTTTCTTTTTATAACGTAATTTCAGTAATATATTTTTCGAAAAGGAGGAAGTTGTCACGTAATGTTTTTTACAGAATTAAAGGATATTTAAGGATTTATAACGAAAATTTAAAAATCCACGGAGAAAGTAAAAGCATAGGGTTAGAATTTGTTTTATAAAAGTCGTCATTGAGTTCTCTAAAGATCGCTTTTAGCACCAACAATTTACCATATACTATTATTGAAAAGTAAGCAAGTTTCTTCTGAACATAATAAAAATTTTATTTAATTCAAGCTCCTAAGCATATAAAAGCATAACATATAAACTATATTTTTTGACATTTTTATTTAAAAAAAATATATATTCGGCCGTTAGGACCTGATTGTCGGAAACGTTTATTGAAAAAACTTATTTTTCGTTAATACCTAATGATTACTAGAGTAGATTCATCTGATCTCAGAAAAACCAATTATTCCCTGTTAGCAGGTGAGTTAAACCGGTTAAGCCCGTTCTTAAACTTGAGGATTTAAAAAGAAAAGAAAATTAGGTCTTTTTTTTGATAATTTAATACAAAAATACGATTTTCGGCGTATTTTGCACCACGTTTTGTCTTAAAAAATAAATCGTTATCAAAGCAACAAAAAATCCATGGTTCAAGTTAGTTTAACCCATCTTCTAATAGGAAATAATTTTTTTTACGTTAAATTAATCTACACTGAGTAATCGTGACTACCGAAAAGTAAGTTTTATTTTCAAAAAGACATTTCCAAAAATTAGGTACCAAGTTACAAGAGCTAAACTTTTAAAGTTGTTAATGAAAATTTGAAAAAATGCAGCTCAACTGTTGTATTTTTACATACTTAAGAGATTATATTGAATTAATTATATCACGTTGACAAAAAAGAAAGGAAACATGCTGTTTTTAGGCTGCGTCATCCATGTAACCCTTTAAGAAGGGGAGACGTGGGTCAAAATATATTAAAAACAGCATAATTTTCACTAATATTTTTACATCGGAATAAAAAGTTTATTTAACCCTTTAAGGACGATAGGAACACCGGTGTCCCATAAAGATTATAATTTTTCGTGACTACCTAAAGTTATTTTTTACTTATGTTTATACGTAATTGCAAAGTAGAAGTTTGAAAGTATCTAGAATATTCTTTGCAAGTCTCCAACTATTTGCAATATAGTAAATTTTTAAGCTAAAAAATGACACGAATTTTTAAATTCTTATAATGAAAATTGATTTTAATTATTTTTTATACTTCCAATTTTTTTTAAGCAAAACCGTTTTAGAACAAGATACTACAATACTCAAACATAATATTTTTCTTTAGAGTGAAAATTATCTGTCATTGGTATCGTCAGAAAAATTACTTAATTTTTTGAGCTATTTTTGTCCCTATCGTTCATAGAGACAAAAAATACGCCAAATCACATTCTATTGGCTTTTCGAAGGCCAGATATAAGACGTATCACAAGTTAAAATCCAGAAAATATAGTTTAAATCTTGTTATTTTTATGCCTAAGAGCTTGAATTAATTTTTTTTTATTATGATAGAAAAGAAATTTGGAAAAAAAATCTGTTTTTAGTCTTCTTGACCCTCGTAGTGGTAACCCCTTAAGTAAATTTTCGTTAAATAAAAATGTCAAGGCTGGAAATTTTCAGAAGCATATCATTAATTCTATATGATAGTGCTTTTTGCCTTGAAGGGTATCACGAAACGAAATGTTAATACCTCCATATTAAATTTAAGAAAAATATATAAGCTCCAAAACATTTTGATGTTTTTGTATATGACAATTGGTATATTAGTGATTCGTTTTACTATATCTAAATTTGCGCATTTATTATCAGAAATTAATAAAGATAGGTGTAATTGTAAAAATGCATCGTGTTCTGCGGATCGGAAGGGACTTAATCAAACGTTTCTCGGATAGTTGGTTCTATAGATTAAATATGAACTAAAAGGAATGTCTTACTTACTGTAGTAATTTGCTAAAAAGTAGCGAATAATTTCTAAAAATTATTTTATTTTTAGCCAATAATATGGGAGAGAGTGTACTGGTCCGAGGAACACTTACGATTGTTCCTTACCAATACCTACAAATTAAGCATAGGCTAGTTAATCTATGCTGAAAAGTAGGGGACCTGCTTTATTATCCCATTTTATTTTTTTATGTTTTTTTTTTTCAAAATAAAAATTATGTACCCCCACCCCCTCGCCAACAAATTTTGAGATTTAGCCCCCCCCCCCTAACCGAAATCCTGGGTACGCCCTTGGTGTCAGCACCTATTGACACCCTACTCTGTACCATTTGGGATATGAAATTTGCACATTTCTGTTTATAGTAAAAGGTATATTACAGAAAAATCGTTATATTACTTATATTTTACTAGATAGGGTGGAATCACCAGTTCTCGCCAGTGCCCCACTTCTCGCCACTTACATTGAAATCGCTATTTTTCGCAATTTATGAAATAAATGAGTCGCATTTTTTTTGTATTGTTTCTGCTTCTACGCATAGAATCGAAAAATAATAATTATTCGTTTTGGATTCACGATTTTGATCACTTTTTAGAGCAATATTTTAAGCAAGTGCATCGAATCCAACATCTCTTACCAAATGTACTAAGTGTCGTCAAATTTTCATCAGGCCAAAAATACCTATTTGGTTAAATAATTTGTCTATTGAATATTTAATTGCACTTGTGGAATACATAAAATTTGTATTTAGTCAATTAATATTTCATTTTATATTATTTTTGTATAAAAATGAGGCATGGCGAGAAGTGGTAATATTCTGGAATTGATTTTACCACCTGTCGCCATATCTTTTCAATAGGCGACGCTAACTTCACTTCGTACATTCTCAGTTGTCAAATCTGCATTGTTTACTTTCTGCAAAAGCCCCATAATTTGATTTCTCAAATAAAAGGGAAGAAAAATCATTTAAAGAGAGTAATAATAAAGTGATCACAAGGAAAGAGAAATGGTGAATGTATTCTTTTCATAGCATTGCCTAAAATAACCGAGTGTGGTTCTTTTCAAGTGGGTGGCGAGAAGTGGTTACAAATTTTACAAAACTGGCGAAAAGTGGTAAAAAGTGGCGACGAAATGGTTATTTTTGCATTATTAATAAAAATCAGTTTTTTAAGTAGTCCAGCGTTATGTTCTAGGATTATTGTTTTCACGTATCTAGAGCTAATACATCTAAGTAACTTTGTGTCAAATTTGACTTATCTTGTAACAAGGATTCAAAAGTTATAATTAAATGAATTTAATTTTTTCCTAAACATGGCGATAGCCGGTTATTCCACCCTACATTAAATAATTTTCAACATTTTGACAAAAGTGTCAATAAGGGTTCCCTGTCGAACAGACGTTCCTCCGACCTTATTTTATTTAAAAAATTTGAAAAAACTAAAAATGTGAATTTTAGAAGCAAAAAGAGTTTCAAAAAATTTTTATATTTTCTCACCTAGCGCCTGAACTAAAAAAGATAATGAAGAATGAATGGTTTTTCCGACTTTATTGGATCATAATTATCCTAGAAAACATTGTTTTAGAACTTTTTTTTTGCATATTAAAGAAAATACTGTTAGAGGGTTAATTCTGAGCCTCCGGACCGGAGAATTAAAAAAAAATCAGAAATATGAACAATTAGCACAATTGCTAATCCAACCAACAGCATTTCAAATGTTCGAGTTTCTTGTGATGGAAGTGGTACAAATTGATCTGAATCATACTTTTCAATTCAAGATTTAGATCTCTAATCTACAAATTATCTAATCTCTTTCGCTTGTTAAACTCTTGTTAAATCATTGTCGTTATCTTGCTGAATCTACAGCAAAATCGGGAAAAAAAATCCCACCCACTGATTAACTGTCGATTGATTTAAAATAGTAATCCCGCTGTGCCTTTGATCGAGAATAGAAGAGAAATGTTGTCCAAAAAATTGCTTCTTTTTTTTTTGGTCTGAGAAATAAGTCTTTTGCAACAGTTTCAAAGAAGTTCAACTGTGTGCAATTAATATTTGTTCGTTTCTCCTGCATTGTTATTCTTCACACGACCAACTGTTCCCCCTTTGTGCCTCCCACCGCATATTTATTTAAATGTTTCATTGCGAAAATCCATCCAAGACTGACGGTGTGTGCGCAAGAATGAAAAATTTAACCTTAGAGGTAGAAGTAACAGACATAATTGGTCAATTGCTCCATATTTTCACCGTTTATTTCATCAAATTGTGTACGCATTATATTTCTCTTCATGTCATAAAAGTGATCTCAGAGTCAA